>NC_044246.1:49169985-49481485 GCF_003957555.1 Calypte anna | reverse complement strand
AAGGCAGTAATGACTGATGCAAGCTCATTTTCCTGGTTCAGATTTGTTAAATATTTTGGCGGGCTGACTGGAGAGCCTTGTGCCACATCAGGAGCTTCCTGTCTCTGTGCCCTGGTAACTACATGCTGGACTGCATGCTGCCTGCTTTCCTGCAACAAGACGGCATGAACTCCAATTCCATGGCTAATTGAGTGGAAATTGGATCTTCTGTTCATGCAAAACTCAGATGAAATGTATGCTGTTGAGTGGTCTGGTGAACAGATGCTATATTACTGGTGGTGGACGTGTAGCCTGACCACTCAGATGCTCTCCCTGTGTCTCAGCTCAACCTGATGGGATGGCAGACAGTCTGATCCTGTCTCAGGGTAGGTGGTACTGCTCCATCACCAGGTCCTCTCCACTGCTGGGAGTGCAGGTGCTGATGCCACTGTGGATCAGACGAGATGTGATAATTCCCTAAGTCCCTACAGTTTGTAGCATCTGAAATAATTTTTTCTTTCACTGTAAAATTGTTCCTATGTAGTTTCACTTTGCAGCCTTCCAAACAGGCACAGCTGTCAGATTTTGTTGTTTGAATTCAGTGTTTTGTTATGTGGGACTTCCTTTTTGCTAGGAGCAGGGCTTTCAGTAAGCAATCATCTCAATCACCATCTCAGTTTAAAAAATGCAGCTAAAGGTTGGCTTACCTGAAGTCATCTTGGAGAATGTTTTGACTTACAACTGGCATATAAAAAATGCAACATCTATGACTGCAAAAATGTGACCAGTTTTCATCACTCTCTGGGTGGTGGCAGAGAGAAGCAGAGAACTGCTTTGCTTTCATCCTTGGCTCTGCCTAGATGCATAATTTAACCTGATTTCAAACACTTGAAAAAAAATTACTTGGGCCACCTTCTGCGTGTGCATAAAACTTAAATCCTACAGCTTGTGGTCTGACCTTCCCTGTGCCTCTCTAGCTCAGTGGCATGCTACGTCATCCCACGGCAACGTGAGGAGGAGGTGGGTGAGGGCAGGGGGATCTCTTAGCAATGTTATGATAATCAGAAAATCAATCCCTGCAGCCAGACTTATACCAGCAAACTTTTTGCCCAGATGTGTGGGCAGGCTTAATGCCTCAGTCATGTGGTGTGGATGCAAATTCAGTGTGCTTGAAAACTGAGCTAAGCTGGAGGGCTGTACAGTAAAGCCCATGGAGACCAGCTGTTGTGGCAGTGGATAAATGAGTGGGAAGCAAAAAACCAAAACACTCTTTCCTTGTTTTGGAGCGATATGAATCTGTCTTTTCTACATAGGGACCTGCTGTGCGAGGAGCTGTGGGGACGTGTGTCAGGCTGTGGTTTGTATCATAGGATCAAGGTGGGAGCGATTTGAAAGGATGGAAAAATTCACACCTTTATTTCCCAGGATACCTAATATATGTCTTGGGCTTTCAGACCAGCTGGCAGTGTGATAGGGACAGGCTCCAATGCCACAGGAGGAGCGTCTGAGGTATTCTTGGATATGGGAAGGGTTAATCTGCCTGGACATGAGGAATGAGCTGTGGTGTTCCTTCTGTGATTCAAAGAGGGAAAAATGTGCCCTCCCTCTCAGACGCTTCCCTCTGTCCAAAAAAGGCTAAATGGGCTTAGTGAAAAAACAGTAGAGGCATTCCTCATATTCTCTGGAGTAACTGGATGTAAAAACCTAGATTTAAGGGGGTAGCTTGCAGCAAATTAAATGCAACTCTGAAAGAAATCCACCTTCTGCAGGAAAGCAGGCTGTGGTTTCAGAAATGAAGGACAAGCTGGGCATGAGCTAGAGAACGATGAAGCTGTGTAAGCAATGGGTGTTTACAAACACAGACAATCCATTAATCATCACAGATTATTAAACATAGAAGGCCAGTTTGTCGTCTTTATTTGATTAGGGATGGCTTACATCATGGTAATAACCACAGAACTCGGCTGGGTTTGCAGCAATTCTCCAAGCACACAAGCTTAATTATATCAACTCTCCAAAAGATGTTCATGTCAACCAGAGACAATCCTCCAACCTTCAGCATGCTTTGGAGCATGACCAAAAAGTGAGTTTAATAAGGTCTTTTCATATATCCTGCAATCTTTCTGCAGCCTTACAGACTGTGTTGTCTTCTCTGGGCCAGGATGGCAGTTACTTACTAAACCATTTGCTGGTGGCAATTTGCCTGTTGTGAAACATGTCTGAGGGCTGGTTTGCAAAAATACCTCCATGCAGAGAAAAGCTACCTCTGCCCATCACCCTCAAACACCCTCTACATCCCAGCAATGAGTCAGAGTTGATCTGAGGCCTGAATGTCTAAGGGGGAAAGAAATTATTTTAAAGAGAAAGGAAAATTAAGAACGGAGGAGGGAGGGAGACTGAGAGTGATTGCCAATGTCAATGTGATTCAGAAAGAAAGGATCTCTGGCTGGCAGGCACTGCGTTGCAGTCCTTCCCACCTCCAGCCAACCGGGCATGAGAACAGCAGGGTTCACATCTTCACAGGGAGTGAATTGCTGCCTCTTCCTCCTGTCTGGACCAGAGCTGGAGAAAGAAGACTACCCAACTCTGGCCCTTCCTCCAAAGTAGGATTTCAAGGGGGCTGGGCTAAAAACAGGGCTACTCTTGTCCTAGGGAAAGAGCAGGACGGCAGGGAGATCTCTGTAGCCAATGGTCCTAGTCAGGCTGCTCTGGAAAAGAATAGGATGAGGTCTATCAGATAGCAGGCTTTTCTATCAAACAGACATTGGAATGTCCTATCAGGTTTCACACCCTTGTGGGAAAAAAAGTGGCTTCTTTTCAGAAGGTCTTGATTAGCCAAAGCATCCCTAATGACTGTGTTTGAGACAAATTGAAAAGTAAAGATTAGGGGAGAAAGGGGGAGAAGGTGAGGAAAATACTCAATATAGGGGTTGGAGGAGGCACTCTGGGGTGTGAAGAATGTTTTTGGTCATAGTAATAGAAGTTTCCTATTACCTTTGGTCAGAATAACTTTCTGGGAGAGTGGGATGCAGTAGACCAGATTTCTTCATCTCTGAGTCTAGGGTTGACTTAGCTAGTATGTTTATACCTAGGAGAGAGGTCACAGCTAGGTATCCTGAACAGAAACAATGAGGTTGTGATATGTCTCTCTCCTTAGCTGACAGCCCCCTTTCTGGATTAAGGAGTACCTTGGTGGCTTCTGCAAATGCCAGGCTTCAGCCCTGGGGATAGTAGGAATTGCTCATACTACCTTGCAGTGCCCGGACAGAAATATTGCAGCTTATCATCACAGAGCCTATGTCTATTTGTGGCTTTTTCCCTGCAAAGCTTGATCTCCTGTGCAGGAAGCCAAACCCAGGGCTGTCAAGCAGGTCCTTCCCCGCTAGCTCCTGGCAAGGTATAGCTTTTTGGGGTGTCTGATGAAGCAGGGTATTCTTGCTCAAGGGTCCTATTGGAACATCTCATGAGGGTCACAGTCCCTTGGTCACTTTGTGTATGGTTTGCAGATGCCTTGGAATCATACTGCATCCACTCAACATGGGGAGAGCTCTCTGTCCTGGTGCCTGCACACTCACTAATCCATCCTGACATCTGGATGAGGACTTCATGTGAGGCTGTCAGGGTTGGTTACTGATGCTTGGCAGCACTCCCATGCTGGTCCTGTGTGAAGACTACAGGTCAGGTCCTCACAGGGGGCTCAGCTGGGTGCAAACTTGCAGAGCATCAATGTCTGGCAGCTCCCTGAGCAATTTCCCATCTGACTTCTGTCTTTATTTTATGCCTGGAATGTAATATATATGCAAGCCTGTTTCTAAGGAGAGATGTTAAAAGTTACTCCCCTGAGCAGCAAGGGTTGGCATGACTTTTTATTACAGGGGAAAAAAAGAATTGACACTGAAATCAACTATTTTTCAATGTAAACTTGACTACCAAGAGCTCACCTGGAGCAAGCTTAAACCAACAGAGAAATCACCCTCCCTCTCTTCCCTGGCAAGTACCTGGCTCCAGGTATCATAGACCACCCTACAAAATCTTCTAGATCGTTCCTATTAGATGAAGCCTTGCCCAGAGGCTTTGCTGTGGAGTGCAGCCAGCCCCAACAGCCTCATGAAATTGAAGAGGAGTGCACTAAAAGGTAGGAAAGGATATGGTGTGCCCGAGCTTTTCCTTGCAAGGAAATGCTGTTCAAGAGGAGCCCTGGGAGAGATGGATACCAGGACTTGGGCAGCAGGATGCAGTCACTTCCAGAACCTGTAGAGAGTGGGATAGGACTGCAGTGAGGTTAATTTGGACCTCAGGACGTAAAGCTGACTGGAAGCATCAAGGGGTGATTCAGCTGGCTGTTCTGCTCTCAAGTGCCCGCAGCACATTGCAGTGCCATTGAAGGAGGATATTCAGTGACAAATCCTCATTTGGTCTGCATGAAACTGTCCACCTTGGGTTTTCCAGATGTGTTTCAGAGGAGGCTGTTCTGGATGGCTGAGATGGAGAAGTGAAAGAAACTTCAAGCAGGTTTGCTGGCTGCAGCTAGAGATCCCCAGGCAGGACTACTATCCCCAGGGCTCAAACAGTGGATCTGGGGGCTGGGGTGGGGTGGCTGAGCCAAGAGCCCCGCCTGGAGTCCCAGCAGCTTTTTAGTGCTTCCTCTCCATTGTGCCTCCCTGCTCAAGCACATTGTGGGTTGCGTGGGCAGAGCATCCTACTGGGAGGAGGGAATTGCTGGCGTTGGAAAGCAAAGAGAAGCTTGGTTTTAAATAGCTCAATTGGCAAGACCCATTGCAGCCTGCAAACTCAGCTAATTCAGCTAAGGAAAAAAAAAAAGGCAGGGAGGGGTAAAGGCCTGGATCCCCAGACCTGAGGGTGGGCAGAAGCACAGGGCTGCACTGTGGCTGCTAGTCAGGCAGTGGAGAGGCAGTGCCATTCCATATGAAGCTGGCTGGGGGCTCAGCCAGATCACTGAGCATCTCTGGGATGCCCCAGTCTTCTCAAGGCACCCATCCCTTTTGCAAAGGGAAACAGACACCTCTAACAGGGTAGAGGAGCCTCTTTTCTGTGGTTGGCAGAAATAGCTGCAGGGATTTTAGTTTTTTAATTTTTTAATATTTTTTTTTAAGGAGTCTGACCCTTTTCCTTTATAGCTTTGGATCTTTTGGATCAATGTGGCTGAAATGTGCAGTGGGCTACCCTCACATGAAAGCCATTTCAAGTGCTGATTAAGTCTGCTTATCCTCACAGAGCCTTCTGCTGCTGGTCAAGACCACAGGATTTCCTTGGAGAGTAAATGCACATTATTATGCTCAGCACATGTTTAAAAGTTGGGGCTGATCTGCTTCTTCTGACTGGGGAGGTCACTGTGATGCTTGTAAGAAAAACATGTCAGATGAAAAACCATTTCTCTGTTGGAGAATGGCCACAATGCCTGTGGAGACAAAAATGGGGTGAATTTGGCTTCAGTGTTGGTGAAAGTGTGGGAAGCCTTTGTTAGCCTGGACAGCACTGATGCTGATTTGCAAATCAGTCCTTGGCCCCTTACCCTGGGTTTACATGCTCAGAAGGACATCAGGGTGAGACTGGTGGGGGTTCTGCTGTCAGTGTGCTTTGAATAACCTGGAAGAGAAAGGCAGAGTCAGGAAAACAAAAAATAAAGGGACAGGATTAATCTCCTGCCTAAACTGAATCTTTTTTTCCTGTGCTGAAGTTGCTTTTCTCTCAACTTGCAAACTTCTAAGCTGTTTGGCTTGTCTTCCCCTTTACCCTCCATTTTTCCTTCTTTGATCTAAGAAAGCAATTACTAATTGAAACCAGTCACCTGGGACATATTTAGGAGTGTGACTCAGCCTTTGCAGTAGTGAGTGGCCAGGGCTCACAGCTGTTGAGCTTACACAGCTGGGTGCAGGTGACGTTCTCAAGGGCTTTTTTTTTTTTTTTTTTTTCCCCTTAAGTCTCCTATTTTCCTCAGTTTTAAATCGCCTGCTGCTCTTTCCTGCTGGTATTAACTGGCCTTTTTTAAAAGCGTGCATGAACCTGGATCATAGGCATGGGCAACGTAAAAGAGTTGGAAATATGGTTCTCCAATGCATCTCATGTGACTGGCTCTGTGAGAACCCTTTCCAAGCTTTACCCTGCCTTTTGTTTAATTTTCATATCCCTATGACTCAAGAGAGTATAGACTGCAACATGATAGGTATCTCTAACTCTCTTCCCTGTCTGCTAATGATATGGATCACTGCGTTTACCTCTAGGGAACTGAGCTGTACTTTTCAAGGGAGCTAAAGAGAGCCAAGAAGTTTGATCCCCTGGGCACCAGTAAAGCTCCTGACCTCTGAGCATCATTTTGCTGCCAGCTCAGTGTCAAAAGAAGAGGGACTCAGTCATAAAAGTGCTTCAGAAAGTTGAAAAAGTGCTGAGACCCACTCAGTTTTTTTTCCTGTGGGTGGAAGACTGTTTGTCTCTTGTGTTTGTGCTTCTTTAGACAACAGCAGAGATATTTTGCTGTCCTGACTCTGGGTGCCAAGTCCTAGAGGGAGAAGCCCCTGCTGCTGAATTATGAGAGTTTCAAGCTGGAAAGTATCTTCCACTTTCACTGCCTTGTTTTGTAAAAGGAAGCAGGTAGAAGTCCTTGCATTTTCTTTATGTCAAAAAGAGATCTGAAAGTGTTCTGTGGCCTGAGGAAAGTTGCGCGTGAGCCCCCTTCCACGTGGTTGCCCCTTTCCCTGGCAGACCCAGGTCTTTTCCACAGTTTCCTAGTTGCATCTCTGGGAAAAAGCAATGCTTTGAGGCACATGCTCTGGCTGTTGCAGTGGTTAGCAGGGCAAGTTTCCCCCTGCTGCATCAGTGCTGGGCTGGCAGCCCTTGGTCAGGGCTATGACTCAGTGCCTGGCAGAGGCAGGGAGGGCAGGCGGCAGCCCCCAACCTGTGGCTGAACAGGGTTGGCTTTGTGCTGGATGGCTTAAAAGAAGCTTTATGACTCCTCTCAGCACAGCTTGAGTCCCAGCTCCTTCACAGGCGCCTCTTTGTGGGGGGGGTGATGTGGTCCCAGGCTGGAGGAGAAGCTGGGCAGGGGGTGGGAAGCAGCCCTGTGCTTCCCCTTTGTGAAGCAAAGTCCTCAGAGTGATTTAACTCTCATTGTATCCAAGGGGAGGTAGGTGCCCCAACAGAGTCACTGGATGCATCATTGGGCTCCAGAAACAGCAGCTCTTGCAAGCTAGGGGTCACAGGTCTCAGATAGGTCCCCTATCATTATAGGGGAATACTTAGTAACATATACCTTGCCAAGAGTCTCTTAATTACATGTAAATATGCAAATCTGGGGCTGTGCAAGGTTTTTGTTCCACTGCTTGGTTTCATGTTTAAAAAAACCACCAAACCTTCTGCAGCTGTTTTCTCTCTCAATTTCAGGGACAACTGTATGAACAATTGTTTTTACAGCTTGCCTCTTAAACAAAAATATCAATTTTTGGCTTGCCTGAACTAAACAGTTTCTGGATGATGTTTTCTGAAGTTGTTTTTCCATTCTTCTCTCATCCATTTATCCAAGTGGGTAATGAGAGTCAGAGATGTTCTCCTGTCTCTCCTCCTGATGCCTCTGTCTGTGTGGCACAGCTCACCCATTTGTGTAAGGTTCCTTGATGGGAAACCCAACAGCCAGAGCCTCCCTGCTACCTCCACTGTTGGCCATGAGCACATTAATTTCTCCCTCACCCTCTCCAGGCAGACATCTGCTGCTGTTTTTCCAGACTGCATTGTGCCAGGATGATAAAGCACAGAGACTGTCTCTACAGCTATGCTAGCCACCTCATAAGACCTAAACCCACCACCTCTAAAGGGTACTTTAGAGGAAACAAATGCTGAGACCCACTGTGCAGCCCCTGTTATCCAGTGCCAGAGGATCTTCAGGAGGGGAGTAACTCCACATTGCTGCTGATGGGTTCCTCTCCTTCCTCAAGTGCTGGATGACATCATGCTAGGGTGATACCTACCTGTTGATGGAGCTTATTGCAATGTATGTGCTGGAGTTGCTCCTTCTGCAGCTTTTATCTAATTCTGCTTGAATTCCACCAAACTCCACAACAACTACCAGGCAAGGAGCTAAAAACCAGAAGTTTTTAAACGCTATCTGCAGCTGACCTGCTCCTGTTGCTGCTAAAACTTGCTGCACAGTTTCAGTGCTCTATCACTTCTTCCTTGTCACCTCAGCAACACTGGCATGGCAGAATGCCTAGAGTACATGCAGGTCATGCATTTGCATTGCAGAAATCCTGGGCTGGCACAAGATGAACCTGGCCTTAAACATGCGTAGAAACAGCTGAGATTGGGTAATTTGCCTTCTAGGGATGCCACCAAGCTCACAGACAGGGCTGCCACATGCTATGGCAATACCTGTGTGGTAACAGCAATGCTTACAGCAGCTGTGCTAAGGTCTGCCAGCACAGGACTTGTGCCCTGGTGAGAGCGGGAAGTGCAGATGACCTGCAGGTTAAATCCTTCTGCTTGCAAATCCTGAGCTTGTGCCAGGTTTCATGTCTTCCCTGCTGCCTGCAGCTGCAGGCAGCAGTGGTGGTAGCATGGACCTGGAGATGGATGTGCACTAGCACCCTGGGCTAGTGGCTGTGTGGCATCCCAGACCTCCAACTTCAAGTGTGAGCTGCTCTGCCATCTGCACTGGCATGGTTGGCTTGAGGCTCATGTCTACACTCATGGCTAGTTTGGATGCTCCCAGCCACACAGATAGTGTCCAGGCCTGTGAGTCCCTTCCTTAAAATCAAGCACATTTGTCAGAGGAAGAATGAGTAATAAAGATAATCCTGATATTACTGAAGAGGGAGAAAGCTGTATGCAGGTCTCATGGAGAAACTGCTGTGTGAACATCTCTCTGACCTTCAGTTGCCACTGCATCCCAGATAAGAGCCATTAGGATGGTTGGTGTGTCCAGCCGCAGTGGAGGATCAGGACAGGCAGACAATGCCAGCAGAGGTGGCTAATCAGGTCTCAGTGCAGCAACTTGATTTCCCTGATCTGTACCAGCAGCTTTTGGGTCATTTTCAGGCCCCAAAATCACATCTGACTTTGGGGGCCTGCATTTGCACCAGAAGAGGTCAGAGAGCATGTCATGCTGGTGGACTCAGCAGTGTAGGAGCTGGTGCCCATCCAGGAGGTGATGTGCAAGCATGCTTGCAGTTGCATGGCTGGACACTGAACCTACACTGTTTCCCAGCAAGCCTGAACAGAGGCAGAGCAGTGGTCAGGTATGCAGGAACTGTACAAGGCCCTTTCCTTCATTAAGGCTTACCTGGGTAACCTTCCCTAGAGCTGCACCAAGAGCACCAAGCTTGTTGAGCTTTGGTTGGGCCACTCAGTATTTACAGGCTGTAATGCAGAGGGAAAAACCTGGGATTTCTTTCTGTCTCCAGTTAGTCCTTATGTTTCTGGGCCAAATGAGATTTGTAACCAAAAGGTTTGCCCCAAGCCCAGCTGGGAGAAATCAGCCCCAGAGCACTCAAGGTTGGCAGATTGGCACCACATCCATTTGCAGGCCAGGAAATCCTGGTGCTTGGCTACTCTGCAGCATTTTTGAGACAACTGTCACACATGGACCTCCACCCAGAAACCCATGCAGCTGTAGCACTTGGAAGAAACCAGAGCACCTGAACATGCTGCAGAAGAGCCTGGTGCTATTTTTAAATGGCTCCTTCAACATGGATTATAAACTAAGACTCAAAGTGGAAAAAGATATGAGATAAAACATCTCTTTAAAGCAGGAAATAGCTCGCTAGCAGACATATGGGGATGCTAAAGCCAAGCCAACAGGTAAGTCAACACAACTACTAGATGTTATTTTAGTTCTTGAAAGTGGCAGGATATATTTTTAGCACCAGGATTTTATGGTTTTTAGGTCTGAAAGACCTAAAAAAGGCTGAGAGTCAAGCCTGCTTTGCCAAGGCCCATGGCTGTAATTGGGCCTTGGCATTAAAAAAATGAAAAAAAAAAAATTAAAAAAGGCATTAAAAAAAAAAAAGCCAAGTAGCTACGGAATTCAAACAAAACCTGTTGCAAACCATGTGGGCTGGGAAGATGAGGTGAGGCTGGGGAGAAAATGGTTAATGGAGCAGTTCACTGCTTTTGCCCTCTATGTTGAAGAGGGTTTGAGGGGATTTAGTGAGAATAAATGCCTGTCTCCTGCAGTAAGAGGGATCACAGCTGATCACAGGGTAAATACTGCCTTGTGGCTCTTGATTTAGGTGGTACACAGAGTCAGGGTGATGAAAGCTGGGCGCTTGAGAAAGGAGGGGAGTTCCAGCTCATCACTGTGAAGCAGCTTGCCTTTGCTAAATTATTTGAGGGAAATAACTGATTTTTGGATAAGAGAGATTTGTGTGCAGGCTGCTCCTATAGGTTCTTCTTCCTGAGGAGCAGCATTGAGGCTCATCACTGTCTATGGCACAGATTTCAGTTAAACTAATCCTGTAAAAATGCTTCAATATCCTCTTAATTCCTTTTAAACCAGACTTTCCTCAGGATAGCTGCAAGCAGATTCTGGAATTCATGGCAGCTGGACGAGCTGAGGTGCTGGGTGGGGAGCTGGAAGAGCTGGTGGGTCTCACCGTCCCCTGCCACACTGTAACAGGACTTGAAATTTGGGTCACTGGAAGGCCTGTGGCATGGCCAGACTTATTTTTCTGTGTGAAAATTTATGTGTGTGGGGGCAACAATCTTAAAAATTCTCTCTCCCAGCTTTCCACAAAACTCCCAGCAGAGCATGCAGTCATTTGGGGCATATGCAGGTAGGTAGCCCACACAGGTTTGCTGAGTCTGGAAACAAGACAAACTCCAACCCACCAAGTCTCAGGTTCCTGTAAAAGGCTTTTTCAAGTCATAAGATCTTTCCACAAGGTGAGAGCACTGTGCCATGCAATTTTCAGGCCTCCCACAACAAATCTAGGGGGGAGGAAAATCATCTCTGTTTCACAGGTCCTGGTGGAGCAAAAGGTCTACGCCCAAAGTTATGATTTTCCTGCATCGGGATCCGAGGCTGCTGTTTTTTCTTGGAGCTAGATGGGAAGAAATGCCACAGAACATAGAAGGAGACAGAGAGGGAGGAGGCAAAGAGAAAATGGAAAGAGACAGAGAACTGTGTATGATGAGAGGCTGTTTGAGATACTTAACAGACTATCGAGCATGTCAAAACAATGTTTTCTGTCATCTTGTACAAACCTCCCATGATTTTACAGGGACAATATCCATGGTTTATCATCAACATCAGTTTAAGCACAAGCCTGAGTCTGCTCTAGTCTCTCATGCTCCTGTGAGCCCTGTCTTCTCCATTCTGAGGACAAAGCCACATAGTCACACAAGCATCAGCAGAGCAGATCCATCAAAGCAGGGCTGTCATTCCATGAGCAACCTCATGTCCCACTGCCATATGCACAAGGGGTTTCACCCAGAGATTGGTTCCTGAGTCTGTCACTCAGCTGGTCCCCTACTCCACTGTGGGAGCACTAGTCAGAAGATGCATTTGACCCTCACTGCCCTTCAGATTCCTTAAAGACTTGGGAAGGAGGGTTGGAAGGAGTATGGCTAGGCTGGTTTCTGGCAGCCATTCCTAGAGCAGGTGAGATGCAGTTCAGATGATTCCAGGAGGAGGTGGGTTAGGGCAGGAAAGTCACGTAGAGAAGCCTAGGAGGACCCTAGCTCCTCTGCTTACACAAAAGAGAGATGATAGCAGTGTTTGAGGTAAACACTCTGTCTCCAGCCACGCTGATTCCGGCTCGCTGAGCCCAGACAGGCCTTTCAGGGAAAGTCTAAACATTAACAAAGCAAGCGGTGTGCACACAGCGGGGCAGCTCAAACACAGCGTGGGTGGTGTGCTGAAGAGCATTTGCACACAGGCATGGCATAGAGGAGTCCTCCTCGATTCTGGAGGTGCAGTGTTCAAGGCTGTCTTGTATCAACTCATCAAATATTTGTTTGCATCTGTGACCTTCAGACTTTCCCATCAATGGGGTGATTTTGGCTGTAGGTATACTGGCAGCCACTTTGAATTTCAGCATGGGAGCAGGACAGGACAGAGGAGCTCCTTGCAGGTAACATTTCTCCAAGCAAATCAGATTCTCCTTACTGATTCAATGTGGTGGCCAAAGTCCTCTTTGTCAGTGGTGTACAACAAAGCACAAACTCTTTCATGATGCTTTTTGGGCAGGCTTGACCCTGTAGGAGAATTTGAGGTAAGTGGGACAGAGCTGATATGGTAAAGGTCCTCTCATTCACAACTAGTAAATAGGCATCCTTTGTCCTGAAATGTATCTTCCCATTGCACAGATTTTTGTGCTTTTTGAAGCTGAACTTCAGACTTTCAAATCCCAGGGATGTGGACTCAGTATGCACAGGTAGCAGGAAGGTACAGGAAAGGCTTTTCTCATCAGTGGCTTCTCTTAGAGGCTGCCTGATTCTCAATGTGCATATGCCTGCTTCCTTTTGTGTTTTCCAAGTGGCACCTGCAGTTCTCACTGATTATGGCAATATTCCCTGCTGCTTATAGATATTTAGGCAGAATCATTGCTGTGCTTTTCATTAGCTAAATGCAGCATTGCCAACTGGACTATTTCCCATTCATATTTTTGTCTGAGGAAGCTTCCCCTTATGCTAGATGTCTCTTCTTCCCAGCTTTTGAATCACTGCCCCAACCCAGCTTGCTTTGGCCCCTGGGCAGGGTGCCCCAGCAGTCTTGCTGGGCGGCCTTGCTGATTTGGTAACCTGCTTGTTTTCAGGCTTATTTGAACTCAGTCACATCCTTCTTGGCCACTCTGGGTTTGCTTGTTCCTTTGTAGCACAGAAAGGGAACAAACTCAGCAGCTGGTGATGGCTGCGGCTACCAGCAGCATCTTATTCTTGTTTCAAGTCCTGTTTCCTCTTTCCAGAAAGGCAAACTGCTATAACTGGGCTGACAGTGACTATGGGCAGAGAGGAGGATTTGAGCTGGCTGTGTGATTAATTGAAGGCTCTTGCTCAGTGTGCCAGTCCCTCATGAGAATGCCAGCGACAGTGCTACAAATCTCTGGTAGTTAAGACTTTCGGCAGTGTTGACCAGAAGTCAGTTGGTTTTGTGCTCTGCTGTTGAGGTGCTGTTTTCATATAGATACCCTTCTGAACCCTGGAGGGTGTATTTTTTCCTCAGGACTTAGGTTTAATATAGCAACGAGTTTTAGAAATGGGCAGTAATGCACTGCAGTGTTTTCTGGCAATGGGAATTTGGGAATTTGGCAGACCCCTGCCCCGGCCATTTTACACGTGGTCACTGTGAGGAGGTCAAATGGCATCAGCTTCTGGAGACACAGCAGTGGCTGCTGAAACATCAGTTCTGCATCTTCTTGCCTCATGGTGGTCCATCATAGGGACAGTGTGAATTAAGCATGTCAAGTAGAAATCTTCCCCTGTTCTTGGTCACTCATCATGGGGAAGCCCAAGGCTGGTTTCCAGGCCAGGAGAAAGAAGCACAAGGGTGAATTCACACTCAAATGCCTGTCGAGACATGAGCCCTATGTTGGAGTGAGGATGCTCGTCAGTGCAACTGTCATGATGGGGAGAGATGAGTCCCTTTATCCTGTGGCATATAATGAAGCAACATAATATTTTCATTCTGCTTCTCTTCCTTCAGCAGTGTGCTTGCCTGGAAAACTTTCCAAATCGGCAGCCTTGGGACTATGGTTCTTCAGACTCACCAAGAGGGCCTGTGGACCTGTGCCTGCAGCCACCAAGCTCACCCAAATTTCTTCCACATGTGACTGTGCCACCAAAGCATCATCATGCATCCCATGGGGAGACAGTGGACTCAGTTCCATCCAGTCAGTGTTTTGCACTGCATGCTGCTGCCGTCCTCAGAGTGCTATGGTGTTACCTGGCCACCAGCCTGACTCCAGTAGGCTCTGCCTCTGAGGGTGCAATGTACTGGCATAGGAGAAATGTCTGGCCCCAATGTGCTCCACAGCTTGGGTTAGCATCATGGTTTTCATACAACTGGCATGGTCAGGAAGCATCCTCCCAAGGAAGCTCAGAGTCTGGTCTGGGCCCAGGAAACCTCTCCATGCCAGTAGATTCCCTCAGAAGCACTTCACCTCCATTTCCCTGAATATTGCTTTCATTGCCTATGTCTGGTTTTACTTTAAGCTTGGTTGCTGTCTCTGCTGTGTGTGTTTGTAATGTCAGCAGAATAGATTATTGGTGCTGATTCTGGTTGCAACATGTTAATTCAAATATGATGCTCTTTTATTCAAGTGGGTAAAAATCCTCAGAAGAGGTGGTGTCTTCTAATCTGTACTTCCATCCCTTTGGAGACAGAGCTATGCAGAAACATCTCTGGTGGCACGTTACACTCTTTTTCGTGTGGCCCTGGATGTGTTTTTTTGTTTGTTTTAAACTCTGAACATCTGCTTGATGGATATTTAACCTTTGCTTTTAAAGATATTCATGTCAATATGCAGATCTCTCAGAGATGCTGGAAAGTGGCATTTGTGAGGAGCAGGGCTGCTCTCCATCTCAGTGATCCAGTGAGACATCTTCCCTGTCTCCATCAATTAGGATATTGCTTTCTGTCTCATGCCCCCCAAAACCTCTGGGCAGTGCTGTTAGTGTAATGCAGGTTGGCCTCAAAGTTAGCAGTCAGATGGATTTGTGTCTACCACATCCAAAAATCTTGTATCTTCATGGCCATGTAGCCATTTTCCTCAAGTCTCCTGGCTGGAGATTTGCAGTATGTGCTGAACTACATGGACAGACTGTGGCAGGAATATGTTCTCCAGCATAGTGGGGTGTGTGCTGAGCCTGAGCCATACACTGTTGGCTTCTGCCACATACACATGTCAGTGCTGGTCTCTTTCAACTCTGAAACCATTTTCATTTAGGACATACAGTGTGGGGATTCACTTCCAGGACTAATATCATAGTCTCTCTGTCAGCTTGTTAGCTGAATGCCAAGCTAAGAATGAACTTGTTGTTTAAGGAGATGTTTGGCTCAGTACTTCTACCTACAAGTCAGGATGATGTACAAGTCTGACCCCACACAGATAGGGGTCCCCACATGCACTGATGCCAGGGACAAGTTGGGCATTCCCCCATCAGGAAAGCTGGGAAAGGCTGTTAAGGTCAGCCTTTCAAAATACGGCTGTGCCAGCGAAAAGTCTCCATGTGATGGAAAAGTAAACAAAAAAAGAGCACCAGGGAGCAGGCAGAGTTTGCCGTAACCACCAGCTCTTCTTGTCTAGTTGGCAGAGACATGCTTTATGTGTCCCTCTTGGTTTTTGTTGGTGTTTTTTTGTTTGGTTGGTTTTTTGGTGGGGTGGCATTTCTTTTTTCAATAGGAAATTGTGAGCTCATGATTTAAGCGGAGCCCCAGGGAACAGGAATCTCCAGAGTGGCTGGCAGGGTGCAAAGCTGATGGCCAGGGTAGGACATGCATGTCCACTCACTGGGCATTGCTCAGCTGCTTTGCCAAATTCCTTCCCCTCCCCTCTCCTCAACCCAGACTCTCTCCCCACAGTTCTCCCTTTGCTGCAGGTGGGATGAGAGTAATACCACCACAGCATCCTAACCTGGGAATGGTCTTGCCTCTGAAAGTGATCCCTGCTTCTACTCTCTCCCAGGTATTGATTATTTTTTTAAGCTGGATCAGGCTGATCCCTGATCAGGCTGTCCCCCAAGTCAGGGGCAGGGTGAGCTAGGGCAGGTGGCCAGGGGCAGGGAAAAAGTGTGCTGCCCACGACTGTAGGAAGTCAGGCAGCACAGGACTGCTCGATAAGTTTGCTAGCAAAAGCACTGCTAACATCACTCAGGGAGAGGCAATAACTCTTCTCCAGCTGGCTGTTGTGGCTGGAAATGTGGATGAGAGTCGGGTCCCATGAGTCACTGCACTCTCCTGCATCCCGAAGCCACCCAATTACAGCTGCCCTGCTCTGTCTGTCATGGCTGAGGTGGCAGGGACCCGTCCAAGCCACCCGTGCAGGAAGGAGGTGGTGTCCTTCTGTCATGAGCCCCTGAGATCTCTTGGGAAAATCAGCACCAAAAATACTGCAGCAGAGGCTCCTGGAGCTGGCATGGCTGCTGTTGTGTACCATGACATCCATGGGAGCCACAAAAGTCTGCAGCATCAGAGAGACAGGCCCTTGCTAATACATCCCAATGACATGCTGTCCTGCACTGAACCCAAGAGCATGTGCTGGCTAATGCACGTTGGCAAGCACATCTCCCAGACTGGCTGGGAAAGCCCCAGGAGATGTCGAGATCGCAAGATCTGTGCTGGAAAAATAAATGAGTGTATCTTCCTGTGACAACTCAGTCTCAAGCACATGAAACTTCTCCCCTGTGGCTTCTGCCCGGAATATTAATGCTGAGACATATTTTGTGTTATTTACTCAACTCTCTCCCATCTCTGTTGGAAGGAGCAGGGGTGTGAACAAAGCCTGGGCTCTGCCTGAAGATTGTAAGCTTCAGCCATTACAATTCAGCTGCCAGAGGAAGCAAACCTCCCTGGCTGGGGCTGGAGGGGACACAGCCACTGCTTCTTCAGAGGTTATTAACAGCAGCTTCCAGCTGCTGTAGGACAGGTCCTTGATTTGTATCAGCTTTCCAAGGATCAGAATGTGAAGGGGCCTTTGTCTGCCCGCAGTGTGACAGTGACCAGTAATGGGCACAATGGGACCTCCTCCTTGTTACAGGTCTGGCTGCAGAGCAGCTAATCCAATATCATTAACAACAACCAGAACAGATGTGACAAAACCTAAACCACTAGTTTTCTCTAAAAGGATTCCTCCTTGGCATTGACCTGCCCAAAGATGAAGGAAAAAAACATTATTTTGTATATAGTGGAAGTCCCCCCACATTTCAGATTGCTCTGGGGAAAGTGGAAATAACTACAAAAAATACAGACCAGACCAGGTCTTCCTCTGGCAATCCAGTGTTGGAGCAGAAGCAGCTTACAGAGTGGCAGAAATGTCACTGGAAGTGGTCTGGCCCAAGGCCTTTCAACAGCTCCCTGAAATGCTCTAAGGAGCTGGAAACCTTAATCTTCAAGCAGAAATGTACTCAAAAGGCAAGACTTGGAAACCACATCATGTTGTTCCTGTCTTTTTCTGTTCAACCTGCCATGCAGCCCTCACTGGAAGGGGAGGTACACAGACTGCAGGAAGTACTTCTCCAGTATACGGACGCTTTAACAGGTAGCCAAACTTTTCCTGGGAGTGTAGCATCCAGTTTGATGAAGGATGGGATTTCTGACTAGTGAGGGTGAGTTCATGCCTGCTACAGAGCTGAGAGCATGGTGATTACAGCTCTTGCTTATAAATGCAAACACTCAAAAGCCTGATCTGATGAAGCCAGGCTTGAGACTCGAATCCTTGCTGCCCTCTTCCCAAGATATAGGTTGCTTTAACCTTCCAGTGTCAGGTTGCTTTGGTGCAATGATTGTTTCTTCCTTTTAAACACTTTTGAGACAGTGGCTGACAGCACTGCCTGTCTCTGCAGGAGACATTTGCATTCACTGGGGTTATGTGCTGCAGAGTACTGAAGCTTTCACTCAGTGGAGGCTGCTCTGCACGAGTCCTCATCTTTGTACAGAAGGAGCCCCACACTCTTCCATGCAGATACAGGGAGAGTCAAAGCTGAAAAGCTGATAATCTAAGCTGCATCTACAGCTGGTTACAATGGTAAATGTGAGTCTGAAAAGCTGGACAAGATCCTATGCTCACCTCTTCTGACAAGCAGCTGTAGTCACCTTCTTCAGTGCACCTTGGCCTTCAGAAGAGTTAAGTTCTGGCATGCACCTGATCTGAGCTGCTGCTGAGATGAGAGGCTCACAGCAGCCTTACTGACACTTTGTGTTGACTGAGAGCTGTCTTTGACTAGGGAATACTGAACCAAGCCTGGGAAGTGGCTGCTCTGAACAGATACCCATCCATTCCTTAATGTAGAGATGGCTCTCTATTTCTTTTGCATAATTTTCTTTAGTTCTAGGTGAGTGTCTTGCTTTTCTCTGTCTAGGTCTGCATCATTGTAGCTGGGGCTTAATTTGCCTCCATTAAACATCAGAAGAAGTTGCTTTGCTTTGGCCAGGGTGTTAGCCTAGCTCTGTGCTTTGACCATTGTGCCTCTAGGCCTTGGACAAAATCCCCAAGGGACAGTTTGGGAAATTAATCCTTCCAGCCCTTCTTCTATCACAAGCTGGCCATCTCTATCTCTGGGCAGGATGGGAGATACCCCTGTAATGCTGATGGCCCTCTGGCACACGTGCCCCAACCCTCCTTGGCAGAGTCACCAACTCCACTTGTAGATGGAGAAGTCAATAGGAAGATCAGCTGTAACACTGATGATCACACTGCTAGAAGATCATACTGTGCAAAGTATATGCATACAGTAAAAGAAGAAGAAAGGAGTCACCCCAGAGTCACTCAGCTCAAATAAGAAGAAAGTCTGAGTACTGTGCCTTTCAGGCTGTCTCTAAGAGGGAGGTGCTAGGGTAAAGGATGGCACAGGGGAGTTTTAATTTATGCATGTAACTACTGTCTTCTGCAAAGCAGACCTGGCCAGACCAAGGAAGATCTGATCTGCTGCCTTTGATTTGGTGGGAAGTAAAGAGCAGTAGGGAAAAAACCTGTGGAAAAAGGCATGTGAGTTTGCATCAGGAGATGTCTCCTTGATACAGCTGTAACCCACATCCTCTCCATGTTAGCATTTGAGAGTGGCTACCCCCAGCCAGGGCAGCACATCTGCTGGGGCTTCCCCTGCTGCCAGCCAAATAATAGTTTCTATGATGGGCAAAGGTGGGCAAGCAGGAATAGACTTGCTCTGTTGTGACGGGGAGGCATGTGCCTCTGACCTGCTGTATGACCTGCTGTGTGGCACCTGGGGTAGACCATAACAAAGGGATGTTCTTCTGGAGTCAGGTGCTAAGTCTGCATCATTACCAGTCTAGACCTTCATGCTGTTGCAAACAGGCTTGGCCTAAGAGGAAACCCTTCCAGGAGAGAGAAAACAGGGTATGCTCCGTCCCTTGTGAGATGTCCACAGAAGTCACTGTCACACTGGCGGGGTGTGTTAAACCACCAGCAGCCATCCTGAACATGGCTGATTTTTGGCATCAGCTCTGGATCTGTGCTGCCACTGGCACAGTAGGTGAGAAACACATGCGGTGCAACCCTCTGCCTGCCTCATTCGCCAAAGACACGACCTTTGTGGAGCAGATGGTAGGCACAGAAAGCCTGAAACATCTCTGCCTTGAAGCAGACTGTGTCATCTGACCTTTTTTCCTTTCCTGCAGGCAGACACTGGCCACAAGCCTTGTGGGTGGCAAAGCTGAGCAGCCCTACAGCACCCAGTACCCTTGCAGCTCGGCTGCCTCACTATTGCTTCCAGAGAATAATCCACTGAACCCTCCAGGCTCACATCCCTTGCAGCAAGGGTCCATCAGTTGTGCCCTGAGTCTATAGATCTGTGCCTTGCTGTGGCTTCTCCGGTGATGGTTCTGATGGTTCAGCTTGTGCTCCAGTCTCTCTGGTGGGGAGAGAGGGCTTTGTAGGAGCTCTTCTCTGGCTTTCTTCTGTCCTCAAAAAACCTCATGGGAGCTTGCTGTCTTTAGAAGCTCTTACCCTCTATAAAATCTCTTTGAAAGGGCTCAGTGGGTTAAAACATTAAAAGAGGAGGGAATGAGAAGCAGATGCAGCTCTTGCTTAGGTTTATGGACTTAAGAAAGAATGCTAAAGCCATGTTAAAAAAAAAGGAGCTTCTTTCCAGGAAAAGTTTTCCAAAGTCTCAACTTGATTTCCTGTCCAGCATCATGAAAGCCACTCTTTGATAAACAGTGTAATTAAAAAATCCAGCAGGCTTATTTTTTTCCCCAGTTAATTTTCATGTTATAGATTCAGTGGGGGAAGGGAGTGCTTAAAAATAAAATGCCTGTATTTTCTCATATAAACATATCATTCTTAGGAAGACACTTCTTTCTTTGACAAGGATCTTTCTGTTGGAGAACTGCTGCTTAGCTTTGCCCTCACAGCCAAGGGTCAATAAAACTTGCCAGCCTGAGGGAGAAATGAGTGGTTAAGCTGGAGTGGGATTATGCTTGTATTAACAAGGCATTCTATTCTCTAATAGATTCTCCCTCTTAATTCCAAGGCAGTGGTGCCAAGTGATCCCTCCCACTTTCTGTGATCCCCCTTCAATCTGAAACACAGCTGCTGACTTGAAGCACATTTCTTTTCTTAGATGTCACCTTGGGATTTTTTCCCCCACCTCTCTGGATTTCTAGGATGCTTGAACTCATTTCTGACTGTGGTATTGCTGATGTGGATGGGCTGGGCTGCATTTCTAGGATCTGATTCAAAGCCTGCTAAAGGCAGGAGCAATTTGCTGTTGCGGTCAGTGTTCTCTGGAGCAGACACTGTGTAACAGTTATTTCTTTCTTACCCAGACACTCACGAGTAAAGGGGGCAATTTAAAAAAAATAATCACATTTTACTTTAAAAGCAAAGTGCTCAGGCCACGTCTACCAGCTGCTGAGCAGCTGAAACAAGGATCTTGCTTGACCAAGTTATTGCATCAGACCCTCCAAACAGTCAGAGATACCAAATTGCTCACCCCTTGTGAAAACAGAGGCTGTCCTATTTAAAAGGGAGATTTTACTTTCTCTCTTTGGATTTTGTGTTTGAAACAAATGAAGGGCTTTGTGAAGAGAAGGGAGAAAAAAGAAAACCCCAATGGCTTTATGATGAGCATCTCAGAGATCTGCCATAGGTTATGAATCTCTGTGAGGTCTGAGCATCCAGCCAGCATTGCCTGAGTCTATGGAAGGAGAGCACAGCACAACTCACACTGTCCTTACCAGTGGGCAGTAGCTGAGATTGTTGTGCAGTAGCAGAGATTGCTGTGGTTATCAACTGGATTCCTGGGAGGATGAAGGTTTGTAAGTCATTCCCACACTTTTGAATAATTCCACTATGCATAGAGCTAATAGCTCCAGCAGAGGTGTTTCTGCACCATGCACAGTGCATGCAGGCTAAGTGTGCCAGCAGTGATCAGGTTCAGCAGAGAAAATTGTGGGCAATATGGGTTGGATCCATGAAACTCTCAAAAGAAGAGTTTCTACTGACAAAATCAAATTCATGCTTTGCAGGTGGATCACAGGGGGTGGTTAAGCCATCAGTAGGACCTCATTTGTCATGTGGAGATGGAAAATCTGACAGTAAGATTTTCCGTAAAGATGGGCAGCTCCTATTTGGAAGAGCTGCTATCTGCCTGCTAGCAACAGGTGAGGACAGATGAGAGATGCAGCATTTTGAGATGTCAGAAGCTGGAGTGGATCCACAGGCAGAGAGGGCCAGATCCAACATGGTGATGGGAACAGCTCTGCAGATGTGGATGGAGTACTGAGCTTCTACCTCATCTCAGGATCTGACTCAACAGCCCCATTTTTGTCTTGGAAGGTGGATGACATGAGATTATTCACCATCATCAACTGTTGGTGTTCAACATGGTTGACTCAGGGTTTAAAAACTGGCAGATTGGTTAAATGGAAGATGGGAGATGTCTTTTCCTTTGCCTTCTGGGTTGTGGACCTCTGGATGGTGGCAGCTTTCATGCAGTGCTCTTCCCAGCAAGTATGAGGCAAAGTTGTTTGACAGAACATGTCACCAGAGTTTGGTTAAGTCTACAAAAAAGCTGACATTTGCTGCCTCTCACAGACACCTCTGGGGTTTAAATACACCAGATGGGTACAGCATGATGAGAGTGCATCTTGTCTGGCAAGTGACTGCTGCTGTCCCATGTCCTCTCCATGCCATGGGATGCTGGTCCCTGATGGGTGACCCATGGATCCCACACTTTGGATTTAAGTGCCCTGAGGTTATGTGGGAATTCACTGCTTCTGGGGCTGCTCAGTTTTAGTTTGCTGCCTCTCAAAATCTTCAGCTATCCCTGTAACCACAGGAGGCTCAAGGAGAAATGCCAAATGCTCAGTCTCGTGACAAGCCACAGACATCAGAGACCTGCCAGGACAACAAGACTCAGCAGCAATTAGTGATTAAAAAAATATATGTATAGGTAACCCTTGGTAGAAACTACCTGTGTGGGGGCCAAGCTGCAAAGAAAGAGCTGCCAGAGGTGGTGTGTGAGATTTGGGTGGCTATTTCATAGGGAAGAATTAGAGTCATTGGGACTGGATTGCTTATTTGACTTCCCTTGGGCTTCATCCAAAGCCTGCTAAAAGCTAACATGATTTTCTTTTCCACTGACTTTGGCGGGCTTTGACTACAGGATCTTTGTGCCTATAGGGTTATCTCAATTTCCTGGAACTCATTCACTGTTTGAATTTGCTATGTATATTTACTGCCACGGTGCTTTTTTCTTTAACTCACCGTTTGATTGCAAAAAGTTCCTGGCAGCTACTGGTTACAGAAGTGGTGTTACTCTCCCAGAATGGGCCATGCACGTCCCTGGGTGTCCCCTTCTCCATCTGGGCCCAGATAACTCTTAGAACATCACAAGATCCACTATAAGCTTTTCTCTTCCTAGCCATCTGGATCAGCTAAAGAAGATTCAGGAGTGTCAGGAGGCATTATTTGTATTTTTTTTCTTATTTTTATTTTTAGCCTTAGCCTTTTTGAGCCTCAGTCTTTCACACAGGCTGTGTGAAGATGTGTTTGCTCTGCCTTTACTACCTGTTTATTCTCTTGGTCACAGTCAGGAACTGAACAAGTTAGAGCACCCCTGGCCCTACCTGTTCCAAATCCCTGCCTGCACCTATCACTGACCCTTGATCTCTGCATGAGCCTTGTGTCTTCCCACGTGAACTGGGTGACAGTTCTCCTGGAAAGATGGGGACGCCAGAGCTCCTAGATCCTGAGCAGTAATGTGGGTAGGGCAGAACATTTAACTGGCTGGATGAATGAATATGACTTACTCAATCCACTCAACTAATGAACAGCACTGATAAATCAAATATTCCTATTGGCTCAGCTAGGATTTATTTGAATTACTGCAAGTGATGCAGATAATTTTTGGGGTGATTGTGTCTTTTTTCTAGGTGACCATGGAGGAAGAGTAGCCTTGCAGTCACAAACCTTCCTTTTGGGCTGAGAGATGGGGGGGCTGAGGTCAGCCACCCTTGTGACCTTGTGTATACAGCTTGAGATTGTGTTTTTTCAGCAGAACAACAGGCATGGAGACCTGGTTGTTGTCTGCTTTGACTGACAGCTTTTTGATCAGATAAGGATGAAAAGTCATTTTAGGAGCAACAAGGATTTGGGTTTGCACAGTCCATACTACAAACCCTTCCCTCTTTTTCCTTGTACTGACATAATACTAACAATTTCTAGTAAAAGCCTTGGCTGTAAGCATTTAGCACCTTCTGAAAACAATGTGGCCTGACATTTAAAAGCAGAGGAACTCAAAGGGAGGGGGTCGTTTGGACGGCAGAGGCTGGGGTGGAGCAGGGCTGAGCTGCTGCATCATCTGTAGGTCCTCCTACTTGTAGCCCCATGAGATGATTGAGAATTGTTGATGGTGATAGTCCACCCCACTGCATCTCCTGAGAGGCAGATGGTTGTGTCACCTCCAACCTCTCATCCAGGAGAGCAGGTGCTGATGGTTGAGCAATGCTTTGATGATCCTGCCCAAATCGATGCCAAAGTGCATTTAATCCCTAAGCCTTTGATCTGCTCTTTGAAACTAAGTGCCCTCAGTAATATCTACAACTTGCAAACAAGTGTGTAACTTGCTTTTTCACTTGAATGAGGGCAGGTTCACAGGTATCTTTTATAATTTTTTAAGATATTTAGTTGGAGGTTGGAACCATATGTTCTTTAAGGTCCCTTCCAACCCAAACCACTCTGTGATTCTATGATTAGTGAAAATCTGATTTTTTTAGGAAAATGCCTGTTTGTTTCTCATTGAGAGGTTAAGAAGGCCCTTATATTTTGTGAAGCAGGTGGAAAAGACCTGATCTTTTAAACCAGTCCCCTGTCCTTGAGTATTTCTGAGCCTTTCTAGTGGACCTGCACTCCCATGTGAGGGACAGCCCTTTTGCACACATTTATATCCTGGAGAAGGTGTTGTGTGGGGGGGGGATGATCTGCATTTCAAAGGTTGACAAGACAGTCTACAATAAGAAGCAGAGGTAGCTATGCAGACAAGCTTTACATTGTCACTCTCAGGGGAAAAGTTCTCCTTGAGTACACAGAGTCAAAGTGCAGCTGGCAATATATATCGTGCCACGGACAAACTGCAGCTCTCCACAGCGAATGTGCTGGCTTTAGTCTGGGTCACTGCACGGCCCATCCTCTTCTGCTGTGCTGTTGGGACCTCCTGCAGTTCTAGCATGGATGGCTGCCTCTGGGAAGTTCTGCTTGAAGTCTGCTCTTCCAGCACCACGAGGACATGAGGAATCACAGCTGCTCTCAGAAAGTGTGTGCTTAGTCATTTCTAACCCAGGTGGCTGGGGAAAAGTCTGAGGGGGTGACTCCTCAATATATGTTAAGTTTTAAGCATGTTCTGCTGAGTCAGAAAGACCCCAAGATGCATTATTTGAAGGGATTTAGTGGTTTGGGTTTTGCTTGTGTTTTTAAATAATCTTAGCATTTATGTCACGTTTTAGCACTCAGGGTTTACAACATGTTTTTCTCTGTGAGTGATTGTCACAGGTAATTGTGTTGTATGAAGACATTAATTAAGTTTACGAGAGTCACCGCCCCTGGCAATAGAAACGGGAACCGCTTCTGCTGGGCGGTACCGATCCGGGCTGTGCCTGCGGGCTGGACAGGAGCAGAGCTCAGCTCCCCAGAGGCCATTGTCCACAGGACAGCTCTGCTGTGTCAGGGCGCTTCAAAATGACCAGTGTCACTGTGACCTTATTCCCCAGCTTTCTCCGATTCAATCTCCTTTGGCTCCGGCTGTATTTTTACGGCCCTTGTCAAATACTGAGAAACTCTGCCCTTTGCCAACATGATCGGTGGCCAAAACTCCTCTTCCAGAGCCAACTTCAGGTGACGGCGCTGATGCGCTTACCGGGAGAGCAGAACCTCAGAGCAGGTGGCTGGGGACGCGCCTCCCCCTCCTGAGGGGTTTTTGTTTCAGCATGCCTGATGGACAAGGCTACAGCTCCAAGGTGTCAGGCCAGGTTGAAGTTACTGGTGTGTTAGGTAGTAACTGGGGAACTCAAAATGTGAGGAGGTGAGCCAGGCAAAAAGCAGGAGATGAGAAACGATGCATCCAGGGAAGATGTTTCACAAGCAGCCTCAGGGCTCCCCTTGGAGACACAGGGTAAAGCCCAGCAGGGTATTTTACGGTTTTGGGGTGTCTTTCCCCTGCCAGAGTTCAGCACCACTAGCACAGGACTGGTACATTAATTCAGTACCAGTCTCTTGTCTTGGAGTGTGGGGACAGTGAGATACTGCTGGTAAACCTGAAATAGGACTTTGAATTTTTCCTACAGCTGCCAGACCTGTACCTCCAGCAGACCTGAAAACTTCCCCAAGCTACAGACTCCTGGTGTTTTGGCATCCCAGCGTCAGACATCACACTGTGTTGCTGCAGCAGTCTGGGTTTGCTGACTTGTGCATTGGTTTAAACCCCTTACCCGGCTGAAATGTCAGCCTAGCACCTGGCTGTAACCATATACTTACTCACAGAGGTCTTTTTTTTTCAATTTGCTAATATAAAAATCCCTGCTCTGCTGAGAGACTTATGAGTACAAAGTGTTTTTTACAGGCAGCAAGCACAGTGTGTTCTCAGACTGCAGTGTGCAGGTACATGGCTCTGCCCTAAGAAAAGTAACTCAGTTAGGATTTACCTTGGCATTATTTAGTCTCACATGACACACACAGATTTAACCTCTCCACAAGCCTGAGGTTTCCTGCTGCATTTTTTGGAAGGAAAGCTGCTCAAAAACTATTTATATATATATATAATTTTATTTTCTCTTTTTTACTTTCTTTTTCTCCCTTTTCTCCTTAGTATCTGGTTCACTGGTCCTGCTACAGAGCCCATATATTCAGAGTACTTGCTTTACACCACTTCAGCTTTCCTGGGTAAATAACCATCCCAAGGTGTGCCTGGTTTTGAGACCTTCTGATAAATTTCAGTGCTGATGTGGCAGGGCCCAGGGTGTCCAAAGCAAGGTTTTTCCAGCAGAGATGGAGAGGATGCTGCCAACCCTTTGCAAAACCACACTTCCAGTAGGGGGTACGGTTTGGATGCTTGTGCCCAGCAAAAGAAGTTCATTCTCAGAAGTATGTAGAGAGGAGGGGGGCTTCAAGTGATGTGGAAATAAAAAGATTTAACAAAATGCAAGTGAAGGGATTGTCTGCTTTTTGCTAGTGCACAGAAGCAGAGGTGTGGAAGCTCAAGGTGGCGTTGAGCTCAGAGGCTGAAGGTTTCTAAATTCTCAAGCAGAACTGAGGGATGGCAAGGGCAGAAAGGGTGGTTGAGTCCCACAGAGTATCTCTCCCAGAGACACCCAGCCTCAGGTATAACCTGACAGTTGCACCCACAGTGCATCTGCACATTTGCCTGTCCTGCTCAGGCTGCCCTGGACCAAGAGGGATCTTTCTTATTGTGGGAGATGATGGAGCACTTGTGTCCTGTAATGAAGGAGAGGGTCTTGAGCACCTGCTTCCCCTGCTCTTTCCTCCATCGCAGACACCCTCTGACTTCCCTTCTTCCCCTCCACTGCTGTCTCACAGATCAGGTCTGCACTCCACTGGCATCCCTTTGATGTCTGTGGGCTGGAGAAACATTGGAACAGGAGAAAATCAAAGGGACAAAAAATGTCAAGTTAAAGCCACTTTAAATTTAGAAGGGAGGAGAGGAGAAGAGAATTTAATATTCAAAACAGGAGTTTTCCTTCTCCAGGAAAAGTATACCACTTGTAGGGTGCATTTTTTTGTATGAGCACAGAATGTGCCTTTTTGGAAGGAACCACTGCTTTTTGACAGACATGAATGGTGGGATGATGGCATGTTCACTGGGGAGCTGGCACATTCTGCTAGTACCTGGGAGATACCTCCACCTAGGAGAAACCTAAGTGAAGCTGCATTCTCCCTCTGACACTTTTTCCTCCTGAAAAGTGAGGTTGATGGTACTGATTTTCTATCCAAAGTGCTTCACAGTGGGACATACTGGAAACTACCATTAGTAGTAACTCCATGAAGATGTGACAAAAAAAAACCAAAAACCCAGGGAGTTTTTTTTTCTCTGTGGTGGTGTGCTCCAGTGCCAACAAGCAGCTCAGGAGGATGACTTTAGAAAGACGTTGTTTGCTTTTCCTGCTTCTCATCACCAGGCAGACCCACAATGGCAGAGACTTATGACTGATAATTGCTGTGTGCCAGGGCAACATAGCAGTTATAAATTAATGCATGAAAACAAATTATCTGTCCAGGGATGAGTGTCCAGGTGGAAGGCATTATCTCTGCCTAGAGTTTTGATTGCAGCATGGAGCAAAAGAAATCCGTTCAGGTCTTTGCTTTCCCTTCCTGGCTCTGGTAGCTCCTAGCAAAACCTGCCCAGAGAGCTGCCATGCTTTGAGCTTCACATTCCCTTTGGTCTTAAAGAATACAAGTGTCTTGTGACCCTCCAGCTTTGCTGTTCAGCTTTTGCTGGGCGAGAAACTGGGACATACCTTCTGCTCTTCCCATGTGGTGTTCAGCCCCCTTAGGATGCTTGTTGTAGCTTTCACCCAGCTAAAACACTTGTGGACTCTGGGTACCTCTGCTGTTGGCATCAGTATCTTTGAGGCTTATGGCCTTACTAGATTGTTTGGAGATTAACTGCTAGTGGGAAGTAGATGTATGGATGAGGTAAGCCTAGTTTCATCTTTACTACAGCATGTCTGTGCCTACAGAGTGTTCATATCTGCATTTTCCTGGTGTTCCCAGCTAGAAAGTCATCCTTCTGACTCTCCCCAACCGATGTTGCCATCCACACTCAATATGAGAGTTGACACACTCTCATTTGCACAGATGAGAAACAGATGGACTGTTTCTTCCTACCCCTGTGCTTTATTCAGGGTGCATCAGGCAAAATGTACCCGCAGAGACCAAATGCCTCTGCTTTCCCCAAAGGGTGCTTCAGTCAGGGGAGTAGAGGTGTTGCACAAGTTTCGTGTCTGAGGTGTGGTGGCACTACCTAGAAGAAGCTTTTGAACACAAGAGAGCTTCAACCATAGAAGCCTGTCCCCAAAAGAAGCATGTTTCTTTTAAGACTGATGTACTTTTTGAATTTTTATTTAATTCTTCTGGTGCACTTGTGTCCCCTTGTGCTCTGTAGCACTGGCATACCCCAAATAACTTGAATTCTCCATCTGGGGCCATTCCCTGGGATTTCTCAAAGCTGGGAGCTCTATTTGTTACTGGAAGTCCATCCTGGGCTGTTTTAAGTTGGATTACAATTTCCAGATGTTGAGTCAGGCAACAATCATGAGCCTTGCTAAGGTTATACATGGGAAGGGGGAGGAGTTCCCTTGATGCTACAGCTTCCCTTGATGTTGCCCCATCACAATCAGTTGGTGGAGAAGCAAGGAAAGCTGCACATCCCTGAAACCTTGCAACCCATCTGGTCAGCTTTTGTAAGTCCTGAAGAAGTTTCTTGTTAAGCTCCAGATCCTGGAGTTTGTGTCCAGACAGCCTTTGAAGAGATGCATAAAATTATCTGGACCTAAAGCCAATGTGGAGATTGGAAGAGGGGAACTGTCCTGCATCCATTGTGGATGAAGAGTCTGGAGGAAAGTCCTCTCTATGTTTTTCTCCTTGCCCAGATGGGAATGCACTTTCTTCCAAGCTGTATAAGGCCCTGTTCCTGCAGAATCAGCATTGGGACACCACAGTAGTATGGTGAAGGATTAAGTAATTTCCTTCCCTTCTTGTATGGAAGGTGTTTTGATTAGCATAACCATTGTGTTCCCGAATTAGCTTGTGTTCCTGGTTTTGCCCTTAGGCTGGCTCTTCCTGTTGCAACCCTGCTCTGGTACAATGATACAGCATTCCACAGCATCTCAGTGTTCAGCTTTAGTCGTTGGATCCAACTATGCTCAGTCTACCAGTGACCTCAAGCTGATGTTGAGACTACAGAGAGCTGGTCCTACAGCCCTGCAGCTCTCCAGTGCCTGGCATGGCTGTGTGGAAGCTCCCAAACAGCACCAGCTTTGGTGTGCAGCAAAGTGCACCATGGCATGTGCAGGACTGAGACCAGAAGCATCTGGGACAATGGTGCATGTCCTTCCCTGACATCGTGGCAGAGGGAACAATAACTTCTGGTGCAGGTGAAGGTGCACAGCTCTGGTATCTTGAGCCATCCTGGATAGATGGGGCTTAACTTGCCTAGTACATCCCTCAGTCATTTACCTGTATCTGCTTTTCTCCAAACGAGGATTATTCTGAACTGAAACCATGGGAAAAAGGGTTCTGGGAGAAAAGCCTGGAGGGGGGCCTACAAGAAAGCTGTAGAGGGAGTTTTCACAAGGACACATAGTGATAGGACAAGGATAACAGTTTCAGTAACTGAAAGAGTGTAGATTTGTATTAGCTACTAGGAAGAAATTATTCACTATGAAGGAGATGAGACACTGGAATAAGTTGCCCAGAGAAGCTGTGGGTGCCTCATCCCTGGAAGTATTCAAGGCCAGGTTGGATGGGTCTTCAAACAACCTCCTTGTCTAGTGGGAGGTCTCCCTGCCCATGGCAGGAGGGTTGGAACTAGATGATCTTAAGGTCCCTTCAAATCCAAACCACTCTGTGATTCTAAGAAAATAAGGAGTACAATGTGAAATATTTTCCAAGTACCAGTAACATAGACATGCACACACACACAGAGTGATTAATCAGGGGCTCCTGAGTGCCTTGAAGAGTGCGAGCTGCTTGCAGGGTGGGGCTGGTCAGGCATGAAACTGAGAAGCTGAAGTTACTGGTTAGCACATCTCTTTGTTGTTAATCCTTATTCCCAGAAGATGTGACCAGGAGTCCAAAATCAACTGGTTAATGCTCACTCACTGTTGGCTGAGCCATGGGAGTTGGTGTAGCTTCACAACCCTTCCTCTGTGGAGGTGTGTTTAAATAAATTCTTTGGCAGAACATGTGTAAGCTCTGCTCAAATCATCTCCAAAGATGAATGAAGGAACTGACGAACCACATGCCCCATTGCAAAGTGCATGTCATCATGACTTGAAATAGCCCAGAGCAATCTTCCACCAGATTTCAGATGGACTTACACAGTGAGAATTCTGTTATGGCCAAGAGGGAAGAAGAAAGGATTCCACAAGAACACGTTATTCTTGATGAGGCCAGGGGACTACGTGGCAAGTAGCTGGAAGGAAAGAAAGAGGTTGCATTCTCAAAACCTTCATCAGCTAATTTAACTCCAAGCTCCTCCTCAATGCCATCTAACTCTGTAATAGTTTGATCATCAGTGGACCCAAAGACAAAGTCATTGAACTTGTGGCTTCTGGTTGCTATTTCTGCAGGCTGGAGTGGCTGGAAAGGAGAGGGAAAGAATTACCTAAAATACAGATGTGCTCCTCATGACTAGGTGGACTACCACTTAGTCAGGGCTGACCAGCAGTGTCTGGATCATGCAGCTGATGACTGCTCCACTGGGGACACTTGCTCTGTGAAATTTTTTTCACTAACGTGCTCACTATTGTGGCTGGTTTAGGGGCTCTGTGCCTACATTCCCCCTGTGCACAAGGGTCTCCATTCCCCAGTGGCCCTTGGACCCTACCCAGCAGCTGCTCCTGGAGGGATTCACTTCCTTCTTTGGACAGAAACAACTAGAACTGCAGCCACCATCCCACACTGACCAATGGCCTCATCAAGAACATCATGTTATTGCTGCATCCATTCTTCTCCCCTTCTGGCCATAACAGGGCTCCCACTGGGTAAGTCCAGGAAAATGCCTTCAGGAATCTGGAGGACTTTCTGGCTCTGCAGGTTTCTCTCTTGTGCCATGAGCACTCCTAGCCAAGCATACTCAGGTCTTTCTGTTCCCCAGTCCCTTCCTGTGCAGGGATTCCCCTGAGCTTTCTCATCTCTCTAGGTACACATCTTGCCCTTAGGACTGCTGAAATCCATCCTGTCCTCAGGGTCTAACTGCTCCACTCCTGACATAGGCACTCCTCTGAATTTGGATGAATATGGATATTTCCAAGTCCTGCATGGCATCCCAGATGGCCAGGAGTGATTATCCCCCTATGTAACTGTCTCAGAGGGAAGGTCCTTGTCCCAAATTTTGTTTGCAAGTCTCAGGACATTACTACTAATTACCATGGCCTCACCTCTGAAGTTCATGTGTGCTGTATCAGCACTTTCCTCCAGCTTGTATTGGGTTTTCATGGCAAGGTTTTTGTAGTGGAGAGTAGGTGGTGGTTTCTGACAGAAGATGCCAGAAACATACCCCATGTCCGATAGAGCCAATCCCAGCTGGCTCCAACATGGACTTGCTGCTAGTCAAGGCTAAGCCCATCAGCAGATGGTGGCAGCACCTCAGTGATAACATTTAATGAGAAAGGAGGGGGGGACGGAACACATGAACAACTGTAGTCAGAGGAAAAAGAGAGAATATGTGAGAGAAATAACTGCAGACAACAAGGTTGGTGAAAAAAATACAGGGAGGAGGTAGGTACTCCAGGTGCTAGAGCAGAGATTTCCCTGCAGCCCATGGTGAGGCAGGCTGTCCCCCTGCAGTCTCCATGGAAGTCTGTGGTGGAGCAAATGGCTGCAGCATGGAGAACCCCATGCCAGAGCAGGTGGATGCCCAAAGGAGGCTGTGACCCCATGGGAAGCCTGTGCTGAAGCTGATTCCTGGCAGGACCTGCGACCCTACAGGGAGAGGAGCCCACCCTGGAGCAAGTTTTCTGGCAGGACTTGTGACCCTGAGGGGGATCCTTGTTGGAGCAGCCTGTTCCTGAAGGATTGCACCCTGTGGAAAGGACCTATGCTGGAATGGTTCCTGGAGAACTGCAGCCTATGGGGAGAACTCATGTTAGGTAAGTGACGGCAACCTCCATTCATCATGTCCCTGCACTGCTTGACAGAGAGAGCAAAGAGAAATCAGAAGTGAAGCTGAGGCTGGGAAGAAGAGAGGGGTGGGGAGAGATGCTTTAAGATTTGGTTTTAATATCTCATTATCCTACTCTGATTTTATTGCAAATAAATTAAACTAAGTTCCCCAAGTCAAGTCTGTTTTATCCATGCTAGTAAGTGCTGAATGATCTCTCCCTGTCTTTATCTCCATTTCTCTTCTCTGTCCAGCTGAGCAGGAGAGTGATGGAGTGAGTGGCTTTGGTGGGCACCTGGCATTCAGCCAGGCCTATGAGAAATCCCCAGGTTTGGAGCCATCTGAGGAACCTGGCTTCTACTGAAATTCATCCTTGACTCAGGGGTGGTTCTGTCCTAGAGGAACATGATGCCCATCTTCAGCAGCACTGAAACTGCATTTTTTCCACCAGGAAAAAGGCAGGCTGAGTGGGTGCATCTCCTTGGCTAAGTGGGTGCTAGGTGCTTGAAGATTGTTAGCATGGTGGTGAGCACCTCACTGGGGAATGACAGAGGATTTTGGGTGCTGTGTGAACATCCCATGGGGCACCCCTGTCTCCAAGCCCATGACTTCCCAGCTGGTGCTCCTTAAGAGCATTCAGGGCATCTTGCAGAGCAGGGCTGTGGGCATGGGGAAGAAATGGAATAGGTATCTGAGGGTGAACACCATCAGCTCCTGGAAAACTGTTATTTTACAAACACTGAGGGCAAGGCCCAGCTGCTGAAACACAGGGGTTTAGTCCCCTCTGGGAATTGGGCTGTTTTGCTAATCCCTGGCTTCCAGCCCATAAATCTGGGGGTCTCCTGAAGGTTTTTGTTCATATTTCATATTCAGGTGGCATTTCTCAAGCCCATGTGGAGTTAGGTCAAAAAAGGGTGAGGCCAAGGCACACCTTCCTCCAGAAGCAGGCACAGCTGTGGCACAGTGCATTTTCTGATCTCAGCCATGCCATTGCAGAAACATGGGCAAGGAGGGAGAGGAACAGCCCAGAAGCTCTTGCTGACTCTCCCCATGGTTGCACTGTGGCCCTGCACCACTGCAACATCCACCTCCAGTTTCCATCTCTGGAGCAGAGCTGCAGCTTATTAAACCCAGACCACTGAGCACTTGGCAAAATGTGTGGGCTGGGAGGGAGCCGAGTACTGATCCCTACTTTTATAAAAAGGGGAGGCTGCTTCCAGAGTCTCCAAAGGGATTGGGTATGGATGAGGGGGCACTTGGAGGATTAAGCCAGCTGGTAGACAGCACAGTATCATGTTCATAGTGCAAGGCAGCACCCTAATCTGGAGCAAAGGACTCCTCTGCTCTCGCTGTCACTCCCACCAGCTTTTGTGGCATGTTTCTGTATCAGTCAGTGTCCCGCAGTGGGAGCAAGGGTGGCAGGCACCTCCCCACCTCCCAGAGGGCTCAGGATTTGAATGCACCACTGAGTCTGGGCAGAGCTGGCTGCTCTCCTGTGAAAGAACACAAGCCGTGCCTGTCTGCATGCTCAGCCACAGCCTGGGCATGTATCACATGGGGACAGCATGAGATGCTCAGTCACAGTCCCAGCTGGCTCCCCAGGTGGGCTTTTGTGGTCACCTCTGCATGACTGAGCCTGGACCTTCAGATGGACTGGGGCTGTGAGGGACTTTGGAGAGTCCTGCAGACTGTCCCCTTGCCTTGTGGCAGGGCTTGTTATACGACTGCTACACACAGCTAAAAATACCCCAGCAATGGTTATGAATTTAGGATAACTAATATATCCAGTGGAAGGATTTGGAGCTGTTCCAGGACTAAACAACAGCTTCTTCACCAACAGCCAGAGGCTTGTAGATGCAAAAATAACTAGGAACTGAAAAACTTGAGCTGGAGCAAGGGATTTTCAAATTCAACCCAAGAAAAACTTTATAGCAGTGAGGACAACCATGGATACCTGCCAGCACTTTGGGTTTTTTAACAACAGGGTACACAGACCTCTGGATTTGGGATGAATGTTGCCTCTGGTCAGGAGCTGGGAGAACTAGTAGTTAGAGAGAACTCCTTTGATACAGGGTGAAAGCAAATTATACTGAACATATAGGAGCCAGTGGCCTGGACCGGTAGCACAGTGCATGAATTAGAGAGAAACACCATGGTGGGAGGCATAGGCTTGACATCTTAAAAAGTGGGAGGAAAGATCCAAGAATAGCAACTGGTGACTGGATGTCGGGAGCAGTGCTGTGGTGTGAACCAGCTTTGAATCACATAGGTATCAGCGATCAGAGGGTGAATGAGGGTTTTGGACATCTGTCTGAAGACCTGAAACACAGCTGGGGAGAGAGGCATTCTCTGAGCACATCTGCACTTTGGTGGCAGAGCACACTCAGGTCCACATCCCAGCTCCACTTGCCCAGGGTTTCACCCCATGCCACGCATTTTCCCCAAACATGCGTCACTCTGCCTTTTGTTGTTCCACTCTGAAGCAGACAGTCAATTATCCATTTGATAGGAGATACTAAGAGTGAACCCACTCCCCCCAGTGGCATGGGTGCTTGGCTGGGGCAATGTACGTCAGTCCCTGCCCCAGTGAATAATGAAGTACTCAAGGCAAATGGCAAAAGCTTAGCTAAGAGCCCTCAAGAGAGCCCAGCCCCGCATGTCCACATGCAGCAGGAATGAGATAACTCTCCTGACCCCTGGGATGCTCAGAGGAAGATGGGTGAGTGAACAGGGTGTCTGGCTGCCTGCTCCACCTTGGCTGCAGCTAGGGAAATGAGGACATCAGTGCTGTTCAAATCCAGCAATCCTGCTCCTGAGACTCAGTTTGCAAAAGTCCTCAGTGAGTTTAACCAGCTGATACTCCTGGGAGGATTGAAGCAGAGCCTGAAAGGTTGAATTCTGGATCACTCTCTGCCTACAGCCATCCTTTATATTTTCCAGTCCAAATCCTTTGCCCTGGCCAGTCCAGGGCCTGCCCATGGTGAGGATCTCTCCCTTGCCCAGTTTGTCTGCAGCATTTAGAAACCCCCAAACAGTCTCCAAGTTCTCATGAATGCTAAGAATAGAACTGTTGGTGCCTAATTCATGTCCCTCTGTAGAAACTGTATTATCAAAATTAAGCAAAAATGTTGCTCCACTAGCATATTTTTTCTCTTCTTCATTCACATCAGCTTGCATGAAACAATCATTTATTCTCCTTGCCATTGTGTTGAGATGTACCAGTCTGACGGCAGGACCTGCTGCCTGTCACCAGCCTGGCCTCAATAGCACGGCTTGTTCTCTGCACAAGGGTGACGATGCAGTGGCAGCTGACGTAAGTCCCAGGGATGCCACTGAAAGCAGCCCCAATTGCTGCCCTGTGAGCAGGTCTGGCCACTGAAATGCAGTAACATTAGTGCCCCAAGCATCTACGACAGGCTGGAAGGAGAGACACGGCAAGGGGCTGGAACATCCTGACAGTCTGCACTGTATGGCTCTCTCCCAGACACATTTACAGCAAAATATTTTCTTGCTCCACAGTCAGTGCCTAGCAAGTGCAAAAGCTGGAGTGTGTACCATAGCATGGCCAGGGAGGAGCAGGAAAGGAAGAGAGACGGCTTTGAGTTTGGATGGAAAAATTGGGGCATGGAAGACATTTCCACCTGATCCCAGACCTTTTTTGTGATTTTGGGTGAATGATGATGCCAGTGCAACCTCTGAATTACTACTGAGTAGGCAGCAAACCTCTGCTCTATCACACTGGTTGGGCATTTGGGTGCTTCATTGGTTTTTGAGACACATTCCTAGGAAGATGGACCTTTGGTGAGAGAGGGCTCTCATGTTCTTAGGGCACAGACTGGCAGGGTATGGCATCTCCCAGAGTGCCCTGGCTCTTCTCCAACATATGTCCAAGAGTTAGTCCCTTCCAATGTGAAGGGAATCCTTTCCTTCCCTTTTCAGTTTCAATGTACTGGGGCATTCAAATCACGTCCATATAGTTAATTCCCACTGGTACAAAAAGACACCGGAATAATACAATTTCAGAGGCTGTAGCAAGGTGGGGGTTGGTCTCTTGTCCCTAGTAACAAGCAATAGGATGGGAGAAAATGACCTCAAGTTGCACTAGGAGAGGTTTAGCTTACCTATTAGAAAAAACTTCTTGACTGGAAGTGTTACCACACATTGGAATGGTCTGCCCAGGGAGGTGGTTGAGTCACCATCCTTTGAGGTGTGCAGAAGGCTTGTAGATGTGGTGCTAAGGCACATGGTTTAGCACGGTTTTGCCCCTGCTCTGGATCCCACAAGTTGTTGGGTGATGGCCCACCTTCAGCGCGTTTTAACCACAGTGTTTGTATACCCTGAGAAAAGGCTCTCACCAGGGTCAGACATCTTTAGGGTTCAACCTGCTTCATGGCACCCGCACCCAGCACTCGAGGAGGGTTTCGAGAATGAACCAGCATCCCCACCCCTCGCAGGGACCTAGCCAGGTTACCCATCCATTCTCTCCCAGCCGTGCCTTAGGGATTGTGCCAGGCAGGCAGCCAGAGCCGGTCAGACCCAGCCCTGGCAATACAACCAGCCAGCACCGCCTGGCCAAAGGTCTGCAACATTCCCCCAGCCCGGGGCACTCGGTACCGACCCTCCCTGGCCTCCCTGCCTTGCAGCTGGGCACTCTCCCGCTTCCGAGCGCCCGCTCCAGCCCCAGGGGCAGACTCTGGGGCGGTGGGCCAAGAGGGAAGAAACCCTCCCCTCAGGGGGGGTGAAACCGAGACTACATACCCCACAGTGCCGGGCTGGCGTGGACCGCCCCGTACACTCCCGGCCCGCCCCGTCGCTCTGAGTGGGCCCCGCGGCGCGGCACGGAGCGGGGGGGCGGTCCAGGGCGGGGCGGTCCGGAGCGGCCGAGCCCGGCGAGACAGCGGCGGAAAGTGCCACGACTCCACACGGCCGCGGCGGCGAGGAGGGACCGCGACCCGGCACGAGTGGGTAGGCGGCGGCCACCCTCCCTCCCCCCTCTCCCTGCCCCTTTCTCTTCCCCTTCCACGCGGGGGCATCGCCCCGTGGGACCCCACCGCCTGTCCCCCGCTGCCAGAGGGACTCCCCACAAGCGCTCCCCCCGCCCAACCCCCCCCGGCTGTCAGTAGACGTGGTGCGGGGTGGGGACACCCACACGCGTCCTCCGCCGCCTCGCCCCGCCGCTCCCAGGCGCGGAGGGCTGTCTCTCCTGGAGCCGGCGAAGGGGCAGCTCGGGAGGGTGGGATCACAGGTTTGGGGTCTGGCCACGTTTGCGGGGGGGTCGGGCGGATGAATGGCCCGCGGCGCGGCGAAGGCGGTGCGGAATGGCGGCGTGTGCGGCCGGCCGGGGAGGGGAGCGAGGAAGCGGCCGCCGCCCCCCGTCCCCCCGGACCCAGTCCCCGTCCCTGCCCGCTGCCCACCCCCACTCCCTCCTCGGACATCGCCGCCCACTCCCGCAGCGCTCAAACCGATTCCCCCTACTGGAGCTCTAGCCTGATGAAATTCATTAATCTGATTAAGCGCGGTTGGGAAAGGTCACAGCTCTCAGGCGGTTGTGACTTACTGATTTTTCTTGCCGTACCTAAGCCCACCACCTCCCCGCCCCCTTTGCCCCCAAATCTCTCCCGGCCCTGGGACACCTCCGACAGTTCAGGGTCAAGAAATGCTCGAAGCGTTTGAAGGAAGGCGGCGACCCCTCAAGCGGAGATCCTCGTCCAGCCGGGGGTCTTTGCAAACTGGATGCCGCCAGCTTTCCGGCGGGACGCCCCGCTCCCCTCCTCACCCCGCCGGGGAAGCGGTCCAGCTGCACACGTGGCCGGGTGCGATGGAAGAACCTCCCCGCCTGAAATGTCAGCTTTCCTCTTCACTGAAGGGATGCCAGCGACCTCCCTTCGCCCGCATCGCTGGGAAAACGGGCTGGAAGGAGTCGGGCGAAGCGGGTGCTATCTGAGATGTGATCCCCAAGCACAACCAGACGGGGTCTGGTGGTGAAACGCTGCTTGGGGCTGGGGAGGGAAGACAAAATTTGTAATCGGCGCCACAGAGCTTAATCAAGCTGCAGATGAATTACGGTGCTGCTAGGACCATTGCGTGTATGTATATGTATTTTCTGCCTTTTTTTTTTTTTTTTTTTTTTTTTAAACTCCGAGGCTTAGGAAGGGAGCTGGCAACACTGCCAAGGACTTGCAAGAGCTAATGGAGCGCTAAGTCACGTTCAATTAAGTGGAGCTATAACTGTTGATGATCGGTGCAGTGTCTGATCTGGAGTTGCTGCGTAGAGTAACACACGCTGCCAGGAGACTGGAAATGCACAGTCACTTAGGCAGAAAATGTACTTAAACGTCTCTCTATCACAGTAGGGCGGAGAGAGAAACTCCAGGAGAAATATCAGTCATTTTATCTGTTGGCAGTGCTGCTGCCTTCTCCCGCTGCCAGACGGAGGCCAAGCTGCTGTGGGGAGGGAGGATCAGGCCTCCCGGTTCCCTCTCCTTTGCCCTCCTCTGTGATGGACGAACACTGGCCTTGGCCATGTCTCTGCCCCCGTGCTGCCTTTAGGCAAGGGAAGCTGCAGCCGAGGGGCAGATAAGGAGATGAGACCTTTCTTTGAACTGGAGGCCAGGCAGTCCCCTCCCCAAACAGTGCCTGGTCCCTTAGGTGCTGCCGGCTTCTTGCCCAGATGGCCTGGGAAATAATTCTGCATTTCGGAAAAATCACCGAAAGCTCAGCCTGGAAACCTGTGTGTTGGATCAGCCAGCTTTGTGTGTGGTTAAGGAGGGAGAGTTTTTTATTTATTTATGTTTTAACCTTCTGGGAGCTGCTGTAAAGTAAAAGGAGCTGCAGGTGTGTCAGAGGAAGGTGTTGCTGCAGGCTATGTAGAGCTGGCTGCATGAATTCACTTTGCTCTTTCTCTGCACTTTGACACCCCATCACCTCTTGTTCTACATTACTCTAACCTGAGATGCTACCTTGACACTGTGGCAAACTAGAAGCTTGGAACTGCAGGGGAAGAAGTGTCCTGCTTATAAAGAACATCTTTTCCCATCTGTGGCACATATCCATGCCAGGAGGGAATAACATGTATTTTCCTTTACTTTACTTCTGCCCACCTCCCACTTGATCTGTCTGATTTAAGCCAGGGTTGGTAGGCTGGTCATGCTGCAGCCATACTGAATTCCTGTGGATTTCATGGAAGTGTTTGCAGGGTGGAGGAAAGGCTAAACAGCTGGAAAAGCATTAGACTGTTTTTTCACAGAATAAGAGAATCAAACAAGCTGGAAAGGACCTCTGAGATCATCAAGTCCAGCCCTTGACCCCCTACCACCGTGGTTACTAGACCATGTCATTGAGTGCCACATCCAGTCTCTTAAAAAACTCCAGGGATGCAGAATCCATCACCCCCATGGGCAGCCAATTCCAACGCCTGATTACCTTCTCTGTAAAGAATTTCTTCCTAATATCTAACCTAAACCTCCCCTGTCAGAGTTTAAGACCATGCCCTCTTATCTTACTGATAGCTGCCTGCGAGAAGAGACCAACCCCCACCTGGCTACACCCTCCTTTCAGGGAGTTGTAGAGAGTGATGAGGTCTCCCCTGAGCCTCCTCTTCTCCAGATTAAACACCCCCAGGTCCCTCAGCCCTTCCTCACAGGACTTGTGCTGGATGCCTTCACAGCCTCCTTGCTCTTCTCTGGACCTGCTCCAGCACCTCAGTCTCCTTCCTGAACTGAGGGGCCCAGAACTGGACACAGGACTCAAGCTGTGGCCTCACCAGGGCTGAGTACAGGGGAAGAATCCCTTCCCTGGACCTGTTGCCCAAACAATACCTATCTGACTCTGACAGATACTTCAAAACACTGAGCATGGCCCCAGTGATGTCACACTGCATGTCTGTGGGTTGGTTCATCCTGGAAATTGTTTGGTGCTGAAAAACCAGAAAGGCTGAGGGCTTTACTGGTTTTTCTTCCTTAGGACAAGTTGGACTTTTCCTTAGGGGTAACAGAGGTAACTTCACAGGCAAGGTGGTGAGGCAGGTCAGGTCTCCTAGCTGTTATCTGGGGTGTTGGGAAGTTTAATGGATAATGAGAAAAAGCCACAGGAATGTAAGAGTATTCAGTGCACAGTGCTTCAGTTGGCTCCTTTACATGAGTAGGCCAAGTAAAATACTAATTGTCCATCTTGTTCCTGTTCTGGTGGCGGTGAAAAGCTTTATCTGAGCAAGCTGTTCTGGGGAAGAAGTTCGCATATGGATGTATTTGATGATTGCCACTGTTTTGACTGGGTGAGGAATTGATTCTGCTAAAGAAACTCCATGTAAGTAAATGTGTTTAGTGTTGGATGTGTCCTTGATTTTTCAAATGTGGACTCTGATAGCTGGCGGTGTCCCTAAGACCTTTAGGCACGCCACAGTCTCCCAAAACAGCCTGGGTGTCAGATTGAAAAACACCGTTGTAGAGACAAAATCTCATGAAGGACCAGAGGGCAGGATGCTGAAGTCTTTAAAAGCCTGGCTGTTGAGCCAAACATGTACGTGTGGAACATCCTCTAGGCATCAGTGAGCTGACCAGCAGTGGTGCCTTTGGTGCTCTATTTTCCCATGTCCTGACTATGGCTTGGTGCAGATGGGAAGCACAGAAGGCTTTCCTGCTGAAGGGCAAGGCAGGCATGTGCCTGCTGCTGTGCTTGAACTGGGGGACTGTGTCTTGCTGTCCAAATCTGGGAGCAAAATTTCAACTCTTCAAAAGGCAAAGGCAATGATGTCAGGAGATGCCAAAGCAGAGCTTCATTCCTGATGCTAATACAGCAGTGTGTTGTTTCTTGCATTTATGTATCAGGAAGTTCCCATGAGAAGACTTTTCCTTATCCCCCAAATTCCAAAGCCAGCCTGGTTTGATGTGAGTGTGTGTGGTAGTGAACACCCTCTCACCATCTTTGTGCTGTTGGAGTGATAGGCTCTTCCCTGAACGAGTTGTTGGGCTGGTCCTTGGCATGTCTCAACCACAGGAGGAACTCTACTGGTAGAACTTGCTCCTTGGAGTCAGCACTGGGTCTGCTAGCACAGGCATTGAGACAGGACCAAAGCTTCCCTTTGCCATGATAGCACTGCTGGGAGTAACTGCTGACTGGTTGATATCTCTCATTCTTCATTTCCAATTTTCTTCTGTCCTTGGGAATGACATGCGGTTTCTCTGGTACAGTGGTGGGAGCTTGTAAATAGCCTGTGCGAACATCTCATCTATTTTCATAAGCTTCAGCTCCTGTGATGGCTCTTCCAGCAGGCCCATAGCTCCTTTAGATTGGTGTGCTGGGCTGCTTTTTTCTTGTGTTAGTTTTGTTTTGGAGGGGGTTGTTATTGTTGGTTTTTTTAATCTAAGAAGGAGTTTAATGATAATCCGCATCGTTATCTCACCTGGCTGTAAAGCTTGACAGAAGGCAAGGTACAGGCAGCTTTTAGTGCAGAAGGGCTGGGTGAGGCAGCCTGCAGGGGGGACAGAGTATGGGTCTCAAATACCCTGTATGTAAGGGTTTCAGGGGGGACAGCAGTGTGGGGTGAGATCAGCCCACTTTCTGCATAGTAACACTGTCCTCTTTCATCCATCCTCTGTGTGCCTCTGTAGTAGTAGTTTGGGATTTTTTCCCACCGTTCCCATCCTCTATGGCCTCCATCCAACTGGTTTTGGACATGGCAGTAGCAGCTGGTGGGGTTGGAGTGCATTTGCCAGTGTTTGGTGGTGCCCTAAGCTGGAGTAGCAAATTTTTATCTAAATATGAAGCTGTGGCAGTGTGAGGTCTGGAAGGGTTTATTTTTGCCAATGTGTTGAGGTTGCTGGGTGAGGAATGCAGGTCCCCTTGTTCTGCCCCTAAAACAGCTCCTCGGTGTTTTGGTGTAGCCCTCAAACCAGCACAAGGTCATGGGTATGTGTGAGCCCTACTTATTATTTACAGCCAGGGAGAAGAAATCCACCCCTTTTCACCCTGCAGGTTAGGTTTAATCTTTCTGTCCTGGTGGGGTTCATCCTGAAGCAACACCGCCTAATCAGAAGGGAGTGACCTGACAGTGGATGTGCTGGGATAGAGCAGGCTGAGGCCATTTAAATGTGAAACAGCTGGGGCCGATGTAGTAGTATCAGTAGTATGCCTGTAGTATCAGCTGGCATCTCGAGCAGTGCCCTGGGGTAGAAAGTTGGCCCTGCCAGGGGAGGCTGGTTCCAGCTGGCACTGGCAGCCCTCCTGCCTGCCAGCTCTCACTTCACCTGGGATGCTTGGAGCAGGGATAGCTGTCTGCCAGTTAAAATATCCTTCCTCAGGCAGGTGGGCATCTCCAGTGAGAGACTGCTGCTTTGGAGCTCCTTCCAGCTCTCTGCCCCCTCCTCAGGTGTGGGAGGAGAATTTTCTGTTGCACTGATTGTACTGTCACCCTTTTTTTCTGCACAAAAAGCTTTGACCTGTGGATTTGGTTGTGAGTTTGCTGCTCTGGTAGTTAGAAAGGAAAAGGCTCTGAGGACTCTCCCTGTGAGCACTGAGGTTTTGAAAAGATACTGATCTCCTTAGTTTTATTCTTATTTTTGCCTCCTCCCTTTCCAGCCCCTCCTTCCCTCCCTCCCTCATCCACCCACAACCTCTTAAAGAGGAAGTTTAATAATGTTTACTGTTAAGCGTGGGGATGGGAACTTCTGATAGCTGAGGATTTTCTGCCTTTTCCTGACTATGTTCTGAGGCAAAATAGCAAGAAACCACAGCCTGGCATCTCCTTGAAAGTTCCCCTTTGCAGATTAAGTACCTTGACTTCAAGATGATGACTTCAACACCTAGGGGTTCATGAGTCACCTGGGAGCCATGCAGAGGTGATGCCCTGATGGGGGGAAAATGTGAGTGGGACAGCAGAGAAGAGATGGGCTTGAAAACAAGGGATAGAGTTCAGCTAGCAAAGAAGAAGAGTGGGGATAGGGGCATCTTTCCTTGTGTGTGTTTGCACCCTTCCTGACAGATCACAAGACAGGCAGAACGATCTTCATTGCTGCTCCATATGTTACAGGTGGAGAAACTGAGGCTGGAGAGGAGGGTGGGGAGAACCTTGTGCCTGGTTTGCCCACCACCCACTAGCAGAGGTGGAAAGAGGAGTGCCATATCTAGCCTTCCCTTTTTCAAGTCTCACACTTCTTGTGGGCATCTGTTGGGGAGATAATTAATCACCATAGGGTTTTTTTTGTTTTGTTCTTTTTTTTAGCTTGAACTTACGACTTTTATTGGTATTTGCATCTCAGGGAAATGGTTGTGACTTGGTCTTCTGTGTGATCTCTGTGCATGCAGCATCATTGGTGGGGTAGTTCTCATTGCTGGGAGCAGCTACCCAGCATGATATGGTCAGCATGCATTCTCCTTGCTGGGCTGGGCGGAGGCCAGCAGTGCTGCAGGATGCAGGTAACTAAGGGAGAAGGCCAGGGCTGCTGCGAAACTGGGAAAAGCTCTCATTTGTATGCTTTTCCTTCCAGGGAGATGTCCATGTGAAACTCCCTGCTCAGAGAGACTGTTGCATCTTTTTCCCTCCTCCCCCTCCCCGCCACTAACTGTTGTTCTGGTGTCTTGCAGGCACAGGAGAATAAGGCAGGATGGATGTGTATGACCCTCAGACGCTTGGTGTTATGGTCTTTGGAGGTTTTATGGTGATATCAGCCATCGGAATCTTCTTGGTGTCCACCTTCTCCATGAAGGAGACATCTTATGAGGAGGCCTTGGCTAAGCAACGCAAAGAGCTTGAGAAGACCCAGCAGCAGAAAATAGAGAAAAAGAAGAAAGAGAAACCTGTTGAGAAAAAAGGAAAAGCAAAGAAAAAGGAAGAGAAGCCTAATGGGAAGATCCCAGAGCAGCAGCTGACTCAGGAAGTGACTGACTCTTCCAAGGAAGTGGTTCTTGAGCCTGCTGTGGTGCCTGACACAGTAACAGTTGAGTCTCCGATTGCGGCAGTATCAGTGCCCCCCCAGGAAAAGGAGAAGCCCACTCCATCACCTAAGGAGAAGAGGAAGAAAGAGAAGAAGGTGGCAAAGGTAGAGCCTGCTCCTAGCCCAGTCTTGACTTCACCTCCTGTCAGTGTCCCCAAAAGTTCTCCTGTCTTGGAGGTGACCCCTAAGGAGGTCCCGGTTGTGGCTGTGCCGCCAGTTGGCACACAGCAAAGCGCTCCAGTCATCAGCTCTGTCACCATCAAGAAAAGCGATTCTCTTCTGATCCGTGAGGAGCAGAAGCATGATGGACCTGTCAAGAAGAAGGCTTCATCCAAGAAGAAGAGCGAGCCAGGTAAGGCAAATTTCCTCTGCATATATCCCCATTGAGTCAGACAGCTGGGCATCTTGGTGCTGTTAAACCAGAACTATCCTATCCTGAGGTGTCTTCATTTTTCTTTAGTACTGGAAACAGGGCAGCTGTAGAAAGGTTGTTGCTGGTGAGGTGGACTATGTGTGCCAAGGGCAAGGCGGGTTGAAATAAGCTGTATTGGACTGTAGTTCTCTCTGAGGGGAAGTAGAGCTGAAGTAATGAATTTATTGACTTGTTTTCACTACTTGGTATGTGCTTCCTTGGTCCAGCACACAGATGTTGGGAAGTTACAGGTTCGTCTCAGATTTGCTGTTGTGTTGGGCATTTCTGAGTAGATCTGTACACTGAGAGTGAACAGGAGGTATATGTGCCTGTACTGGGAGAGGGAGCAGCTGCCAAGGTGCTGAACATCTGTGTGGAAAGCCCAGATGAGGTGTTTTCTCCTTCTTCTGATTAATATAACTGCAGGAGCTCTAGCACTCCTCATTCAAGGAGGTGGGTCACTGATACAGTTTTCTTCTTCTTCAGTGGAGGTGAAAAACACCATGGTGAAGGAGAAGAGGACTGAAGGAACATTACAGAGCAAGGGACTATTGATAGGATAGTTAGAGCAAAGTGACTTTGGATATGTCATAAGTAAGTGGGAACTTGCCTGTCGTCTTTCATGCCTCACTTCATTGATTTGGAGATGGAAGAGATTAAAGAAGGTGATCTTGAGCTTTCCAGTGTATAAAACCTTACTGGGGAGGGTAGAAATGGCTCTTCCGTAGCCGAATTCTTGCCTCTTATTGCACCAATGTGAACAGTTTGGACGTTATTTTTGGTTAAGTGATAATTACAGGCACTAAAAAATTGGAGTGCTTTCAGACCTGTAGCAGTGCTCCTGTATGGATATGTGAGAGAAATTTCTTAAGGTGTCCTCAAAGTGTGGTGTGCATAGGTTTCATTTCTTCTTTCATTTACCAAAAAAAAAACCAACCAAAGAAAAAGACACGCTTACTTGCTAGAAATGCTTACTTGCTCCAGAACATTCAAATCTAGGCTGCTGTGTAATCTTGGCAATTTCCATAGCCATGTTTTGAAAGCAGCCCTGCTACTCAGCAGGACATTTTGTGGCTTCTGGTCTCCAGGACTGGGTTAAAACTCTTGTATCTGCCCCAGTAAGGAAAGAATTTTGCAAAAGGCCATCTCCACATAACGATGAGGTTTGAAACAGTTTTAGCAGCCACTTCTGGAGGGTATCACAGTGATGGTGCTGGGGACACCAGAGGTGGCTGGTTTGGCATGTGCCCACAGGGATGCACTTCTCTAACACTGAAAAACATGGCCCTAAATTCAAGCTATAACAGCTGAGGGAACATGGATGGGAGATGAACTTTTAGCACTTTTTAAGCTGGAAGGTTTTTTTGCTGCTCCGAACATCCCCTCCTTTGGGTATGAAGTGCAGATCCTGCATGTCTTAAAAGCCAAGAGTGGTGTCTTAGCTGCTCCCATCATTTTTCAAAGGAAATCTCTCTGCAGTATTTGCTCTATGATGCTGACTGCAGTTTGACCTAGGTGTTGAGGGCAGCCTTTGGAAGCTGTGTTCTCTCCTGGAAAGCAGGAGCAACAAATTATTGTGTGGCAGATAAAAAGGAGTGTTCAAAGTGCTCAAATGCATGTGCTTGGCACTGAAACAGATGACCCCACAGAGTTCTGTGGGGTATTCTTCTCTTGTGTAGTTCATTTTTAGCTTCCTGCTGAAAAATTTGCTTGCAAGCTGTTAGCATGTACTCAGATCCCAGGTCTTCAGCTGGCAGCAGGAGCCACGCTCTCCCATAGGACTCCTGTGGGTACCTGATCTGGACTGCAGCTTCCCAGGCATGGGGCTCTGCACAAGGGCCATCCATGACTCCCATGTCCCCTTGGGTCTGAGAAGTGGCTCTTCAGACCCCTCATCCCTGCTGTGCTTTTCCCACATAAGCTTAGCCACAAGGCTGCATCTTGTTTGGCCTCTTCCTTTGGCGAGGTGCGAGGTTTCCGAACTCTGTGAATGGGCTCGGCAGCTGCTTGGGCTTCCTTTTGCCACGGCTTGGCAGGCTGCCCCGGATCCCTTTGCCAGATGCAAGGTGGGGTTTGTGTTGTGCTGGCCTTGTGCAAGGCTCACTTGCTCAACACCCCCAGGACATGGTCAGAATTTTGCTTGGTGTGTCCCTCCACCCAGCGGGACCGGGCCGAGGGAGGTGATGTGCTGTCCTACATCTCTGCTGTTGCTGGTGGGTGAAGAGTGGGCCAAGCTTTTGTGGCCCCAGTTGCACGAGATAGTGGAGCTGCCCTGATGGGAAGTGGCTGCTGCTGAGAAGACAGATTTTGATGCTGCTAGAGCTCAGTTCTGCCTTCTCAAATGGATCTACCAGAAGCTGGGAGCAAACAGTGTGTGCTGGAGCCGCTGGGTGTTCCAGGCTTTGCCACTCTGTTGCTGTGGTGAGGTGACCGTGGCTGCCTGCCAGATGGCCATCCAAGCGCTCTCACATCCCCCCTCCTCGACTGGATGTGGGAAAAATTAAGAAGGGGAAGTTCGAGTTCAAGATAGAGACAGGGCAATTATTTAGCAATTATTATCACAGGCAAAACAGACTTGACTTGGAGAAAATTATTTAATTTACTTCCAATTAAAATAGATGACAAAAAGGAGACAAAATTAAAGCAACACCTTCCTCCCCTGGTCTTCTTCACTCTGTTCCTCCACAGTCATCTACCTGCCTTTCCTGTGAGGTCCAAGGGGCTGGGAGTTGTGGTCAGTCCATAACAGCTTCTCTTTGCTGCTGCTTCCTCCTCACACCTTTCCCCTGCCCCACCATGGTGTCCTCCACAGTCCTTCAGGATCAACTTGCTCCAGCACCAGCTCCCTTTCCAGAGGCTGCAGGGGAATCTCTGCTCCGATGCCTGCATCACCTCCTCCTTCATCTCCGAACTTCTGCTTGGGGAATCCAGGCTATATGTTCAAGAGATCCTGATGTTAACAGCTTTAGAGGCTCTGGGGCTACTGAACTCCAAACTGCTTTTCTTCTGGGATTTTTTAGGAAAATAAGCCTACTGGGCATGGAACCATTGTCCACCACCCTCTATTCCTCCTGACCACATGCACTGTGGTCCTACTACAGCATAATAGTCCCTCAAACTCCTTGGCTTTCCTGGGTTAGCAGAGGGGTAGGGGGAGAGTTGGAGTTGTAGTGTTCCCTTAGCGAAGACCTGGAATAACCTGCCAGGTGAAAGGTGGCAGATGACCTTGCTGTGCTTTGCATCACTGACACCCTGCATGGGGTGATGTCCCTCAGCAAGGTTGTATCGTGGTGCAGTCCAGCTTCTGATGCCCAGCATGTCTCTGCTCCCTGGCATTGGCAAAGAATTCCCAGCTCCTACTGGAAATTACTGAGTTTAATGGAGGATGGTAGTGCAGTGGTGGGAGCTATAGCAGAGCCAGGCAGAGGTAACAGCTGGGTCAAGAAGCAGAAGTGTGGTAACTATAATCTCCATCACTTCTCATATTGCTTTCAATTAGAGAAGTATCAAACTTGACTGTGGAAATCTGGGTGGATGCTGATGTGAAATGGCAATTTTGGGCTTAAAGCCAGCTGGGATGATGTTACTCAGCTCTGCCATCAGCTCAAGCAATCCTAACACATCCTTTTTCCCCTGTAGCACCCGCAGACTCAGACGGGCCCCTCTATCTGCCCTACAAGACTCTTGTATCCACTGTCAGCAGCATGGTGTTCAGCGAGGGGGAGGCCCAGCAGCTCATTGAGATCCTGACGGAGAAAGCAGGCATCATCCAGGACACCTGGCACACGGTAGGGCTGCCAACATATCACAGAATGTTTAGGTTGGAAGAGACCTCCAAGATCATCCAGTCCAACCTTTGACTAACACTGCAGTCAACTACTAAACCATGTCCTTAAGGACCAGGTCCAAATGCCTTTTAAATGCCTCCAGGTATGGTGACTCCTACACTGTCCTCAGCAGGCTATTCCAATGCCTGACATCCCTCTCAGTGAAAAAATATTTTCTAACATCCAGCCTAAACCTCCCCTGGTGCAGCTCCTATCCATTCCCTCTGGTCCTTTCAGTTTACTAAGGAGAAGAGGCTTTTTCCCTTCTCACTCCAACCTCCCTTGAGGTACTTGAAGAAAGCTATAAGGTCTCCTCTAAGCCTCCTCTTGTCCAGACTAAACATCATCATGGCCACCTGCTGCTGGGGCTCTGCTGAGCTGTCAGGAGGTGCAGAGGGGAGGGAAGGTGTCATGTTTTCTGGCCGGCTTGTCCTGAGGCTCAGTCCTGCAGAATGGAGCTGAATTTTCTCCTGGCTCAGAGGGCAGGATCCCACGCATCTGGGGTGGAGGGATGGGTCTGGAGGTGGCGGTCCCCACTGATGTGACGCTCTTCTCTGGCAGGCCACACAGAAGGGTGACCCAGTTGCTGTCCTGAAACGCCAGCTGGAAGAGAAGGAGAAGCAGCTCGCCACTGAGCAGGAGGATGCAGTTGCTGCCAAAAACAAGCTGAGGGACCTGAGCAAGGTAAGTTCTGTGTGGCCCTCCTGGCATCCCTGACGTGGGCTCTGCTCCCCATGGCTTGCCATGTGCCTCCCACCCCCTGCATGTCATCCCCTTTGGAGGTGAAGTCCAAGGGCTTTCTGGGCCCTTCATCTGTTTGCTATTTTCTCCCCCAAAATGGGAAAAGGTCCATGCCTGCCCTCTTCTCCTGAGCCTGATCCAGCCCAGGGAGGCACCAGCCCAAAAAGTTTCAGGGTAGTGCATGTTGTCAGCCACAGGAGAAGCCTGGGAAAGCCCTCCCCATAAGAGACCGTAGCTCTTTGCTGCTTTACAGAGGAAAAGAAATTCCTTCTCATCTCTACCTGGATCCCCTGAGCTGAGGAAGTACTCATTATTCCCTTTTTAAGGACCCTAATCCTATTTACAGCCTTCTTGCCTGACTCAGCCCCCTACCTCCTCCTCTTGTTGGCTGTTGAAGAATCTGGCAGAGGTCACAGCCATCCTGTGCACTCGAGGGCTGTGCTGAGCCCCTGCCTGTGCAGCCCACACAGGGCAGCAGCAGAGCATTGTCCAGGTGGCCAACAGAGCATCCCTGCTTTGGCAGGGGGTGGAAAGTGGTTTTGTTTGTTTGTTTGTTTGGGGTTTTTTTTTTGTGTGTGTGTAATTTCCTTGCTTTGCTCCAAACTTTTTGTGGTGTTATGGGTCCCAGGGAGTGCAAAAATAAAATTCCAGGGTCTTTCTCCTCTTTCTTAACTGGCCCAGTGTGGAGCAACAGTGGCATCCAGTGGCCACAGAGCCCAAAAACAAAACACAGGAGGAAATGTAAGAGCTTAACGGTGTAGCTGGGCACGGGAGCAGCTCTGAAAGGGCTGATCCTTTAAGTCGTCTGTGCTTGGAGGCCACTGGTTTTGTATCACCTTAGCGCAGGGAATCTCATGCACTGAGGACTAACTGGGTGACTTCTCTCCTGGAAGGAACTGGCAGTCGAGCGGGCCAAGGCTGTGGCTGTGGAGGGCAAACTGAAGGAGCAGCTGCTCACCCGTGAGCGGGAGATTGCGGCGGTGCAGGCACGCATGCAGGCCAGCTACCAGGACCATGTCAGCGAAACACAGCAGCTCCAGGGCAAGGTGAGTGAGCCCCACACTGTGCTTTGCAGCTTCCTCTGGCTGCCAGGTGGCTTTTGTTGGCAGATGGGAGGTCATTTGGAGAAGACTGAGATGTGTGAGGGGACCAGAGCCTCAGGGAGGGGTGAGACCCCTCAATGCTCCTGGACCACAGGCTCTGAGGGAGAGGAGGCATGTGGGAGCATCCTCATGGGATGTTGCATCTTTCGGGGCTGTCAGCATTGGTAGGCACCTCCCTGTGTTGCTAAGTCTCTCTTGTTTATTGAGTGGGATTCAAAGGGGCCAGCAGTGGCATTAACCCCTGTTGGGCTTCTCTAGATCCGGACCCTGCAGGAGCAGCTGGAGAATGGCCCCAACACGCAGCTGGCTCGCTTGCAGCAGGAGAACTCCATCCTGAGGGATGCCCTCAACCAGGCCACCAGCCAGACAGAGAGCAAGTAAGGCCGGGATGGGGCGGGGGGCAGAACATGGGGCACCCCTTGGCAAACCCTGGGGTTGGCTGTCCATCATGCTTAGCCACCCCCTTTTGTACAAGGTGCTTCTACAGACACCCCAGCTAGTAGAGGTAGAGGAGGGAGTGAGGAAGAGCTTGCCAAATGGCTTTTTGGGGGCTGGCAAGGGAAACAAGGATGTTCTTCCTAAGTGGAAGGGTAGGGGAATTCCTTTGTTGCTTTGGGATCACCTGTGCTGATGCTAGAGCCTACAGGCAATGGAGGGGGTGAGAGGGCACCAGGAGGCACTGTGGCATTTTCTCCCATAGGGGAGCTCATAGTTTCAAACTTCAGAAGAAATGTATCTGGCTCTTTGATGGGAGTGATGCTGCAGAGAACCGAGACCTGCCCAGTGCGTGCAGAACAAATGGGAGCTAGGTAGAAGAATTTTCTACTCCTTTTTATAGAAAGTCTGAACTGGCTGGTGATTAACAGTCAAATAATTACAGAGCGGACTCCAGCTGCTTTGAGCTGTTCCTCTTGTGTCTGGGAACACAGATCCTCGCGTCCTCTACTTCATGAGAAAGGAATGTCTTCTGTGTTTGAAACACAGCTTTTGAAAGTGATTTGTCAGCTCTTTCCACCCCTTCCCTGAAGGACCAGGCGTGTCCTAGAAACAGCCGACCTCAACCATTGAGATATTTCAAGTCCTGTAGCAGGCCCACAGGAGGATGTGTTCCCCCCTAGGTAACATCAGAGATGTTTGACTAGCCTGCAGGCTAAAACCCTGCTTCTCTTGGTGCAGGCAAAATGCTGAGCTGGCCAAGTTACGTCAAGAGTGCAACAGGCTAATGAAAGAGCTGTCTGAAAAATCAGAAGTGCTGCAGCAAGAGGAGCAGCAGAAGAAGAGCTGGGAGATGAAAGTGTCGGCCTCCGAGAAGCAGATTGAGCAGCTACAGGTCAGGCAGGCACAGCAAACCCACTCCCCTTGCAGAGACTGTGTGGGTGGTTAAATGGCATGGGATCTGTGGACTTAGCCACGGGAAGAGGTTGGAGGGAAATGAGCATCCACAGTTGGAAAGCAAGCTGCCTTGCAGACCTCTTAATTGCCTCTCCCCATTAGTTTGTCATATGCAATGCCATGTTTGTGCAGCATCACCAGCAAAGCCCAGGGAGCACGATGCCCTGGTTGAAGCTGTTGGTTTTGCTCACCTGTGAAGTGCATGAGCCTAGTGTGAAGTTGTGGGGCAAAATCATAGATGGTGCACTCTGCTGAGCGCCATCAGCCCTTGCTCAAGTGGATATGGGTGCTCTCTCGACTCATCTGTATTTAAGCCTGTTGTTCTCCCTCCTTGGTACAGGAGGTAGAGCTTGTGGCTTTTGTGTTGTCATGAGGGTGTGGTTGGGTTTGGGGTTTTTAGGGCTGTTTAAAGGACACTTTCCAAACAGAGCCTCTGAGCATGCTATTGGCAGAGGAGCATTGCTGTCAGACTGTACCAGTGCAGGGAAGAGCATCTTCTGGGGAGGGTGGCAGCACTCCTGCTGGGGTTGCACTAAGCAAGTAGCTGGGAGTATTGATCCCAGGTGCCCTTAACCCAGGAACTTGAACTTCATTACCCCAGGGGTGGCAGACAGGGTAAGGGATGTGATGCGTCCCTCCTGCAAGTGCTGTCGTCTCCAAATTGCACTGGCCTCTTTGCAAAGGGGCTTTGTGTGCCAAAATGATTTTGTAGAAATGAGCAAAGAGTCTTCATTATCCTCAGTCTGAATTTTTCGGGTACCTGGTGATGCACATCTCTTTTTGGTGGGTGGGTTTTGGCCCCTGATGCTTCTGCAGTTCAGGAACAAGGAGGGGGGTGTGGGCATGCATCTGGCTTCAAGGCGGAAGCCACTTTCCTAGTTCAAAACACCAGCTTCTAGGCATGGTTTTAGGAGATCTTCTCCAGGGCTGTCAGCTTGCTGCACACCTTTGTACTAATTAAATAAATCATACTAGCTGGAAGACTTTAAAGCCAGCAATGTGTTTAAAGTGAGAGTAAAGCTCCACAATAACACCTGAAGCTCTGAGCTGAGGAAACGGTGTCAAATCCTCAGAAAGTGGAAAAATGCTGGTTTTTTTAGTGGTTTTGGAACCCCATCACTCAGACAGAGACGGGGCTTCTGATTTACCTTCTTTTGTCCCCTCCATGCAAAGCAACATTTCTCCATCTAGCAGGGTGCAACTTGTATTCATAAGGCTGCTGATCTGCAGTGCTCTCCTCGTCTACCCCTCTGCCTTCCCCCTCAAAGTGCCTTTCTTGGCTAGGCCTCTTCCTCACTGCTTTCTAAGATGGAAAATAAAAAAGTCTTCTCTGGCCCAAGCCACACAGAAAATTCCTCTGTATGTGGAAACACGTGGCTGGGTGTCTCCATCCTGCTAAGCACCATGGCAGTACCTCGCCTTGCTGGTCTTTTAGACGTTTTCAGAGCTTAGCTCTCTGGAAGGGAGGATGGCCATGGTTTTGGCCCAGAACTGAGACGTTAGGGTGTTGTCTGCTTCCCACTTAAGGGCTGGCAAACAATAAAATACGAGTGTGAGGCATGATGCTTCATGCAGAAGGGGAGCGTGGGGAAGAACAACTTAAATCTCCCCCCCCTAGAAAAAAAAATCACAGCATAAAAATAACATTAGGTGATACGTGGAGGGAGCTTTGTTTCAGATTGGCTGGGGTGCCTCTCACGCTATGGAAAGCCTTCTCTTCCTGCTATGCAGGCTTCCCAAAGGGAGATGGAGGCAACACTGCAGAAGAGGCTGGACGAAGTAAGCGAGGAGCTCCGGAAAACCCAGACCAGCTACAAAAGCTTGTTAGCAGAGGCAGAAAAGACCAGAGGACAGCAGCAGAGCATTGCTGGTGAGGACCTTGGATCAGGGGTAGCTGTGGAGCAGGCTGAGAGCTTTCAGGCTTGGGTGCTTGGTAGGGCTGGTTGCAGCAGGACAGTAGATGCAGGGATGCGTTAGGCTGCCTGGTGTCACTTTGAGCAAGACATGGGACTGGTCCATGGTCCTATCCTAGGATGTCACTCCAATGCCTCTCCCCTGTGCTGTTCAGTGGTTTAAAACTGGAAAAGGGGAGGTTTAGGTTAGACATTAGGAAAAAATTATTTCCTGTGAGGGTGGTGAGACACTGGAACAAGTTGTCTAGGGAAGTTGTGGATGACCCCTCCCTGGAAGAGTTCAAGGCCAGGCTGGATGGGGCCATGAGCAACCTGATCTAGTGGGAGCTGTTCCTGCCCATGAATGGGGGGGTTGGAAACCAGGTGATGTTTAAGGTCCCTTCCAAGCCTAGCCATTCCGTGATTCTGTGCCTCCTGAAAGCACCCATGGCCAGGGCTTCTTTGGCCAAGAGTTCTGCTTGTGCAGGGCAGGGTGGGAAGTCTCCAAATTTGTTTGCACCTACCTTACTGTGTTTCTCATCTCCAACAGAGCTGCAGGCCAAGCTGCTGAGCTCTGAAGCAGAGGTTAAAAGCAAGTTGCTGGAGCTGGACAATGTGAGGAGGAAACTGCAGGATGCCTGCTCAGAGAATACAAAGCTCCTGGAGAGGATCAAATCCATAGAAGCTCTGCTGGAGGCAGGCCAGATGAGGGAGGCAGAAAAAGACAGACACTTGCAGGTCACACGCTCATTTAATGGGAGTGGGAGGAGGAGAGGGGGTCATGCTTCTCAAGCTGGTGTTTTTGCACTGTGTTAACACAATACTTGTGTTATCTTTCCTCTGGGATCCCCCCTGGGATGCTGCAGAAAGGGCTGACCTGCATTGTATGCCTAGTGCAAGTAATGAAAGTGCTTTCTTTCTTCCAGGCAGCCAATGAAGCAGAAATGAAGCAGCTGCAGTCAAGGTGGGTCTAGGTGCACATGGAGGCTGCTATAGTACCTCCAGCTTGCTGTCTGTGTGTCCCAGGCTTTCCCGGCTGCTGAGTCTTGGGGGTAAAAGCTTCCTACCCTCTCTGTTAGGCAGGCTTGGGGACTGCAAACCTTGCCAACACAGCTGTTTAAAATATGAATCAGCTCCAGTGCTGGCCACAAGTAACAGCCAGTCCATTCCGAAGTGAGACTGTAATTGCTGGCCAGGCACATGGAGGCTGACCAGCCCTGCAGGTTTGGGTGGTGTTGATGCTGGAGGTGGGATTTCTCCGATCTAAGCCCCTGCTCAAAGCTGGGCCAGTCAGAGGAGACTTTTTGAGGATATTTCCAGGTATCTCTAAGGATGGAGATTCACCACCTCTCTGAATCCCTGTTCCAGTGTTTGACAACTTTGCCTTCCCGGTGCAAAAGTTTTTCCTGGAATTTGATTGGAATTTCCCATGTCATGATTCATGCATGCTGCCCTTTGTCCGTGTGCTGCACAACTCCAAGAAGGCTCAGGCTCTGCACAGGGAAGGGTTTCTCAGACAATCCCACTGCCAGCAAGCATACAGTGTCACTTCAATGGAGGGCAGCAGTTCAGTTGTCCTAGGTGATTTAGGTGGTTCTTGTCAAAGACCTGAACCTTCCTTGGTCTGCTCGAGCTGAGGCTCCTTTGAGGGCAGATGGGGGACCCGAGGGTGTGGAGAGAAGCTGCAGGTATCTGGCTGGCAGTCCTGATTTATGGTTACTCAAGATAGTAGGATGATGCTTTCAAAATGCAGAGCTGTGAGCTATCTCAGTCTAACGAACCATGGACAGGAGTGTGTTGGGAGCAGTCCTAGAAGTGTAAGGTGAAATTTCTAGCTTTTGGATCAAGTTACTTCTTCCTCTTGGCCTGGGTGTACTGAGAGCCAGCTACTCACTGATATTGCTGATAAGACAGTAGAAAACTAGATTCCATGCCAGCTTTGCCATGGACATGGTTTTTAGTCCCCACTCCCTCTTATTTCTGCTGTGTGTAGATCCCGGAGCAGACCGGGATAGGAAGGGCTGTGGTCCCCTTCTGGACAGCTCGCTACCTGGGAGGGAGGTGGATGCTGAGACTCACTCCTGCATCCTGCCCTTCCAGGCTCCAGGAGAAGACAGACCAGCTCTCATCCTTGGAAAGGCAAGCCACAGAACTGCGAGAGGCAGTGGAAGAACAGAAGACAAAAAATAATGTACGTGAGTGAACTGGGCTCAGCTTTTGCTGCTCTCAGTTTTTTTCCTGCAAAACTCACATCTCTGGGATTTGAACGGACAACCCATTTTAGTCAACTACCGATGGCTCTGTGGACCAGCCAGAGGCTTTTCCTTCTCCACAGAGCACGAGAGGCATTGCTTTGGTGGAAAGCCCAAATCCCCCTGACAGGCTGAGCTGCTTCAGCTGATGGGATGCAGCACACAATGTGCTGCCTGGGTGCAGGACCTGATAAGCCAGGGAGTTGAGTGGTCCCTCATTTGTCACTCTGCTGCTGTCCCTCTACTGCAAGATGGTATCAGTTGTCTGGAGGCTACCTAGCAGCCCTCCACTTAGCCTTAGTCCTCTCTAGGTTCTAAGCATTCTGAGGGTTCCTTCTAGAACTCCTGCCTCCATCCAGCTTTGCTCTGCTCCCCCCAAGGCCACCATCTAAGTGATGTGTTGCATTGGGCCACTGCAAGGATGGAGGGGAATGGGTGCATGGAGGTGGGATGGAAGATCCTTGACAAAAGCGATGGGCTGATGCCCTTTTCCTTGAGCAGAGACTTTGAAATCCTCTGCGGTGCCATCAAGCAGCTTAGTGGCCTTTGGCTTGATGAACGGCTTATTGCCCTCTGTGTGTGGTCTTGGCAGGACCTTCGTACGAAGAACTGGAAAGCAATGGAAGCATTGACCACAGTGGAGAAAGCATGCGAGGAAAAACTACTTGCTGCTATGAAAGCAAAGGTGAGCCTGGCCATTGCCCTCTAACAGTGATGCTGATTGTAATGGAAACATACAGCCTCCCTGAGTCACCAGAGATGCTTGCCCTGGGTTGCCTGCTTCCTCTGAGCTGGCCCTCCAGCCAGCTTCTCCAAATCGTCAAGGGCCATGTATTCCCAGTACAGGTCATGGCTGGGGAACCAAGGAGGTGGGTGAACTGGAAGGGACTTTTTGTGGTTCTCAGCAGCAGCAGTTTTCTTTGTTGCCTGGTTTCCTTGTTCCAGCTCACCTCTGTAGGCACAGAAAAGCAGGACCAGTACTGATAGCCTGGCTGGCAGGCATGCAAGGCCTCCATCCTATGCCAATTTGTCCTTTTACAGGAAGAGCTGGCCCAACAGTTGGATGCACTCCAAGCCCGAACCAAAGAGACACTGCTCTCTGCCCTCCCTGGAATTGTGGTGTCCTCACAGCAGGTGGGCATGGGCTTTCTCAGATCCCTGCAGAGCCTCTACATCATGGAAAGAACAGATGCGTAAGTGTTGTTTTTCTTCCTTGTTCTCTTTTTCTCACACTCAGGATTATGATACATGGCTACAGGAGTTTAAGGAGAAGACCATGGATGTGATGAAGAAGCATACAATTACAACGGAGTCCACGGTAAGTGAAGGGGCTGGAAAGTGGAGTGGTGAGGGAGTGCTTGAGGTTCACTCGGTCCTTTTTCTCACCTCTCTCTCCATCCTTTCCCTCTCCTTTCAGGATTCAGCACTTAAATTAAAAGAGGCAGAGGAAGCGCAAAGCACTTTACAAGCAGAATGTGAGCAGTACAGAGCTATCCTTGCAGAGACGGTAGGTTGCAGCCCTTTGTGCTGTGTTTGTCTTCCCCCAGAAATACCTTTCGAAACGTTTTCTACCATCCCAGGCTGCCCAAAGGGTGGGCATCCCTCGGAATGTTTGGGGTCTGCTGTGTGGAAGACTATTTGCCAGTGAGACAGGGAAACAGAAGAAACCTGAATTCCTAGAGCTCTTCTTCAGCCTAACTGTGTTGGAAACCTTCCTGGTGGTGGTGGTGCTGGGCTGTGGCACAGCAAGGGGTCATCAGGAGAGTTTGTTGAGCCAGCCTAGGAGCTGGGAGCCTGTAAAACCAGCTGGGGGCACCTAATTCTGTCACCTGTGCTTTGGCCCAAATGTTTGGAGTGGTATTGCTAGAGCTTCCAGCCCTGACTCTCCTTGGCTTGGGGGAGCTGGAGGAGGTTTAGGCTCAGCTGAGGCTTTGCCAACAGGAAGGAATGCTGCGAGACCTGCAGAAGAGCGTGGAGGAGGAGGAGCAGGTGTGGAAAGCAAAGCTCACAGCATCTGAAGAGGAACTCCAAAAGGTGCGTGTTTGGGGCACATCTGAATTTGTCACTTGTGGAGCTGAACAAGAGCAGTGGGTCTGTTTGTTATAAAAAGGATGGTGGCCCTAACCGTTCTGGCCAACCTTCAGCTCTTGAGATGTGGGGACTTTATCCTCTCCCCAGATTCACCCCTGCTCTCACCAAACCAGCAGATAAGAAGCCCACCTCATATAGGACTTAAGCCTGGTGTGTTCCTAGACCCTGCCAATGGAGCTGGGGGAATGATTGCAGCTCTCGTTCAGGCCTGGTAGTTAGGAAACCTCAGCACTGCTTCAAGTAATCCAAGCTCTGATGCTTGGAAATTGGGCTGTGCCCTCCTGGTGCGCTTGACAAAAGGAGAGCACGTGCAGGGCTCTTGGATTCCCATTTTCTGAAGAACTTGGCCTGCTCTCAAAACCCAGGCTGACCTTGGCATTTGTTGAGCCTTCAGAAAGGAGCTGAAGTCCAAGCCACGTACTGCATATGATTTTGAGTCCATCTGTCTATCTAGCTCTGGGTACTTGCTCTTCCTAGTTAAAAAGCCAGCTGGCAGCTTCCAGGGAGCTGTTGTCCAGGAGTTTGGTGGGGAGTGTGTTTTGTGAGTTCTTATGACTTAGCTGTTGTCTAGAAGAGCTTGGCTGGCTGTGCCTGTCCTACAGAGGGGACTTTAGTTATCTCCTCCCTCTTGAATGCAGAACTGAGATGAAGATACTTTCCACGGCCTGGCTGCTCCCCATCTGTGGCGTGGGGTTTTGAAGTTAACTGGGGCTGCAGGGAGATGGGGGAGCTCTTGTACAAGAGATCTTCGGTTTCTCAGCTCATTGCTCTTGCCAGGACTGCTGAGGGCTGGTGTAGGATTGCATGGGGATGACGTGGCCGATGGCTGGTGTGCGTGATGGGATGAGCATCTGGTGGTTAGTGCAGGTCCAAGAGCAGTCCTGCCTCTCTGTGGAAAAGAGGTGAATTCCTCCTTTCTGAGGAATTCAGCAACTGTGGAGTCCTCTTCAAAAATCAGTCCAGGTTGAAACGCAGACCCCATGCCTTTTCTGTTAGCTTGGCTTCTCCTCGTAGCAAAGCCCCATGATACCTCATTGGAAAGTGTACCTGGCTGCTCGTCCAAACCACAGGTACTTTTAGTAGGAAACTAGCACCAAGCCTAGTGCCAGTTTCTTGGGTGTTGAAAGCTGACTGCAGCCAGCTGAAGTTCTGCAGGCAAAGGCTGTTGCCTTGCTGCACAATTTATGTCCTGGACTTGTTGGATTCATGTTCCCTGGGAAGAGGAGTTCCTGTCCTACAGGCTGTGGAGCTCCGTTTTGGTGTCAGGTCTCTTCTCCACTTGGGTACAGAATGAAGGGAGAGAGGTGGGAGTGAAACACTTGCCTGTTCTTTTGGTTGAACAAAAGATGCTCAGTGTCTGCATGAGATTACTGATCTTCTTTGATCCTTCTGGCTTAGTCACAGCTCCAGCTGAAATCCCTTGAAGACATGGTAGAGAAGATGAAAGCAGATCTGCAGAGCACAGACCAGGTAGGGTTTTTTGGGTACACAAGAAGGTCCTGTACCCATCTGGCACTTGTGTGTGTGTGGTTCTTGGGCTGAGTCAGAATTCACCTCCTGACTTTCCCTGGGGAAGGGAGGCTTGGACCATAGGATATCTTGGATGTGTTGGACCTCAAATCATCAGCCTCTCCCTGCTTTCCTCCCTTTTAATCCAGATAAAGGAATACACTTCTCTTCTGGAAACACAACTGGAAAATCACTTGGAGACAGCCAGCTCTGAGCGCCAAAACTACACAAAAGAAGTTGAAGTTGTAAGTGTGGTGGCCATTACCTTCTTAAACACTTCTTTTTTCTAATCTTGACTCACTACCTATCCATCTTTTGGGGACTTGGGGAGTGCCCTGGCAATCTTGCATCTTTGGAAAGGAGCAAAAACCAGAGGGAGGTGTTTGCTCTGGTCTGGTTTGTAGACACCTAAAGTCATGACATAAATTGGCAAGATGATAGGACAGGGAGATCTGTATGGAGATGCTGTCCAATGGACCTTGGTGGCCTGTGGCATTTCAGGGCCTCAGGTGAGAGAGAGCTGTCTCACAGCCATCTCTCTGAGGAGGCATCAGCAGGCAGGTTAGCAAGTGATGCCATCATCATGGCCTCTTTGAGAACATATTGTATCATAAAATTGCTTCCTTGGGCCAAAGGGCTCCAAAACAAGTGACTAAATGGACTGCTCTATTCCTTTCTGTTCCTCTGTTCTGGCAGTTGAGGCGGCTTTTGTCAGAGTCCCAGGATCAGCTGGAGGCAGCAAAGTTGGAAGCACAGAAGCAGAGCAAGGAGCTCGCCCTGGTAAGGGGGACCCCCAGAACTGCTGTGCTAGGGCTTCACTGCTCTGCCTGGTGCTGGCATCTTCCCTGTGGGTTTGGGGAGGGGAGGAAAGCACAGCCAACACATGGGGAAGCCTGATGCTGCTGATCACCATATGTTTGAGACCCCAGAAGATTTTTCTTTGCCTGCCTTTCCTCACTGGTTGGGGGTGTGAAGGAAGGGAGAGCTGCAAGGCTCACACAAGCTGGCAGGTAGCAGAAAAACCCAACCACCCTATCACTGGTGGGGTTTGAGTGCCTTAAGCATCCATCCATCCATCCATCCATCCATTCATCTGTCCACGTCTGGATGGAAGGACTGAGGCTGTACAGGCCGTGTACAAGGGTCACTTGGAAGGCTGAAGGGTAGGGCTAGGTCCAGGAGAGCTAACAGGCCTGCCAAAATCATGAGGACTTTTGTTTTTAAAGCCATACTTTGATTCTGAGAAGCTCAGGAGATGCTTTTTTAGATCCTCAGCAGCTCTGCTGGCTAGCAGAGCTGCTCAGAGCAGAGTGAGCTGGGAGTTGGATTTCCCTTGGGTGTCATGACTTTTCCCAGCCTTGCAGCTGCTGCCATCCAGCTTGCTCACCAAACTGCTGCAGCCTGTTGTGATCAAGGAAACGTGGTGCTGGGTCATCATTAGTCTTAATCTCATTAGGTAGGTGGACAGTTGTAAGTGTGGAACAGAGCTGTGTTCATCCAGTGACCTTCCCTTTCACCTGGCCAGGGCATGGTGCTAGCTGGCAGCTTGTCTGCCAGTGCTGCTGTGATGCTCTGGTAGATGGAGTGGAGGGTGGTTTAGTCAGGGGGATAGTGTTCAAGTAACTGCCCCCCCAACCACGCCAGCTGTGATCAGTGGTAAAATGAGACCTGCCACCCTGTCTCGACTACTTTGTTTAACACCTCAATTGTATTAGTGCAAACCTTCAGCCTTGGCTTTAAGCGAAGGTGCTGAGGGATCAAAGGAGAGCAGACATATGCTGTGCACAGCAAGGAGCTGTAGTGCCTTAAGCTGCCCAAATTGAGTATCACTGTCCTGTGTAGCAGAAACTGAGGTGGTTTTCCAAATATTTCCGCTCATGCAAGTGAAGTCAGTGGCAAACTGTTATCTATAGGTCCTTGTGAGACTTGTAATGACTGCAGCAGGGGCATCTGTAACTGAGCCAGGGTTGCTGGTCCTCTTTCCAGGTCAGGCAGCAGTTGAGTGAGATGAAGAGCCATGTACAGGATGGAGAAGTAGTGGGGTTACAAGATGACCCTGGCGAGACTGCGCCCCTCAAGGTTAGGGTGGTGAGACTGCTGCCTGTGGAGCTGCTGGCCCTTAACCATGTCCCTTGTCCTGTCTCACCATCTCTAACTGCATGGAGAACCACATGTGGCTTTGCTCAGGGCTGTCGTGGCTGTGTTGTCTCCCGTCATGTGTGTTGCAGAGAAACCAATCCTCTGTCCCTCCAACCATGTGTTCTGTTCCCACTGGGAACATGTTTCCAGCCAGCTTTCACCAGGCTGTTCCCCTTGGGGTCCCTCCATCATGACATCAGGCTGGCAGGGTTTTTGGGGAGACAGGCAGGAGATGCTTCAAGCCCTCAGGCCAGCATTGCCACACAATGATGCTGTGTTGGGCTTAGGTCTCCTAAGAGTAAGGGAACACCCCAATAGAGCTGCCCTGGGATCCCTTCCCAGCTGGTGGGGATTAGGATTACAGCAGCTCTCTAAGTCTTGCCAGGTTGAGGGCATTAGCAGTGGCTGTTCACTTTCAGGCTGACACCTCTCACTGGTGGCAGTGCTGCCACGAGCCGAGCTCTGTCTCTCTCCTTTAATCCCATTAAGTGTGGAGCCTTCTCCTGGGTGTGGGGACCTGCCAGGAACATCCTTCCCTACAGGATGCCTCTTGTCCCAAGTTCCAGCTGGCACTGCCTGCAGAGCAGGCAAAATTTTCAATGCAGAGCCAAGCCCCAGGCTCATCATCTGCATTCTCACAGCTTTTGTGTGGAGGAAATGCCAATACCTGTTGTCCTTTGGTGCCCTGGGGGAAGCTTCAGTTTTAATTTCTTCTGTTTAGCCCAGCTTTCTTGGCATTGTCCTTGCTAGCTCCTCTCCAGTCTCTTGAATGTTTAATTTCTGGCAATTTTCTCCTTTCCACAACACAGTTGAAAACTCAGCTAGAGCAAAACGAAGCACTCGTGGAGAAGGAGCAAATGCTGCGGCAAAAGCTGGCACTGGAGCTGGAGGAGGTAGGTGCAGGCAAGAAGGACACAAGAGTTTGCACAGTCCTTAGGTGGCTTCTTGGCTGCTAATGAAGCTCAAAAACTAATTTGAAGAGTTAATTTAAAGGTTTCTCCCCATCCCTATCTGCATCGCAGACAGGAGTGCATTCCATCACAAATCTGAAGAACTTCTTGCAGCAGCTGTGATAAAGCCACGTGGTAGTGCTGGTCCCTCAAATTGCCCCTCTCCCAGTTCCCCCCATGCTTTGTGCCAGTTCTTCCCCTTGAGGGTTAAGGGCTTTAGGTGGGTTTCATGCTGCTTCTGGCAAGAAATGCTGTCTTCCTGGCAGAAGCTGGATCAGCAAAAGCAGTGCATTGCAGTTAGCATCCAACTGTCTGACAGCAGGTGAGAAACCTAACTCTTCACCAGAGGTAGACCCTGGGGCAGTATGGTATGCAGAAGGTGCTTATGTGCTTGCATGCTTATTGAGTATGTGTCCCTCTTCCAGGCCCAGAGCTCAGCGTGCAGTTTGCAAGCAGAACTTGAAAAGCTGAGACTGGCTGAAAATGCAGCAGCTTCAGACACGCAGGAGGCTCAGCATCTCAAGGTGATTTGTCTGTCCTGCTCTTTTAGGCTTAGTGTTCACCCAAGACAGAAAAAAAGCCATCTCTGAGCAGCACTAAGGTTGTGATTTATCATTATTGATGGTGGGGCAAGGTAGATGGTTCCCCTGTAGGAACTCCCTGCCCAGGGCTGGCTGTGAGCTCCAACATGACTGCAGGACAGCAGGGTGTAAGTCACATCCATGTTGGCCAAGATGAGGGACATTCTCTGAGCAAATGCTTTTACAGGCTGGGATTTTCACATATTAGGGAACTGTTCTGCTCCCATGAAGTAGTCTCAGTCCATGGCATCTCTGGGGACCAAGAGTGAGCCAGTGGGGTAGCTCTTGGCCCCCTCAGTGAGGAGGGAGCTGAGTGTTCCTCTGGCTTGTGGCCACCAGGGTGGCTCAGTGCAGACCTGAGGTGTCCTGAGGTGTTTTGGATGGGGGAAGGTCATCAGACGGCAAATGCTTTCTTTTGACTCCCATGCAGGAAAGACTTGAAAAAGAAAAGAAATTAACAAAGGACCTGGGCCAAGCAGCAACCAAACTACAGGAGCTACTGAAGGTTACCCAGGACCAACTGGCCAAAGAGAGAGAAACAGTGAAGAAGTTGAAAGAACGGCTTCAGGAAACGGTACGGGTGGTGGCCATGGCCCCTAGATGCCAGCAGACTGCTTGTGAAGGAGTGATTTAAAACCAGAGACTAGGTGGCCTTTGCTGCCAGGAATGACTTATTTGACTGGCTTTTGGGAAGCCCTGGTACCACATGAGATAATGGTCATGGTTCTCCCTGCCCAGAAGGCAGGACCTGGCCCATCTCTTAAGTGCTTTGATGCTAAAGATGCCATGAAAATAAGGTTGAGACCCAGTTGAGTCACCAACCTCTGTTTTCTTTCTGCAGGGGGAAGAGGACACTTCGAAGGAAGGGACTTCAGTTTGATGAGTCTGTGACCTAGACCTTGCTGTTCAACTTACCAAAACGCCTTACACATTCCTAAAAATAAAAATATATGCTGAATTTATTGTAGATAAAGATAAAAGCCATTAGTGACCCAAAACCTAGTTTTGAAACTTAAAAAAAAAAAAAACACCCCAAAAATCCAACCAGTAAACACCACAGGTGTATGTTTCTAAGAAAATCTTTATACTGTTTTGTACAACCATTTGTTCCCCAGGGAGCCACTCCGACTGCGTTGGAGCAGGGGCCAGAGCTTCACCCTCCTGTTGCAGCTGAACCCATGAATGTGTGAAAAGGGAAGACTGTGTTTGTACATTAACCAGTGCAATTATTATTATCTTTTTTTTTCTTTTTTTTTTCTTTTTTTTTTTTTTGAGTGGAAGAAGTGTGAAAGAAAGACCTGCCATGAAGGAAGCCTCTCTTTGATGGGTGGCTCTTGGCATGTATCCTTTTGTGTATTTCTGGGCGTCGATGCAATTAAAATGACGTAGTGAAAAGAGCTTGTCCTTTCTTCATTTTACATGGGCTTTTTGTTGGTGTGTTTTTACAAATCTGTTTGTTTGGTTTGGGTTGGGTTTTTTTGCATTTTTTTTAAGTTTGCAGGTCAGACAGGTCTTTGGGATCACTGAAGAAAGACCCTGCTTTGGCCAAGAGCAGGTCCTTTATTCTCCCCCTTGCTTGCTGTGCTGCAAAAGCCATCACCACTTTTTTGTTTTTTTTCTTCTGCAATATAAGCAGAAGAGAGAAACTTTTTCTTCGGCTGTGTGCTTTTTCATGCTGGCAGTGCACACTGAGCCCCCTATGCAGGGCCTGGCAGAGGGAGACACAGGTGGGACACGGTGGCAGCTGGGCAGCTCTTCTGCCATGGGGTCACTCTGGGCATGGGCACAGGGCATGTTGGGGTGAGCCACGCCAGTCCCACAGGGACTGTCCTTCCTGCTTGTTGAAACCTCAGTACTGCCCTGTAATTTTGTCCCTGTGGATGCTGTGTAGTGGTGGTCTTTGGTTGCTGCCAGACTCTCCAGCCCTCTGCTCTCCTCTTCTTGTGGCTTTCCTTTTTTAAATTTTTTTCCTCTTCTTTTTGCTCACATTTCCCCCCCCCCCCCTTTTTTTTTTTTTTTTTTTTAAGGCTGGTTTCTCAGGAAATGGCAGAGACCATGTGATGGCTGGGTGCCTGTCTCCCCACAATAAAACTGCTGAGCCTGGCGCTGACATTCACAGGGTTTGAGAGGGGGGAAGAAACCCTGAAGCTCTGGGTCCTCCAGGGTTGTGGGTGTGTGTGAAGAGCCATGGTTGGAAGGGGGGATGAAGGACAGATCTGTTTCCATTTTGATCCTGGAGAAGGTAGCGTGCACTCAACCTCTGTATCAGACACCAAAGACTCAATGGATGCAGGAAAATGTGTCCTGCCCCTCATGTACTGCCCCCCTGTCCCCCCTCCAACCTTGCATTGTGATTTTTATGGCTGTGATGGAGAAGGGTTGTGCAAGTCACACTTGGGCCATGAGTGGAGGCAAGAAGAGGGATTCCTGAATTATGGCTGCAGAAGGGGCAAGATAAGACACGCACCCCAGCCCTCTGAATCTGCCTCCCATCCTTGTCTGAAGGTTCCCTTTTATCCTGCACTTCAGCTTTGCTGACTGAGGCTGAGCCCGGCAGTGCTCATGACAGCAACAGGCTGAGCACCTGCGAGGGGCTGCGGTGGGCAGCAGGGAGGAGGGGACCCTCTGTCAGATCATGTGAGTGGAGCAGTGACACCGCTCACTGCCCACCCCTGCCTGCAGTTCCTCACAAGATGGGACATGTAGGTAGAGCTCATACACCTGGCCTGAGAGAGGTGGTGGCCCCAGCTCCTTGTTTCATGGCAGCTGAGATCCCACACACTCATTACAAACCCTGATTCTGCCCCTCCACTTCCCCAGGTCTTCCAGCCATTCTGTGAGGGCTATTTCATGTGCATAGGCAGCAGATCCTGCAGTGTCCCTGGCTCTGGCAAGTCAGTCTCCCGGGACAGAGGGACAAACTTGGTAAGCAGACCTTCCCCCACAGCCATGTTTAGTCTTCGTTTCACTTCCTGTACTTTGTGGCTCATGGGGAGGGGCCTCATGAACCAAGGACTATCAGCAAGTGCTATGCTGCCAGCATCAGCTCTCACTGCAGAGCAGCGTGCCTTCCCTGTCACCTTTTGGCTTTTAAGATTCCCCAAAGCAAGGAAATGCCTGGATTTTACCAGAATTGGAAAAAAAAAACACCCCCAAGCCCTAAACCCCACCCAACCCACAGGCTGGAAGTGACTTGTTGAATGTGTCAGGGTGGCCACCAGCCCAGAAAGCCAGCAGTAGGAACAGCCCTGGAGCAGCATGCACAGTGAAATGATGCAATCCCTTGTTTTTTCAGTTTTTTGCTTTTGCAACAATGATTTCCTTTACTGTGAGTTCTTGTACAAAACAGAGCAGGTACCTAGGCATTAACACAAAACCACTAACAAAGCCCCCCAAAAAGCCAACACAAGGAGAGCAGCCAGCACCCCAAGTATGCATTGGGGCAGGTGGGCTCCGCTGGGACTCCAAAAGCCACACAAGAACAGATTTGGTGTCCCCAACACAGAAGACTTGGGTGCCTCACCAGGTCATATCACTGAGCTGGCTGTTTTATGAAGAAAAGAGTGGCTGATCTTGTTACCCAAAGCTGAAAAAAAAATCACATCTCATTCCGGAAAGCTTAGGTTTTGATATCTGGTGTGGCAGTGCTGCAAATTCTTCCCTTCGCACCTCAGTAGGAGGGAAAGGACATCCCAAGGGGCTAGGAGAAACTCAAGCGTTGCCCACCAGCACACAAGCCTGAGAACTGGCCAGATCCTGCTCTCCAAGGTGGTGGAATTTCACTATTTGTGGGGCAGCATGGGCTTTGCCCATGGTTACCTCCTGTCCCCCAGGCAACCGACACTTGCAGCTTATCACTTGTCAGCCTGTGACTCAAGATTGATGGCAGCTAGGTGCCTGTGTGCTGCAGGCAGGCTTTTTGTTGAGATCAAACAATTGCCCAGCTGGAGTGATTTTGGATGGGAACACTGGATTCTTCTGCTGATTTCAGCCATGGTTGGACCTACCTTTCAGCCTGGGTGCAAGGGCTGATCAAGCTACATCTTAAGACACTGAAGTTCACCTTTGGAGCAGCTGAATTACATTTACCCCATTTGCTGCTCACTCTCAGACCTAAATTAGCAGTCTCCATCTTCCACTTCCCCCAGTGCTAACAGAAAAATTACTTTTGGGAAACCCTTGTCTGCACATTTCTGGCAGCTCTGCTCATACTGCAGCCAAGCTACACTACCTGGGCTGCAGTCCTGTGTAGCTCTGAACTGTGCCCATCACCTGGAACCCCTTTTCTTCTTTGTGATGTCCTGTTAGGAAGGAATTTCTCTCCTCAGCAACTAGCTGAGCTAGACGAACCGTTCTTCATGTTGCCTCCCTGCTTGCCTTACCTTTTCAGAAGGTCTGGCTGCTTTGGGAGAAACCTTAACTGAAGGGATTTCAACATCACAAGAGAAAACATCTTACGCTTTTCACCTCCTTCAACTGCAGAAGGTCAAATAGTCTTGAATGGTGGTCCAGTAACTTCACGATGTGAATAATCTTGTACGTTATAGCTCTGAAGGCTGATGTACTGCCAACGCTGGAGTGAAGGAGTGCTCTTAACAGAAGACTCAAAGCTTGCTGTGATGGTCCTAAAAGCAGTGAAAGTCTCTTAGATCAGCTGAAGCTATGGGACAACATCTAATGACGCCCCAAGGTACCACCTCACATCTCCCATCCCTCAAAGTCCCAGGACTAAGGCTCTTTGCACCTAAGTCCCTGATCCAAGGGCTTTCGTGTTGCAGGAAGTGCCCTCCTACCTTCCAGGTCTGATATCCTCCCCCCTTTGCATGATGCGCTGCTCTGTTTTCTAACCAAAGGAAAATCCCAGGCAGAAGTCCACCATAGTGTCACCTGGGTTGGATATTTCTTTGAAGATGCCTGCAGTCTGGAGGCACTACTTATCAGATGGATCTTGGCTGGGAGTTCCCATTTGTTTGTCAGGCAGCACCACTCCCGCTGTGTCACTCTTCCTTATCTCAACTTGGACTTTGGACAGACTCACACTGCAGAAATCTAGGCGAGGAGCTGTTTATGAGGATGATTACCCACTTCATTGAGCTCAGAGTTGACTGAAATGCAGCCCAAAAGCACTGGCAGAAACCAGCCCGGCTTGCTTTTCTCAAAATCAGAAAGCTTCACCCTGGTGGATCTCTTTGCATTCAAAACCTTGTGCTCTCAATCCTGTGACCCACATGGGTGCCAACTCAGAGCAAGCAGTCAATGCCTGCCTTTAATTAAAGGTTTTAACCAGGCAGCATGGCCAGAGAGGGCACATGCTGAGTTAGGTAATGGACCATTAATTCCCTGGCTCTACAGATAAACCAGCATGCACTGCTGAGGAGTGGGGACAGTACAGCTTTCTGTCCCTGCACAGCTGGCAAGAACTTGCATTGGACCAGGCAGCCTGTAGCTGCCTGGGCTTCACTGGGCTGGCCAGAGAAAGCTCCCTCAGTTCTTACAGGAAAAGCAACACAAAGTGACTGACACATGCTGGGTTTCTTCTGCTCACACTGCAAATATGAGATGTTTCCCAGGAAACTCCCCACCCCATGGAAACTTGGGGCTGAAACCTACAAGGCAGAGACCAGGTGCTGTCAGGCAGCTAGAGCCTGCAGCTGGCTGGCTGCCACTTAGCTGTGAGCAGACTGTAGGCCCAAGGAGGGCAGCACACTCTGCAGATGAACCTGGTTTCCCTTCCCATCTCCCTCTGCCTCCACCAGCCTGTTTGCCCCATTCTTTCTCTCCCAGGAGCAGCACAGGGCAGAAGACGTATCAGCTCCCCAAGCACCAGCTTTACACAGGGCACCAGCATGCTCAGCCAGCAGCACCAGCCCCACTGCAGGAGGGATAATCCAGAGTCTGGAGAGGAATCAGTCACTGACCCAGGGGAGGGAAACCCCATTTATTTAGGCTATTGGAATTTGGCACGCACAGAACATATCACAGTAATGCACTGGAGGCTAAAGGCTTTGTTTTTGTGTGGTTTTTTTTTCTTTTTTTTTTTTCTCTACAGACATACAGGAAAACTCTATGCAACTCCCATGTACACATTACACAAAGGAAACAGCTTTAATCAACCACTGGTGAAACATGGAAGCTTTTAAGATCTCTGTAGCTGGCACAGGAATGCTCTCTACCCCCCATACAAAAGGCATTTCAGGTCAAACTTTCTAGCAGGTGATATTTCCATGCATTTCTACAGAATTAAAGAAGCTAAAAGACATAAAGCCCAGATCAAGCCATATTAGTCAGGCTGATTGGTTCTAGTTAAATCAACAGTAATTATGGTATCAAATGGACCAAGTGACCAAAGACTGGGGCTGAGAATACCACTTTTTAAGATGTGGTTCCTTCTCATTGTACTACCCATAACTGGAGATCTCCGATATAAGAATCTGCATTTGTTAAAGCCTCAGAAGCATCCTATCTACTAGTAAGTGTGTATTAGTGAAACTAAGGTAGTTCTAAATTAAACTATCTCAACAGAAAAGCAGTTTTTATAGAATCACTCAGGCTGGAAGAGCCTTCAAGACACTTCTTAACAAGGAAATTAAACTTGCAGAACAAGTGAACCTTTAAATATTATTTCTGCACAGTGAGTTAAAAAGAGAGTGGATTAGGACTGTTTCTCAAGAAAACTGTGTCTATTTTATCTCTATTTTAACTTCATAATTAGCTTTTTTTAGTACTGATCCGCAACTGCAAGCACTCAGAATCTAACCCAGTTTTGGTGCCAACAGGTTGCTTTAGCCTAACTTTAACTACAAGTTTAAAGTTTTGTATTACATGGTTATAGGGGAAAAGTTTTTGAGTTTGGCAGTTTGGCCAGCAGCCTCAAAAAGACTGTTTGAATTTTGCTGGTTACAATTTAGAAAAGTAAGAACAGGAACCAGGTTGTTCTCAAACCCCCTTTTATCCCATGATATACTGCTGCACTGGACCAACATTTTTGGAGACCTTTAGTGTTAATCCACTGGGGACAGTATTGGGCTGGACAACCAATGCAAATATTAATACACCAAGATAAATCCTTAGATTTTATTTATTTAGGGTCATTTGTACATACGAGCTACATCTCCAAAATCTACTTTATTCTACAAGACAGCTTCCCTACAGTTAGTGAAACCCTTGCCTAGAATGGTTGCTTTACATAACTGATATATTAAAACATGGAATGCTTGTAGAGTTGTGGCACTGTATGACATCTACACGGGACTTCCTTCAAAAGCTACGACTAAGGAGCCTCCTAGCTTCTCAGCAATGCAAGCTCGGTTGAGGTCCTCTGGCCCATTTGCTTGGCATTCATGCTTTATGCCTAAAAAAAGAGGCAAAACACTCAATAATGCAGTATTTCAACATGCTGGTATCAAATAAACATACTTGGTAGTAAGATTAGAAGAGGCAATCCAGTCACTCAAGCACCTAAGTCCTGAATTTGGATGTTTTTTCCCTGTTATGTCACAGGAAATATCTGGCTACATACCAAATACCAATTTAGAAATATCAGGGTAATAGTTTTGCTAGATCAGTGCTCAGACCGTCAGACTTTTCACTGAAGGCTCTCTCACAAGTGAAGCTTTCATTTCTAGTGCTACCATGGATATGGCAGCTTAGGGAGCAACATGGAAGCATGCTAAGATGGCTGACTCAGCTCCTGCTGGCTTTGGAGAGGTGGGTCAAAGAATCCACATGAGAAACTGAGATGTAGAGACTAGAAAGGCTTTGCTAGTTTAAAGAATCAACAACAGTTTCTGGTTTTGGAGAAAAAACCTGCCCAACCCAAGCATATTTTAAACACAAAAAAGCAGATTCTTTTTTTTCTTCCTTCAGGATTTCTTTTCTTATTATTTCAAATTCCACACATGCAGCACCCAACTGTGTCCTTGGGTACTTCCAATGCACTGGCGAGCTGTCCTGTCAGTGCTGCACAATGGTCCTGTCAGTCTTGCACTCTGCAAGTCTGTGGCCCAGCACAGCATGAGGAACTGAACGGGGGGGGCAGGGGCAGTGCTATCTGGCTATGAGCCACCATAATGACCAACTTAGCATGAAATTTCTGAATGCTGCACCAAGGTGTTTATCCTTGGTTAATGGGCCTGACAGGCTAAACAGAACTTTGCTTCTCCACTTAGAACGCAGTTACCTTTTGCAATCAAAACAGCATCTCTAAATCAAGAGAATAAGTTAATTACTACTACTACAGCACAGTATGTTTATGATATTGTGTATATTGACAGCGACGGGGTCTAAAGTCCTCTGCCACAGAGGAGGCCCTGCACAAAATCCAGCTTGGTCTTATGCATCTAGTGGTTTCTAGCCTGTATGGTGCAGATGGGCTGCTCTGTAGAGTACAGATAGTGTCACACATGGCAAAGCCTGCTCTTGTACTGAGCACAGTTCTAGCACTTCTAAAATTCAGAGACAGCTCATTTTAGCTGTCACAGGCAGTTCACCTGTGAAGTTCTCATATCTCAAAAAAAACCCAAACAACTCCACAAAAAAGCCAATTAGCAAGCAGTGAAGGCTTGTTGTGTAAGCATTCTAGGGGCACAGCACAGCTAGAAGCATTAGTTGTATTACATACCCTGAAACTTCTTTTTGATTGCATCCTTGGAGCTTGCGTAGATCATCTTACTTTTGAGAGGTGCCTGTTCTGGTGCCCTAGTGGGATACACAAAACAAAACAAAACAAAACTGACATTTATTATTCAGCATAGACAGAACCACAGATGATGAACAAGCGAAACTTCTCATGGCACAGAATAAAGACATCAGGCTGTCTGGCTCACTTTAAGCCTGCCATCTTGATAGCCAGAGTAATACAAATGCTAAGAGGTCTCACCCACAGTGCTTAGACCACATGTTAGGAATGAGCGAGTCAAGAAGATGACTTACCACAAGAAAAACATCAGCTCTTCTTTTTTGGATTCCTTGGTCTCAAAGCTTGCATCATACAAGGCATAACGGCAATCCTTCTCGGGAAGCATCTGCACAAAGTGCTTGAAAGGGTCGGTAACTGTCACACCGACATCTCCCACCAGAATCTCTTTGCCTTCTTCCACAATAATGCACTTTTTGTCTGGACTGAGGCAGAAGATGACAGCCTTCTTCCTCTTCTTAATTTCCTCAGGTGTAGAGCACTTCCGCACTTTCATGTCATAGAAGATACGGCATACCTCATCGGCAACTTGTACTCCAGATGCCTGCAAAGACAAGAACAAAGATGTCAGAGGCTACCACCACAAATTTTCACAAATAGATTCCCATGCTGTCTTAAATCCAAAGCTAGTAGGCAACTGATACTGGCAACAGTCACCAGTGGCCTGACAGTTTTGTCAGAAAAGGTTGCAGGTCCTCTTTTCTCAGGCTAAGTAAAGTATCTGGAGTCTTGATGCTGCCCACAGCCAGCTGCCAAACCAAAACTATTCTGAAGCATGCACAATCCTACTTATGTTAGAGCATTGTTCTGGGGTAGTTTTACAGTAACATCCAACCCCTTGTCCTCCAAGATTCAGTTGCGGCAGATCCTTCAGCATTAAAGCAGCTTAATCTTGTTAACCATTTCAGGCTGGCTAGACAAACAAGTCCACAAGGATCTTCTGTTCAAAGTTTCATAGCCATTTCTAGCATGCTTGCTAGCTGCTTTAGAAAAAGAGGTAAAACTTGGCCAAATGCCATTCCTGTCACATGGATTTGGTTTAGAGATCAAGAGAGATGTAGTGGAGTACTGGGACTGTAGTGGTACAGTTTTTAGCTGAACAAGCCAAATTCCAGCAGCTGCTCTGAAATCAGTGTTTTAAAGGGAAAACTTTCAAATCTAACAAAGTGTCTACTTCCCATCAGCTCCTCCATTCAGGTTTTAAAGCAAGCTGCCCTTTTGACTTCCTTCCCTGATCCCAAAGCCTGATGGAAAAATCTAGTTATTAGCTGGCTGTTATAGGAGGTGTAAATGCAGCATTACCAATCTAATGTTTAAAGGCAGCTGCATAGAATAAAGAGGCCAAGACCTAGCAAGGCTGACAAGAAGCTGAACTGCATTTTTGGTCTGCTGCTTTTTTGGGAATACACACACACACACACACACACACAAAGAGGTGGTAGGGTAGAAGCATTTGTATCTGAATTTTGTCCTCAGGCTGCAGCAAAAGTAAGAGAGATTAAAAATAGCTGTGCAACAGTGAATACTGCAAATATGGGGAGCCATACTGGCCAGTGGACACTGCTGGAAGGACATTATGGCCAGAGCAGTCAAGACCAAACTGAAGCCCATCCAACACTCATCTATCTCTTCAAAACGCTGCATTCAGTGTAAACAGCGAGATTCCTTTCTAACACTGCTACTCGGGTGGTTTTTGTCTTCCAAACTCAAATGACATTATCTTCAGATATGGTAGTTCATATCTCAGCAGGTCAATCTTCCTCCTCCCTCTGTGTAAACTGCCATACGTTACTGTTCCAGGCACAGTCAGCAGCACTAAACAGTCAGGAAAAGCAGTATGAGAGATACAACTAAGACTAAAGGTTGAAAGACTAAAGGTTGTCCTTCATGTTGTTGTTCCTTAAACTCAGGCCCCAAACATGTGCTTGATTTTAAATTTTGAGGGGGGACACTGTACCTTGTCAGAATGGAAACATTCAAAAGAAACAGCAGAGTTCACCTGCAAGCCCAGGAAGATCAGCAGTGAAGAGCAACTGCTTAATGCCAGCTTTCAAACAGGTTGTCCTTGAGAGATGGTTATAGATTGGGCAACTACTTAATATGTATTTTTTTTAAAGCCTTGACCAATGCCTACTGCACAGGACCTTATATGAGCCCAATTTTTTCTTCTTCTGTCAACATGTCTCCTTCTGAAACTTCTAGTGGCTGGCATGGCCAAAGCAGGTAGAATCTATTACCATGGAGTTCAGCATTTAGATCTCCCCAGTGCTGGTGACACAAAAACAGGGCAATTTCATACAGCAGTGAATCTGAGACAGCAGCTTCTCTCTGGCATGGGGAACAGTGCTCTTTAGGGGTTTACTCAAATACAAGGGAACCTCCCTCTATATTTACAACGCATGGCTTGTCTATTAGGGATCATCTATGAACAATCCCTTGCGCTTACTTTGGGACAGGAGAACAGGGAATATGTGCCTTAGCTGGCTGGCAGGCAGCCACTCTTCTGCAGATCTTCAGTAAGGCAAGGAAAGGACAGAAAGACTATTCTAGAATAAATTTGAGCAAAAATACAAACATCAGTTCAAAATTACTCATTCCTATGTCACCCTCTCCATAGAGAGAGACACATGACTGAGAACTAATGAGGAATAAAGGTCTTTCTCCTCCCATTCCTGTGGTAGGTGCAGGCCAGGAGCTCTCGGGGAAGACTCTAAATAATACAAGGTTGTCCTAATAAAGCAAACAGTGCAGCAACTACAACTATTGCATCATTCACCAAGGGCAAGCCCACAGCAAACTCAAGAAAACCTATTTCTTCCCTGAGGTTTGTCTTCTAACTAATGGTACCTCAGTAGCTGACAAGAGGTGTTAAGACAGTTTCAGTCCATCAGATCCTCAGTATTCCAAGTAGAAAATGCTCAGAAAGCCTGAACTAGTGTGGCAATGAGCCTAGCAATCACATGAAGCCATTCATGTCACCCAGCTCTACCTTTGTCAATTCTTATTTTTGCTCCAAGACCACAACAACTAATAACCCATCACCAATTCCTATTCCCAAGAAGTTAACTTTGAAAGATGAGGTTAATGCTCAGCAGAGCCAGAAGGAAGCAGCAGCAATGGAGCTGCAGGTTGATGCAAACTGTGCAGTCAAGCACAGAAACCACTTTCCAAGTTGGGAGACAAGTAGTTTCCTTATAAAGAAACTGAGCACTGCTGGCAAGTCAGTTCAGATTCCAAAAATATTGAGAGTATTTAGTCTGGAAACTCAAAACTCACTGTTTAACTGCAGCTGATAACTAGAAGTGACCAGGAGCTAAAGGAACAATAGTAAGAACTGGATTTTTTAACTTTCCAAAGAAAAAGGCTGTTGGTAGCTGGTGCTACTCCTTTTCACAGCTGCTGTACAACTCCAGGATTCATCACACAGGCTGACATTAGCAGCCATTATATCACTAGGGACAATGCAGGTTTGTTCCATCTGAGAAATCTCTTTAGCTGTGTCACAGTATGGGTTGAAATGAACCCATAAACTCTCAGTGCAACAATTACTTCCAAAAAAGAAGATCTACTTTTGTAACTGTAGGGCTCCCTCCTTAACTTTGGGACTGTACAGCCTCAACTGGCTTCATAAACATACTTAAAAAGGAAAAAACCCAAACCCCTGGCTGCTTTTGTTCTAAGTTGGTTGCAACTATCCTGTGTAGGGCAGCAACAGGATGACTGTTAAGAGCAGTGGAACAAGGAGAAATGCCACACTCCTAAATACATGTCCTCAGATGGCATTTTAACCATGTCTCTGCTGATATGTCCACAGGAATAGCTGGTGAGAAGCCTCCACCCCACCACTAATAACAGAATAAACATTTATTTGCTAGTCTGGATTTTCTCTCCTTGGACCAGTATTGCACTTGCTCAGAGGATTCAATGTAGCACTTCATTATTATTTTGTGCATTCTGGCTTGAACACTGCAGGGCTATGACAGCCAGCCTGGTTCTGTTCCTTTCTCAGGAGGAATGCAGTTACCCAATCCTGAACTGGTTCACAGGTGGCTGTTCATCAAGCAGGTACCTGGGGGGATGCAGAACCATCAGCTGGTGACATTTTGTGGCAGGGGACAGGTAAGTCCTGTTAGCACAGTCAACTCAAAACCACTCTTGGGACACAACTGCAGAGAAAATATTACATTTAAGTAGCCAACCCGTTTCTATAGGCATTGAAGACCTTAGCTGCAGGGGCCTGTTAACCTCACTGAAACAAGGCTGCAGCAAGGAGGCAAGCCACCTAATTTTCATTCATGATGCCAGTACACCATATGCAGGAAGACATTCAGGCAAGAATGGAGAGATTAAGTTTCTCTAAGGGATTCACCAAAAAGGTGTTCCTCACCAGTGCCTCTGTGCAACTATTGCTATGGTGGCATGTCTTGCAGGCAGCATTGCCTCATCTATTATTCTGGAGCACTTATACCAGTATCCCCATTGTGTTTTCATATAGACTGCTGTAGGCACATGAGGTAATGGTTGCATTAAATGCCTTGTCAGCATGCACTGCAGTAACACAGCAGCTCTTATTCCCCACACAAAGCCACCCTTCCTGCTTTAAGTGCAAAGCACTGCAGAAGTCTTGTAAGGGCAGAATGCTGTCCCTACACAGAGCAGTCCAAAGAGAGACCCTTCTGTCTTCCAGGCTTCTAACTGCAAGTGTTGTCCCCAGCTGCCTTTACCATTGGCTTCCAATATTTTGCATCCATTACCAAGTCAGCTACAACTGAAATTTAAGCTAAACAGGACTTTTGGGTGATATAATGGAGGCAGATGACTAAAAAATAATCCAAAGCTTTCTCAAGAAAATCCCCACATACAAAAAGCCAAGAGCTTTTTTTATCAGGAGCTAGACACATGCCAGATGCCTGATAAACTGGATTTATAGCAAGCCTGCATTAAAATGCAACTTCGACACAATGAAGTTTGCCTCCTCTTTTGTTATTAAGTGCTGTGAACTCCAGTATTCTCCTTGAATATTTAAAATATTTTAAGAAGTCTTTGTTCCTTCCTCAACTGTAAGACATTTAAAAAGACCTCGCCTTAGTTTAAAGGATTAAATTTGTTTGTAAATATTAACTATTTTACAGTGTGTGTTTTCTTCCTTGTGAACAAAATCTAAGAGCCCTCCATACTGGTTACTTACAGAGACATTTCAAGACCCAATTTGTTACTTACTTTGTTTGGGAACCACGCACACACATTGAGTAGCTATGGATAGTCCACATTGGTGTACACAAGTGGAAACTTTTGCTTCTTGGAAAAGCATGAACATTTTTTCCAGAATTTCATACCAAAATCTTATTAAAGTATGACTTGTTTAATCGCAAAGGCGGAGATCTGAGAACACCTGTGCTCCCATATTTGCTAATCACATTACTGCCATACATTTGTTTCTCTGTTTCTTCAGCAAACACCTTGTTTCCCCTTTGTTTGGCATGCCATCCCTCCCCATCTACCTTAAAAATCCCCTACCACTGCCAGAACTGCCTATGTAACCATGTGGCATTTCCATCTGACTCAGTGATGTGTCACAGTACATTTCTGCAACCAGTATTTTTTCAATTAAACCTATTACCAGCCAACTGTTCTTGGACAGCAGCCTATATAAAGCTGCCCCTTACATAGCTACACAATATCCTGGGACATCATCAGCACTGAGACCTTGATGGTAAAACCAAGCCATGTTAGCTGTGAGAGTGCTGAGCAGACAGTGAGGGGCACACTGCCTGCCTGCATCTAGCAGACAGAAGATTCTGCCAAATCAGGCCTCTGAGAAGATGTCAGCTGTGGTTGACAAGCTGACTTTCGGTCAGATGTTGGTTAAAAACATAAGGATCTTACATATTGCTTTACTTTTCATCTGTTATGGGAGCACCCAAAAAAAAAAAAAAAAACAACCACTGGATATTGTCACCCCTACTTTAACAAGTAGGAAAGGAGGCAATGCATGGAGACACTGGTTTAACTTCACCCAAAATCCCGCACCAGTATGGCAACACCAGTGACCGCCCAAGTCCCAAGAGGCCCATGTCCTCTGCTACCGACAGCCAGGCAGACACTTCCATTTACCCCAGGCAGATTATGCATCTGAAAGTCCAAAGCTTCAATTCAGATCTGAAGCATGACAGGAAACATAACTAACTGCCACTTTACTGCTGTTGTGTAAGAGGCCATTATTTGCACACCATAAACCAGTGAGATGTAGAGAGTTATTTGCATGTTACATGTAGGCAGATCTCACCAGCTAGACTGAAGGTTTTTACTTTGCATTATTTGTTGGGTTTTTGTTTGTTTTTGTTTTTGGGAATGGGGGAGGAACCAAAACTCCATTCAACTACTTTTTTCCCTGCTAATAAGAAAAGTTACTGACTAAACAAGGAAAGATGAGTAAGAAAGCAATTATTAAAAGAAGCAGGAAAAAAAAAGTGCCCTCTGCATTCCTGGAGGCTGTATCTCCAACCTTCAGCCAAACAGGAAATCATCACCTTTTCCAAGTCACCATACAGTTCACTCCTGATATAATTATCAAGGTAGGCAGAACAAGTAATGCCCACAAAAGGCAATCCCAGCAACACTGCTGAAAAAAACCAGGAACTGTGGTAGCCATTAGCACGACCAAAGTTTCAAGCAGCATGCATTTCTGTGTTGAAATGCATGGTTTTTTAAGGTAACGTGGGTGTAAGCTGGTATGCAACGGGACCCTTGCAGAAAAGTAAAGCTTCTTAGAAACACATTCATCACAGAAACCAGCTGTTATAAGCCCAAGCGTGTGTAGGACTTTTCTTGTGGCCCTCCAGGAATCTACAGCAACCTAAAGCTCAAACCTCACCATTAAGAACAGGCCTTGAAGGCCAGCTTTGGGGATTCCAGATATGCATTACTGATGCACCCTTTTGAGATTGCTGTGAATACTGAATAGTCAGGCAAGCAAAAGGCTCTAAACAGCTTTATGTGCAAGTTCTGGCTGTCTGCAGGCTCTCCTACATGAGACTGCTTAGGTCGGCCCTTGCTCCCAGCAGGAGCCTCTTGATAGTGATATTCTGACAAGGCAAGAAGGAACACGCCTGACACCCACACTACCAATTGTCAGGAGGCTGTCATCTTGTACATGAGGCATATGTACTTTGTAATTACACAGATTTGGGAATCTGTGTCTTGTATTGACTAACAACCAAGAAAAATAATTTGCATGGTCCTCCAAAGACTCATCTAATCCAGTAGCAAAGAAACTGAACCTTGTGGAAAGACACAAAAGCAGAAAATCCAGTGGTCTTTTGATACCAACTGATGCCCTCCTGCTGGCATTATTGTACTTAGCCAGAAGGTCTACACTCCTTGCCCGAAAGCAAGTTCATTTCCAGCAACAGGAAAGCATCTTAAAACAGCCAACCTATTCCCTGTTCCAAAAATGAGACCACTATGAGAAATAGTAGTTTTGACTGACTAGAGAATTCTCTGGTTGTGAAGCAAGATGAAGCCTGACACAGCAAGTAGTCACTCTAAACTAGGTTTGTGTACTGCAGAGGTGGTAGCCAGCTTGTTCAGACAAGCCTATCTTAAACAGGAGCTGCAAGTCTCATCAGACTTTTAGCAGCCTCATCTGCAACTCCTATTAGCTCTGCTCCACGCTGCAGACCAGCCACAGATGCTTCAACTTGGGTGCTGGAGGAAGCAGGGAGATTAGTAGTACATCCTGTCTGCTGGATCTACACAGACTGAAAGTTTATTGGATATACCACACACTCAAGAAAGTAATGGTAAAAACTATAGAGAAGGCCTCAATACATAACACCTCTACTAAAGGCAAACTGCTTAAATGTGTGTGTTGCTGGACAAGTGCTTGAACGTGACTCGAGAAAAACAGGACTGCAGTTAAAATTGTATGAGCAAATAATTCAAGTGAATTTGTCAGTCTTGGTAGCCTGAGTTAAACAGGGATGCAAACTTTTAACATGGGCACACAAAACAAAAAGCGAACTACCATGAAGCATAACAATTATCTGGCCTATTTCATTCCATTTATGAAAGAAGACCCCTGGCTTTTTTTTTTTTTTTTTTTTTTTTTTAAAGCCAAACAAAACATGCAAGTCAGTGAGTGTGCATTTCATACACATTCCTGTTTCCAGTATAATATCTTAGATATAATGTTTCCAGCTCTGTATCTTCTCTGTGCAGACAAAAACCTTCCAAGCCTTTGCGGCAAACACCTTAAAATTCAGGCTTCTTCAAGCGGTCTCTGCAAAAACGTGCTTGTTACAAACAGCATTTTCCTTCCGCCGGTTTTGCTTCCTCCTCCTCCTCCTCCTCCCCCCCTCCTCTTTGTCTGCTACCAGGACTGCTGACTCCAGCCGGGCTTGATTAAGGGCGCCCTGGCCCCGAGGGGCTGCGCACCGGGGCCTTGGCTGGCGGCAGGACGGGTGTTCCTCTCCGCCACACCGCTCCACCGAGAAGCCGCTGGCTTTTTCTAGGCCAGGCCCGAAACCCCTCGCCTTTGGGGAAGATGGCTCCCGCCCTGGGCCGGCCGTCGGGGCGGATGCGGCCGAGGCCGCGCTTCCTCCAAAGCGGGGCAGCCCCCCAGCCCCGGCTCACCCCTCCCCATAGCCTTTATGGCAGGCTACGGTCTACATACGCCCCTTGCAGCCCCACGCACGGGTGAAAGCCACCGCCGCCGCCACCTCCCCCCCGCCTCCTCCGGCCGCGCCCTGCGGCACAGGGAGGGGCTGCGGATCGCCCCGCGGCGGCGGCCGCCGAGTCTTGCCCCCCCTCGCCCCCCCACTGGCTCTTCCCGCCTCGCTCGCTCTCCTCAACGCCCCCCCCTTCCCGGGCAAAATGGACGCGCCCGCCCATAGTGCCTGTATGCGGCGCGGGACGTACCATCGCCTCACGAGGGGAACACAGAGGGGCAAGGACAGTTCCATTGCCTTACAGGGGGGGAGCAGCGCTCCGCCGCCGCATGGCGGGATGGGAGGGGGTGAGGGGGGGGGGGAAGAGAAGCGAAGAAGGGGGGGAGGGGGAAGAGGAGGAGAACGGATCCCTAGCCTCAGGTTCAGAGCCGAACAGAAAGGCGCAGGAGAAGAAAGGAAGAAAGCGGGGTGTGCCGCCGGGCACGGTGGTGGCCGTAGCACAGGCCGGGATGCAGCGGGCGGACGGTACCAACCGCTCCCCTCCCCCCTTTCCCCAGGGATGAAGGCAGAAGAGGGTGGGGAAGGAAGGAAGCCTAACAGCCCGCGCCCCCGCGGTGTCCCGGCGGCGCCCGGCTCCCTACCATGGTGTCGACGGAGCGCGGTGCGGCAGCTTCTGCTCCCCTCGGATGCTGGGCGCGGCGCGGGCTTCAGCAGCAGGAAGGGAAGCGGCGAGGGCGCGAGCCGGGCGGAAACGCTGCCGACGTCACGGCCGCCGTGCCCGGAGGAGGAAGCGGTTGCTATGGTGGAAGCCCTGCGTGGCAACGCCCCGCTCCCCCCAAAAAACTCCCCGCCAGGCTCCCCGCGCACGCGTGTGCCCGCCGGCACCCGAGTGTGGGGGGAGGTGGGGACCCCACGCACCCACAGCACAACCCCCCCACACACACCACCCGCCCGTTCTGGCAGTGGGGATGGGCTGCCCAATCAGGGGGGAGCTGCCGGATGATTGACGGCCGCCATCTGCCGGCCGGCCAATGGCGGCGGCCCCTCGGCGAGGCGGGGCGGGATTACCTGCCCCAAGGTGTGCGGCGGGGGGGAGGGAGGAGCTGAGGAGAGAGTTGGGGGCCGAGGGAGTCGGACGGGGGGGTAAAGGCGGGAAGCGGCTGGGCAGATGCTGGGGGGTGCAAAGAGAGAACTGGTATTGCTGGGAGGGGGTTTGAAAGGGGCTGGGGTAGTCGTGACGGGGCTGGGGGGGGGTAACCGGGGGGCGGTCGTGGGCCTGGGGCAAGCAGGGGCGCAGGCCGCGGCGGGGGTGAGGGGGAGGCGGAGGCCTGACAGAGAGTAGATGGGGGCGAGCGATCAGAAGAGCTGGCGATGAGGAAGTGTGAGGCTTTCTCTCTCTCTCTCCCTCCCTCTTTTTTTTTTTTTTTTTTTTTTTTAAGGGTTTTTCAATACCTACTTTGGTGCGATCTCAGTCAGGCTCTCCTGATTGGCTCAGACCGCTCGGGCTCGCTGTGTGCTGCAGGAAACCCTGTGCATTTCTCCCCAGCAGCAGCGGCAGCAGCAGCTCCAGCAGTCGCAGCTCCAGCAGCCGCTGCAGCTGCCAGTGCCGCGTCCCCGCATGAATCAGAGCAGCCTCTGTTTCAGGTGGCTGAAACAACGAAGGGCTTGTCCCTGGGACAAAGCGGGCCGCTGTGAAAATTCTGCTGCCGAGACTGGAGAAGTCTCGGAGAAGCTGCTGTTCCGTGCTTATCACAGTACTGCTCCCTCTGAAATGCTACGAAAATACTGTTTCTGTAATGTTTCTGGGCAATGACGCTCGAATGTTTCGTAATTAGACTACAGAAGAACCTCCTAATGTTAAAAAATCTGCAGAAGGTTAGATTTCATTACTGGATCCTGAATGCAGTGATGTTCCTGGCTTTAATCGATGAGCCAAAAGCCCCTGGCATCAAGCATATTTATTGAGTCTCTATGTGTGCTTGTAAGCAAAAAACAAAAACCAAGGCTCGACTGCATGTTTTCGGGGTTGGGTTGTGAGGCAGTGGTAATTCATACCAGGTTATAGCTTGCATGAAACTTCTATCTAAGGTATAAGCCATACCTTACAGTTTTCATCCATAGTGCTATTCTAATTAAGGATATTACATCCTCCCAGCACGCCCCAGTAAATGCCTTTTTTATTTGCTGCTGTGCCTGTTCACATGAAGTAGAGCCCACTGAAAGGCTGAAGATCAATGTATTGAAAATGCAGTCCTGTTGCATTACAGTCTTGTGTTGTGTGCCTTATGCTGGACAGGGTTCCCTTGTGCATGAGCATTTGCATTAGCAAACTACCAAAAGACCTGCAGGTACAACTTAGACTTAAATTGGGCTGGGTGGGTAGTTCTTCCTTAGGCTCTTTTCAGATTTAATCAAGGAATGTTTAAATTGGGCTAAAAGTCTTAGCCGACTTCAGAAGTAAGAGCAAGAATTGAGTGGGGACATGTTTGGGTTTTGTTTCTTTTAAACATACAGTTCTAAAACAAGACAGACAAGATGTCTGTGTAGTAGTAATGCTTCAGCCCTACCTTTCTCTATCTCTTCAGATAACGTTTCTCTGGACAACTTGTTCTTTTCCTGTCTTTCTGCCCTGGCTGCTAGCCTGGCAGCAGTCCATGCTGCATAGATGGGAGAGAAATCAAGGTGGGCACTGTTTGGTGATGGGGGCCTTCCTACACAGTGCTATAGCAGACCTCTGTCTCTGGTGGCAAGTAAAGGAGACTTGGGGCAGCTGTGCTCTGTAGTCCTAATTGATGTGTGTAACTTGTTATAATTCAAAATTTCCTCTTCATAGATGGGTTTTGCTATGAAAGAGGAGTAGAGAAGTAAGACGTCCCGGGCAGGAGGAGGTGATGTAAGGCCATGAGAATAGGGATGGGGCTGTTCCATGTTGTATACTTATAAGGGAATATGAGGAACTGGCCTGTTGGCTCAGTCTGTTTCAAGAGGCCTTGTGTTTTTGGAAACACTGCAGTGGGTTGAGAAGTTGTCCAACTAGTAAGGAAGGTCTCTCATTCTTTTCTGTCTCATGGGAAAGATGTGCTTGCCCTGGTAGGGCACTGACTGAGAACTATGACTGAGAACTTTTGAAAGGTTTCATTCCCCAAAAGACAAAATAGCATCACCTGGTGAGGCACAAACAGCTGTGGTTGTTTGAGAAAGTTAAAGGCAGTAGCTGTGCACCAAGATACACTGACAAGTGTGTGGCTTTATGGTGATGCCAGCCTGCCTTCCCATAGGGCTTAATGGACTCTGTGCTGTACTACACAGGCACTGGGAGATGCAGGTCTGCACTTGGAGCTGCCTGCCAGTGATAAGCAGTACATATGTCATAGTTTGGGAACCTGACTATGGTGTCAGGTAAAGCCTGTCCTGCAGCTTGTGTATGGGAAAGAGAATGTTTTTCCAGTCCTACACTGCTCCCTGACTTGACAGCCTGCTCCTCACGTGCCTGTTACCTTAAGCATCACCCCACACATTTGCAGCGCTGTGGTTTCCCTCAGAAAGGGCTTGCAGCAGGCTCCTTGTGCGGCTATGTAGTGGTCATCTTGGTGCTTGGTCTGAGGAGAAGCTCCCTCTTTTGGGGAGGGCAGGAGGGAATTTTTTGTGCTACTTTTTATGAACACCCATTTCATCAGCCTGCCCTTTTGACTGGACAGGGCAGAGGTGAGGAAGTTGTGGCATATTGCCACACTGACACTAACCCTCTCGTGGCTTACTGCTCTGCTACTGCATGCCCTATTTTTGGGCCAGCTGCTCTGGTAGTGTGTGAGTGAGCTTGGAGTGAGTTTTACCCCTTTGCCTCCAGGGTTTCCATGCAATACAAGGATGTTATGAAGAAAGAAAAGAACACTGTGGAATGCTACAACATTGTGGAGATGGAGGGTTTTTTTACTAGCTTCGCTGCTTTTCAGCACTGAATAAGCTTTGTCCTTTTTTCTTAGCATTATTGCTATAAATAAGCTAGGCTGAAACCTCAAGCTGGATGTTTGAAAGAACCATCTTAAAAGGTGAATCCTTGGAGGCCAAATGGCATTTGCAATTAACTTTCCACCCCCCCTCCAGAAAAATAAAAATAAAAATCATCATCTCCCACCCATGGGGGAACTCAAGACATTTCAGCAATCCTGTAGCTGTCAGTGACTGCTTTGGCTTTTGGCTCCTGTCTGAAGCACTGGTGTGGATTGCAGCCAACAAGCCTTCCCCCAGTGAACACTGCTTCAGAACCCAGCATGGTCAATATTAAAAGTTGCCCAAGGATCCCTGTTTGCATATGAGACCCTGCATCAGCAGAAACCAAAGATCAATACATCCACCTCACTGACTTTCTAGCATCTGAGATGGTGACTACTTGCTTACTTTATACGCTTCAGCTATTTGAACTCCCCCTCCCGTCCTCCAAGCTACTGACTCATTTCCTCCTCTAAAACCTTCCTTTTTTAGCCTTTCGCTCTGAAGTATTTGGTGGCTGTTTTGAGCTGCCTGCTCCATGCCTTACTTAGGCAAACTCCTACACGACAGCCCTGGAAGATTTTCTTTTGTACCATGGAAAGCTGGTTAGTGTTTTGTTTTTGGGTTTTGGTTTTTTTTTTTTTCTGATCCTTTCGGTTCTTGGGGCAAATTTAGCTACTGACTGTGCTCTTAGGCAAATTGCTGCTTTGCTGTTGAAAATCAGGGAGGCAGACAATTGGCAAAGCAGCTGGTGAGCTGAGACTGCTGCTGCTTATGCTAATTGCTGTTGTCTCCCTGTTAGCCCCCACTTCTGTATGCATCCACCTGCTGTCTTTTCATACCCTTTTGGCCTGATCTCGCAGTTTGAGCAGGAATCACAGACTCCTCTTTGGCAGAACAACCACCGCACTACTGCAGAGCTTCTAAACGCCAGGATCAAGCACTGACTTTTATGTGCTGTCTCATGTAGCAAGGAAAGAGGTGGTGTCCCCTTGTGCAAGGCCTGATGTGGTGGTGGCCCTGATGGATGCTACTGTAACCACTCTGAGTTTGCGTGAAACATAGTGGTTTTTTTCTCAGAGATTATGGAATATTGGCTCTGTGCTCTCGGCCTCCCAAGTCTCAGCAAAGATAATTTTAGACAGGAACAGAAAGTCTCCGTAACCCTTATAGCTATTTCACTGTCAGAAACAAAGCCATGAGAAGCCCTTTGCTGAAACATTCTGCTTAGCAGGTGCCCTGGAGTTAAAATTTAAAGGGAAATGTTAGGGTAGGGGGAAAATACAAAGCTGATTTCCAGGAACTGCTCTAATGGTGAGGAGGTGGTTTGGCACAGCAGGGAGGAATCAAGAGCCCGGAGACTGGTCCAAACTCCTGCCCTGGCCTGTGGGGTGAAGCTGAGAAGGTGTTTTTTGCATTACTTGCTTTCCACAAGTCTATGGGACCTGACAGGATCCATCCATGGCTCCTAAGGGCACTGGCAGATGAAGTTGCAAAGCTGCTTTCCATTATATTTGAAAAGTCGTGGCAGTCTGGTGAAGTGCTGACTAACTGGAAAAAGGGATACATAACACCCATTTTTAGAAAGGGAAGGAAAGAAGACCCAGAGAACTACAGGCTAGTCAGTCTCACTTTTGTGCCCAGGAAGCTCATGGAGCAGATCCTCCTCTCCTCCATAGAAAATGTGGAGGTGGTTAGTGGCAACAAGATGGCTTTGCCAAGGGCAAATCATGCCTCACAAATTTGGTGCTCTTTTATGATGGAGTCAGAGTATCAGTGGACAAGGGAAGAGCAATAGAGGTCATCTACCTGGACTTGTGCAAAGCATAGAATCATAGAATATGAGGTTGGAAGGGACCTCAGGATCATCTGTTCCAACGCTTCTAATATTATTGTTTATGCGAGATGTCTCAGCACCCCGTTGAGCTGAGTCTTAAAACTTTCCAAAGTGGAGGAATCTACCATTTTCCCTGGGAGACTGTTCCAATGTCTGACTGTCCTCAGAGTGAAAAATTTACCTCTTGTGTCCAATCAGAATCTCCCCAGGAGCAACTTGTGCCCATTGCCCTTTGTCTTGTTCATGTGACTCCTTGTAAATAGGGAGTTTCCATCTTTGTAGCTCCCTTTAAGTACTAGAACATCATAATAAGGTCTCCTTTAGGCCTTCTCAAGGTTGAACAAACATGGTTTTCTTAGCCTTTCCTTATACGGCAGGTGCTCTAGACCTTCCTATTTGATGTAACGTCTGGTTGGCTAAACAGGAAATTGAGATGTTCTAGGCACAGAACAAGTGAATACAAACAAAATGCCTTGTATAGAATAGTTCACAAAGAAACATAAGGAAAAGTTGCAGACCAGTAGTAACTTCCTGAAGGTAATGTTCATAGTGGTGTTTACTTTTTTTTTCCCCTGAAAAAGCCAAAGGCACCAGCAGGTTTAGCCCATTAACGCTTCTCCATCTGCAGTTTCTGGAAGCATCTTTACTCTAAACTCAAGTAGAACTTTGGCAGGAGGCTTTTCTTCTTCTAAAGTCGTGTTATCCTTACAGCTTGTAAAGGCTATTACCTGCACGCTTGAGAACTCCAGACGATACCAGAAAAAGTCAACAGCTACACCCAGCTGGCAGCTCCTGGAATTCCCCAGTAGATGGCAACGTTGATCTGACTTTCCCCGAGCAACACTTGGTGCACACCCACGGACCCACAAAGAACTTACCCACAACAGAATTTCCCCACTTTGAGCTTCAGGTACCTGCATGCCTCGGAGCTCACGCATGCATGTGTCTTTATTCTAAAGTTCACAGCTTGTTTCTATCTGCTGCCTGAGTACCTCTGAGTTAGGATTATTAACTGCCTCACTATATGTGTTTGTGTATGTCACGTATCCCCCCAAAAAGTATCTTTACAGAAAGGATTTCAGCTACCTAGTATGCTAAACAGCGATGTGTTCTCAGAGATACAGTAAAAGAAGGCAAAGAAAAGCCACAGGACTTAGCTTCTGAAAGAAAAGTACATTCAAAGCTTCAACAGAATAAAAAGTGTATTTTTAACTGCATGCTATTACAATCTCTGGCACTACAAAAGTATTCTTATCATACTACTGCATGCCACTGCGGTACAAATGAGATGATGGCACTTGCAATAAAGGCAAATCAATGTTAGTTACCATCAATGCTGGAGCTAAATGAAGAAATTACCTTGGTGCTCCTACCGATATAGACTGACCAATTGGCACCTGGGTACTAAACACAACCCCTGGACAACTGAACCATTTCACCACTTCTTGATTAGAAATTTTTAACCCCAGTGGTGTCACTTATCATATAATGGCATTACCTGGCCCATCGGGGCTTGTGTGATCATACCTTGCTTATCTTCCTCACTAAACACTGATATGCTGTTTCTCCTTTCCTCTTTGCCATCTTTGATAGTCCCCTTCTGCCTCTGGTTATTCCATGTAAAGATGAATCAGTGTCAAAAAAGAGGTCGTGGCAATGGATACCTGGTGGTGTGCCCGTCTTTGCCAATACATAATTCAGAGTCTGACAAAACCATGCAATTCATACGTTTATCTGAGCAGGTAAATTGTAATGAATAAACACTTCTAACTTTGCTACTATCAAGTATTAATATAGGCTAACAAACTGTTTTGAAGTATGAAGAACTAGTGTGAGCACTGTGTTCCTAAGGCTTTTAGTAACTGATTCATTATGCACGCTCTAGATATGAAGCTCAGGGCTAACTTCAGTAGGTAGCCAAAATTAAGCTGGAATGTACCTGTCCTTAACATACTTCTCCATACTCTGTGTACTTTGAAAACCAAGAGCCTGCTTCTTGGCAGTAAAATTGAGCTGAAGTTGTAGATATTTATCAACAAGTTAACCCAGCAAACACACTCCTTTGTGTTGCAGTACAGAACTGGAACACACCCAAAATCCTGCAGGCTTGACTAGCAAACCACAAAAGTGTCCTCCAACACAACCTATAGAACCTGCTGAAATGCAAGGCTTTTTATCTTTTGTGCCATGTATGATGCCATCAGCATATCAGGGACATGCATATCAAGTAGGCAGATATGACTTGGGACCTCCAGGACACAGGCAAGATCCAGAGGGATGACAGCCTGTGGCAGCACAACAGCTCTGATGTCTCCCTGGTAGGCAAGGCTTGCCCAAAGTTTGTCTACAAAAAAGAAGTAAACTGTTGATTGAGTGTCTCTTGCACATTTTGAAAAACAGAATTTTACTAGGATATCAAGGAATCAAAGCCTTTCCCAAAATATAGAAGAAGAAAAGTGCAAGCTTTTAAAAAATATTTCATTAATGTTTAGGCTACTAGGTGAACTAGGCTACTCTAGAAGAGCCAGACTACCTGACTGAGCAAGGTATCTGTCAGACTTTCTCCAAGCAGTAGAAAAAGACAAGCACTTTAGGCATGGACAAAGTGCAGGTTCAGGATAAGCCCCTAATATGCTCTCATTTTTGAGGTCTGGATTGAAATGAGTGGTTTAAAGGCATAAGCACAAAACAGGACAGCTCTTTGTCCTGCACTGACCTGTGATCACAGCTCTGGTTTGAAGCACTGAAGTACTCACATACCAGACACAGGAAAATCTGATGCAGTTTAGTGAATTCTACCTGTGACATGTTTCTTTTTGGTTTATGTTAAACTATCAACAATTCAGCATCCAGATTTGGCTAAGCCTGAAACTTTCCACAGCTCACAGAATTCCTAAGTGTCATTCCCGAAATGGATGCTTCAGAAATCAATCCTCTCATCCCAAATCATATAAGCTGTAGCTTTTAAGGCAATACTTCTGAGGTAGTACAAGCTCAGTGGTCAAGGGGAAACACAAGCCGGTTAAGAACATGAACATTCACTTTCCCCTTGGAAATTATATTTGAGGTGAAGTCTAAACACATCTTTCTTTTTCTCAGTAAGCTGACAATTGCAAAAGGAATAGTCACCACCTCACAGAAATATCAGGAATTACTGAAAATATTCCTGTGTAACTTGGCTTCTCTCTCTCACTGGTACAATTTGCTGTTAATAAATCCCAAGAATGACAGAGATCTATTTTGAATGTCAGCAAATATCTTATTTGTATCTAAGCAACAAAATGGGGCAGATGTGAAAAAAGTTAAAAGACAGTAAAATAAAAATTACTAGATATAAAAAGAATATTTTTATTTTTGTTTAAAATAAACACAAGCAAAAAAGCACTACTACTTCCTCCTTCTGCTTATTTGGAAAATTCTTCTCTGGCTAAACATCAAAGCAGTGCTCAGGAGACACACAGCTCAGAGTGGGAAGAATCCTACTTGCATTGTAAGTAATTCTTTGCTACCAAGGACACGGGCAAACATGCCTAATCCTGGTGGCTCCCACCCTGCCGAAAGGCCTGTGGGCACCCACTGTTTTGAGAAGAGACAAGGTGGTCTTGGCACCCACCTCACAACCCTTACCCTCCAAGTATGAGGCAGCGAGAGTGCTCAGAGGGAAGAAATACACCGATGATAACTTATGGCATTGACAGCATTTAGTAAGATAGAGGAGAGGGCTAAAGAGAGAAACTTAAACTCAGCAGTGATAAATCCACCCATGCTTGTTCTCACCTCACTTTCAAATGCAAGATTTGAAGGATACTGAGCAGTGAAACAAAGCAAACATTTAGAGTCCTGTCAAAAGCAGCAAAGGGAACGAGCACTCTTTAGGCTGTGGAACACACTCCCACACTGAATGGCACAGGGTCCTCAAAAGGGATGAGGCTGACAGATGGTGCAGGTGGTCATATTCTCCAGAGGCAAGATGATGCTACGGAGACCTGTGTGGACAGTAAAATATTTTTGAGAGAAAAATGGAACCATGCCATGAACTGAGGTACTTTGTTGTTGTGCCATGTCCCTAAGCTTCTGTCTACTCTTCTTCATGTCAACCCTATTTTCCCTTTTTCCCCACCTCCATCTTAGGGCAGACAACCTCATTTGCCTCTTCCAAGACAGAGGTTCCCAGCAGCACCATTCTGAGATTATTCATTGAGCTTCCTGGCACTCTGTTCACATCTTTAATGTACAGTGGACACTGACATATAGAACAGACATAAAGATTATCTTAGATGAATAGACAGTTTTGATTCTGTAGCTATTCACCTGCTGCCTACCAACACAATTCTGAAGTTCAAAGGGGTCTAAAGCTAGTGCAGCAAAACCACCAAAAGCTAAACAAAGGACTCAAACCACCATGAGGGAACTTTCTGGAACAAGACAGTGTAAGACTCTTTAAGCTCATGCAACTGAACTCTCCACCTGCAATGCACAAGATTTTGTATGCAGTGTATCTTTTACTGTGTGCAATATACTTTCTGCTGTGAGTTTCCATACCTCCGGCAGCACCAGCTGAGAGCAATTCAGCCTTGAGACAGTTGAGCAACAAGTTAAGGCATAGTCACTGGAAGAAAAAGTAATAACTAAAGTAACACAATGCTAGCATCACACCAAGGTGATCTGTACTGTGCAGCAGCCTGGATGTACATCAGGAAATTGAGAAAAACCATTCAACAGATGAATAAACAAACACATTTGCTAGTGTGCCTCTCCTTCCTTCATGTGATCCAAATTTGGCCCCAAGTAAACACAGCTGCTAAGAAGTCACCCCAAATGTATTGTTAAATTGAAGTACTAACCTGTCCATGTGCATGCTAATGTTCAGATCTAGTTAGACACATCAGATTGTTTGCCTGCTGTACATATGATACTGTGTTGAACCCACACAAATCCAGCACTACCTTGTGTCAATATTGCTTCACTCTTCTCTGTTAGGTGATGCATTGCCTACCTTTCCAAAAGAATTTAAACAAAGCCTCATAAAAAATACACACTATAGCCTTAATGTCAGTATTTTATCATTTTTCTCATGCACAAAACCATGTGAAAGCAAGAGGCATTCATTTACTGTAAAAGGCAACACTTGGCATTGCTCCATCTTGGTTTTAGGCATTCAACTTGGGGACCAGTATTCAACATCAAATCAGACACCAAACCCCACATCAATAGTGCTTGACAGAGCCTGGGACTCAAGTGCTAAAGATTTGCCCACTCGTGTTGACATTTTTCCTAGCCAGGCTGTGGGAAAGGGGGTGGATGGGATAATTTTAAAAAGATCCAGAAGTAACAAAGTATCCAAGAAGAATCTTTCTCACATTTACATTCAAATGTTTCATTAAAAATTAGTGCTGTGAATTAACTATTGATTTCACCTGCCTGAGTTCTCTTATAAGCAAATGCATTTCAGTGTCACCTATCCAGTGAAAAAGTCTTACAAAGGGGCAAACTTTGAGTAACAGGCTAATAGTAGTCACTGCATTCACTTTCTCTGCCTGAAGGAGTTCAAACCTGTAGCTCTCTACCTTCCAAGAGAGAAATCTAACAACCAGGTTGTTGACTACAGTGTGGGTAATTCACTCCTCTTCTGAGCCTACTAGGTGAGGAAAAGATGATGATGATAAGGCTATACCTCTCCCAGAAGGCACTGCCTTGGGTTAGTTAGTGCAGGGGTGTTTTGGAAGCAGGAGGGCCATAGGTGGCTCCTGTGAGAAGCTCCTGAAAGCTCCTCCAGTTGCAGTTCCTCCCTGTCTCTGGCCAAGGCTGAGCAGATGTAGAAAGCTGCATGCACCTCTGAGAGTAACATTCAAGAAAGGGAAAACAAAACTGCAAATAAAGACCTGCAAAGAGGAAGAGGTGAGAGAAGTGCCAGAGCGACAACACCAAGGTCAGGGAGGAAGGAGAGCAAGAAGGTGCCCAAGCAGAAATTTCCTTGTAGCCCATGGAGAGATGGCAACTGTGCCCCTGCAACCCATGGAGGAGAACGGTGGAGCAGTCCCTGAGGGACCAGAGTGGGGCAGACATATGGGATTATGGTGGGCAGACATGGAGCTCCTGCTGGTGTCGTGGGTGGGCAGATGTGAAGCTGCAGCCTGTGCAGGATCAGGGAGAGGGGCAGATCTGCGGCCATGGAGAATCCCGTGTCAGAGGAGGTGACTGCTCCTGAAGTAGCTGTGACTCTGTGAGCAGCCCGGGCGGGAGCAGTTCCTGAGGGACTGCACCTGTGGGAGGGACTCATGTCCCAGGGGTTCCTGAAGGACTCTCTGCCATGAGAGGCCCCACGTTGGAGCAGGGGAAGGCTGTGAGGAGTCCTCCCCCTGAGGAGAAAGGAGCGCCAGAAACACCGTGTGGGGAACTGACCCCAACCCCCCCCTACCCCTCCCTGTGCCCTGAGTGGGAGACAGCAGGAAAGGGATCCAGGATGGGTAGAAGGGAGGGGTGTGAGGAAAGGTATTAAGATCTGGCCATGTTTTTCTCTTTCTCCTGATAGACTGAATTAAATTAAATTTTTTTCTTCCTGAGTTGAGTCTGTCCAGTTTTGCCCATTACCATAATGTGGGAGTGAAAATCTCTCTGTCCTTGTCTCAACTAATGAACATCTAAGTGGATTTTCTCCCCCCTGCCCCATGGAGGAGAGGTGAGGGGTGAGGGGACTGAGCAGAGCCCTGGTTGATAACAGCTGGGCCTAAACTTCCTTCTTTTGCTTTTAAAACTATGTACTTTCTGTTCTAACTGAAGTAACCTGACAAGAAACAGTAGTGCACAAATTTTCCCACTTTCAAAGCCCAGACTCCTACCTGCACATAAACATGCAGTTTGATGCACACACAAAGCTGCCCCTGAAAACCTAAGAGCTTTGTTTGAAAATGGAGCTCCACAAGTCACATTAGTCAGAGTTTCAATGACCAAAAAAAAAGTATTTACTACTCACAGACAAGCAATAAAGTTGCTCTTCAAGCAATTGTTCAAACTGCAGAGACTGAGTCACACAATCTTTGTGTTCCCTTCTCACGCAGACTCCCCCTACAGATGAAACATAAGAATCCAAGTGCTCAGGAATTAAAAGCTCAGGTTTGCCAGCCTTTTACTGGGCAACATTGTCCATGTCAACAGGCAGCCCAATAGGCTCCACAATTATTTGGGTTCAGGTACTTTCCAGGCACCAGTGAAGGGAGCTGCTGTGAAGCCCATCATGGCAAGGCATAATGAACTCCTAGAAACACAGCTTGGCTGCATGAGGAAGAGAAAATGCTAAGCTGTAAGAGATGCTGATATAACTCAGAAAAAGGCCATATGAGTACATAAAAAGGGAGGATGTATTAATTACTTCAAACGTCACTTTTGTGTGCTTTACCCCACAAGCAGTGCTTTGGGTCTTCATGACTTCCCTAGGGCCCTCTTCTCACAAAAGCAAAAGTGAGCGTGGGCCTTCCTCCTAACCTCTCAAAGAAATGGCCCCATGTGTGTCACCTTGTCTGCCCCACCAGCTCTGGCACAGTAGGACTCTCTGGGTGCCAGCACAGAGCTGAGGGGAGGCATTGGCTCTGCCTGTAGAGCCAGTTTGCCACTTACTACCTGAGCCAACCACAGGAGGAGCTGGGACAAACACTTTGCTTTGGGATTTCACAGGGGTTTACCAGTACCCCCAAGTCAACCTCTGCTTCTGCCAGCTCCAGCCATGACGGTCTCCAGTTATCACTCTTCCTGGCTGAGATTTTCCATCCCTTCAGCCTGGCTCTGACCTATATCTCCATCATTTTCCCAGGCATCTGAGGCAAGATGACTTTCCCCAGAACTGTTGCCTCCAGCTCTTGCCTGTAAGCATTAACTCTACCCAGAGGCATGAGAGGTTGACAGAGAACACTGACAGTGTAGGTAAAGCTGTTCCTGCAGCCACTCCCTACCTCCTTGACCCACAAGGCAGCCCTGGCTGCTAGCAGAGTTGTGCTCCATGCTTCAAGTCCTCAGGAGTAAAACAAAACAAAACACCAAAACTAAAACCAAACAAAAACCCCACACAAAAAAATACCACAAAACCCAAACCAAACAAGCCCACAACAAATTTAAAATTAATAAGAGTGGATGCAGAGTAACATATTTCCTTTTTGTTACATCATTTGATTAAATACAGAAATATATATTTTTAAGCTGTTACTGGACACAGAAATGCTTCAAGTTAAATGCCAGATTATTGCTGGCAAAGCACATAGAATTTACTGTTTCTATTGTAAAATACACTTGTAATATATTTTTTACATCTCGTATAAACTATAGTAGTAGGAGGGTTGGATCAAATGATCCTTGAGGTCCCTTCCAACATGACATTCTCTGATTCTATGGCTTTATTCTCAAATTCGTCTCTTAAGATTTAACTCCTTTTTCACAGAAACTTCAAAGATATGTATTTTCATCCAATGCATACACACACCTGGAACAGAGTATCATCCCCTCTGGAGGTAGTTTAATGGTCAATAAAGTAGCACCAGGATCTAGAAGACATCAAGCAGTCCTAAATACACAAAATATTTTACCCACTTACATTTTAATCCAGATTAGACTGTAGCCAGTCAATGCTGCAGCACAAATATTTGGCAATAACCACAGCCAACTGCCATGTATTAGGCGGAAAAAAGAGAGAGCTCTTCATCTCATGTAAATTTAATGTCAGAATATATTATCTGTGACTACACTTCACAACTCAGCATGGCTTTGTGCAGAAGATAAAACGCTCTGATTTACAGCACTGTAAATGTTTGCTAAATGCCTTAATTATCCTCTCTTCTTTCAAAGTGGCACTTTATATTAGCTTACAGAGGGTGCTATGAAAGGCACGTGGTTTTTGCTTAATTCCTTACTGCCACCTTAAAAATCTATATTTTACTAATATTCCTTTGAATAAGAGCATCTGCTTTACCTCAGGATTCAGTGATGAACAGCCGCATTCAGCTCCTTGTTACTATGGCAATATCACATAGGAGGTACAGAAACAGACTGACGCTTTTATCTTCTCCCTGTATACTTAGAATATACTCTCTTCCAACCTTTATTTTTGATCAAAACATTCACAAAGGGTGATGTGAAACCTTCAGAAAAATCAAAACAAAGATTATTTTATTAACTTTGCTGTTATATTAACTGAGGATAAATTGCAGGGCTTTGGGGGAAATAGAAATACCAAAGATCTTCAGATACAATCTCACAAACAAAGTATTTTCTTTTTTTTTTCTTTTTTTTTTCCTCCATGAAAAGGAAGTTGCTAGTAACCCACTGTGTTTGCTTCAAGCCAAACAGAACCCTTTGCTGCTTGGCAGTACTCAGCCCTGGTGAGGCCACACCTCGAGTACTGTGTCCAGTTTTGGGCCCCCCAGTTCAGGAAGGATATCGGGGTCCTGGAGCAGGTCCAAAGGAGGGCAACCAGGCTGGTGAAGGGACTTGAGCACAGACCCTATGAGGAGAGGCTGAGAGAGCTGGGGCTGTTCAGCCTGGAGAAGAGGAGGCTCAGGGGAGACCTCATCACTGTCTACAACTACCTGAGAGGAGGGTGTAGCCAGGTGGGGGTTGGTCTCTTTTGCCAGACGACTTTCAACAAGACAAGAGGGCATGGTCTTAAGTTGTGCCAGGGGAAATTTAGGTTAGATATTAGAAAGAATTTCTTTACGGAGAGAGTGATCAAGCATTGGAATGGGCTGCCCAGGGAAGTAGTGGATTCTCCATCCCTGGAGATATTTAAAAAGAGCCTGGATGTGGCACTCAGTGCCATGGTCTGGCAACCGCAACGGTGGTCAAAGGGTTGGACTCGATGATCTCTGAGGTCCCTTCCAACCCAGCCAATTCTATGATTCTATGATACACAAGCAATATCAAAAGCAAGGATCACTCATGCAAATTGCTGTTTCCCCTGGAAACAACCAAAACAGTCAATGCAAGCACATTTGTGAATGTCAGGTGGGATAAAATTCCCCTTTTTAAGTGACCCCATCCAGGAGGCAATGGGAACGGGCTGCTGCCCCACCACCACCACCACCAAAAAGGGGGATGCACTGCAAATTCTTCAGGTGGCCAGTGCAATGGGAATGAAGTATTCAATCTTCCTGGGTGCGATCAATGCTTAGAGTAAAACATCTCATTTGCATCTATTGGCACAGCCACTTGCTCTCCCTGGTCGTACCTGTCAAAGCAAACCAGGTGAGCAAAGATCTCCAAGCCCAGCCAATCGAGTTCGCAGGATGCCAGGGCTTAGGGAGGAGGAATGTTAAGCAGCTCAGGCAGCTGAGCCCCAAAGGGAATCTTTGCCACAGCTGGGGATCAGCCAGTGCCTGCAACCAGGTTTGCTGTGCGTCTGTTCTGCTGACAATCTCTATTCATCTACCAGAGATTAGCAGTATTCTCACTGCAATTTTATTTGTAGATCCATCATCCTGAATTTAGGAAAAAGAAAGGAAAAGCCTGGGATTTTTTTCCCCAAAAGTATCAACCATTCCAACTCAGATATCCTAAAACATAATATCCTTAATTTGACATACTACATTTCTTCAGTTACTCATTCAGGTGAGAGCATCATTTGGCAGATGACAATTTGCAGTCCATGATTCTACATGCACTTCATTACTGTCTTAGACAACCCATTTTTCTCTCTCTTTTGCCCCAACTAGTCTTTAGTTTTGACAACACATTATTAATGTATGCAGCTTTCAGCATTTTTAAATAATTTGCCTCTACAGTGGAGGTAGAGTTTCCCAGTTACCACATACCAGCCTATGGGCCATTGTCTTACACTTTCAGAAACTTCATCAAGCCCTTAGATGTAACCTACAGATTCCAAGTAACCCACACACTGCAGGACTTTTAATTCCTGCTGGTATCCAAACCAGATTTTTCTTTGCCATATTGCTGTAAATAAATGCACACACACACACACACACAAAAAAAAAACCAACACCAAAAAACAAAAACCAAACAAACAAACAAAAAACAACCACAACTAGACAAAAACACACACACACACAAAAAACAAAAAAACAAACAAACCAACCAAAATCACCACGAACACCAGAAAATGATCAATCTTAACTTTGCAGTGAGGCATTTCCTACAGGCAGCATAAGAACTTCAAAAGAAGAAAAAGAAAAAAAAATTACACCCCAACAGTAAATTGTGATTGGCACATAACATTAACAATAAGGATACAAATGCCATTACTTGCACTGTAAACTTCCTAAGCATGCCAGGAACCAAAAAACCAATCCAAAAGGCATTGTAAACATGAATTCAGTATTTGTAATTTCACAGTTATCGGCCCCTACAATATTGCCAGTTTCAAATTAAAGCTATCATGGTGATCACTAACAGCATCTGGTCAGGCTATTTCACATTTTGACAGAAGCTTAGTGTAAGCTCAGTGGGAAAAATTAAGAAGCCACAAGATTGAAATTGGTGAATTAATATTTTCCTTCTATTTGTAATTTAAAGGAATCACTTACTAGTGGCATCTTGTGCATTATCCTATAGGTACATTTGCCAAGTCAAACTATTTCTGCCCTGAGGCGACCTGCATCAAGCCTGCACACAACATTTTCCTCAAAGTTAAAAGCAGCTCGGTGCCTGCCTATGAATCTGAAAAAAAACCACCAACAACCAACCATTGTCCATAGAACAAATGGGCCAATACAGTGACCAGTACAAAATATCTTTGTAACAAGTACTTAACACCAGAGCATCATTGTGTTCCTTTCTAATGATGTTTATACAGATCATGTGTGCCTGTCCCTGGGAGAGATTTCAGTCATTGCAAACCAATGCAAAGAAGGCAAGTTTAGCATTCAACACAGCCCACTCCATTAGAGTCATGAAACTCACTCTCAAGATCAGTTCAGCACTCCACGTGGTGATAAAAAAATAAACCCTAATGACATACAGCCCTGCACAACAACCTCCCAGAAACATTTGTTCAAATGCTTAAGTCTCTTTCTCTTTGCTTTGAAGCTTTGTACTGCAGGGGTGAAGGAAGAAAAGGGGAGATGGGTTTAGCTTGAAGTCAGGAACTACACGAGAAGTTGTAACAGTGCTTGCCACAGGGAAAAAAACAAACAAAACCAAAAAAATTAAAAGGTGAGGGGAAGAAAGATGGACTACCATTATGAGCATCTATTAAAATGGCTGGGTTTCTTCTAGGGCCTTCAGAGACCAAGCAGTAAGTAAATAAAAATATTTTTGAAGCACACAGCTATTATACTGATTGTGTTTTAACACAACCAAACAAGCAAAAACCAACCAAACAAAACCAACCAAACAAAACCAACACGAAAGCAAACCCGCGGGTTGGTACTGAGCACTGTTACCTGTTTCCTGCTAGGAGGAGCAGTGACCGCCAAGGGCCGGGGACACGCACCCTCTGGGCAGCACTGCGTGGCGGCTGCCATCGGAGCAGGGACAGATGGACCCCTAAATCAATCGGGCACTTTCGCCTTCAACCCCCGGGCTGGGCATTCGTAGGGGCAGGGGGAGCGATAGAGGCGGGGGGAGGAGGAGGAGGAGGAGCCCCCCGCCCCGAGGGTACCCCGCCTGCTCCGCCCGCTCAGCAACCTCCCCCACCCCAGCCTGGGATGCAGCCCCTCCTGAACGCCTCACAACTATTTTGTTCTGTAAATTGCAACCATGTGCTTCACACACCTGATTACCTTTTCTTCGAGATTTCTTTTTCCTCCCCCCCCCCCGTCCCCGTCCCCTTCCGCTCAAACTTCCGTTTTAGTCGTAATTTGGCTCTGTGAGGTTTTAATTTACAGCATTGTCACTTATTCTTGTTCTCGCTTGGGTTTTGCTATCCCAAAAATGCTGCAAATCATTTCCTGTCCCCTCACTATGTGACTTACCCGATCAGCTGTTGGCATTACACTGATGGGTCAAACTCAGCCAGCCAGAACGTTTTAAAAAAAAAAAAATTGGATTATCACAGATTACTACAATTTGTTTTCTTCTTTGCTAATTGCCAAGACACTAATAGCTTCCATGTTAATTTTTATGCTTAATTAGGAACTTTCTTTCTCTTCATTCAATGCTCAGCTTTTACCAGTGCTTAAAATCATCGGTGAAACCATCACATTCCTTTAGTCAGAGTGCTGGACCAGTGGACCCTCACTCAACACTTCATTTAACCACAATGAGAAACTGATTTGGGAAGTGGGAATCATTCGTAAAGATTTTACACACAGAGTACTTCCACACAAGATAAACCTTCACTGTGAGAGTGATCTGTATCAGTTATTGGAGACACTTAGCTGTGAAATGGAGACTGGAAGGTTTTGATATCTTCAGTTTTATAAAAACAAAACAATCAAGAAAACTTCAAGCTGTTCCAGCTTGAAGCCTTCATCATGCTCTGCAAAGAAGGAGGGAAATATTTTAAATAATATCCTTTAAAAAAAGCCAACCTAAAACAAAACAAACAAACAAAAACTTTTAACTCAGTAAAATTAAAAGGGGTTAAAAGCTTTTATTCCATTGTGCACTCTTCCTACTGTTATCACTGGGAACAAGCTTCTTCCAGAGAAAGACAGGTGGAGGTCAGCAGGAGCCATTTCCTTGGCCAGTTTTGTTCAATGTTTTCCATAATGGTTGCTTGGTAGAACAGAATGCCAAGGTGGATGATGGTATGATTTCCGTGGAGAACAGGATCAGATTCAAAATCATGCAGATAAATTGATAATGCCATCTGAAAAGGATGTTGTATAGGAAAAAGAAACATATAAACCCAAAGTGTATGACGGTGGTGAGATCTGACTGGAAAACACGTTCCAATGAAGCTCCTCACACCCACCACACCCCTTTGCTGGTTTGATTCTGAAGCTTGGCAGAGATGCAGTCCAGAGACACCAGCTGAGCAGCCCTGCTACAGGCATACAGTCAGTCAGTGTCACTACATTTTCCCCCTATAGAGCATCTATGAGTAACAAACTATCAATGCTGATTTTAAGACACTATTGCTTCAGGTTTCCTCCCTGGAAAGGGAAAAGAATCATTCATGTCTACCCTGGAGGCCAGGTACTGAGGTGCAGAAACTTTTGTGCTGCTGAGACAAGGTGGGTCATCAGCACAGCTGCAGGCCTCTCCTCACACAGCTGCCAGCTGGGACCTGGCACAGCGCTGAGACTGGTACTTGCAAAAACAGCTGTTTTCTCTTAAAGGAAGTATCCAGGTCAAACCTTCTCAAAAGCTCTTCCTCTCTTTACAAAACCACCAATTAGAAAGGGCCTTTCTTAAGATAGAGAACAGAATATGCTTTTAAATACCTCTCAAAAACAAACCACAAAACCAAAGATACCACCTCACAACTGGCAAAAGTTGATGCTCAGGACAGACACTGCTGGAGACTCCTCTCAGGGAGCTGCCCCTTGAGGCAGGCACTGCCCCTGCTCTAGGTGGGCTCCTTTGGGCAGGGCTGAGGGAGGCAGACTGGGGATGATTGCTCAGAGGGAACACCATTTGTCTGGGCTGCACAAGTGTTCTGCTGAGGAAGAGCATGCAAGAACATGACCAATGACCCCAGGGATCAGCACTGGGCCCAGTCCTATTCAACATCTTTACTGATGACATGGATGAGGGGATTGAGTGTACCTTTAAAAAATTTGTGGATGACACCAAATTGGGAGGGAGCGTCAATCTGCTGGGGGGTAGAAAGATGCTGCAGAGGGACCTGGAAGAGCTGGGTCGAGGCCAACAGTATGAAGTTCAACAAGACCAAGTGCAGGGTCCTACATTTTTGCCACAATAACCCCATGCAACACTCCAAGACCAGGGTAAGAGTGTCTGGAGAGCAGTTCAGCAGAGAAGGACCTGGGAGTACTGGTTGACAACTGGTTGAACATGAGCCAGCAGTGTGCTCAGGTGGTCCTGAAGGCCAATGGCATGCTGGCCTGGATCAGGAATAGTGTGGCCAGCAGGAGAAGGGAAGCGATTCTCCCCCTGTACTCAGCACAGGTGGGGCCACAGCTCAAGTATTGTGTATAGTTCTGGGCCCCTCACTTCAAGAAGGATATTGAGGTACTGGAGTGGGTCCAGAGGAGAGCAATGGGGCTGGTGAAGGGACCATGGGGAAAGTCTTATATGGAGAGGCTAAGGGAACTGGGGCTGTTTAGCCTGGAGAAGAGGAGACTCAGGGGAGACCTCATCACTCTCTACAACTAACTGAAGGGAGGTGTATTCAGGTGCGGGCTCTTCTCCCAGACTACTATCATTAAGACAAGAGGGCATGGCCTGAACCTGTGCCACGGGAGGCTTAGGTTGGATATCAGAAAGCACTTCCTGATGGAGAGGGAGATTAGGCATTGGAATGGACTGCCCAGGGAAGTGATGGAGTCACCATCTCTGGAGGTGTTTAAGGAAAGACTGGCTGTGGCACTTAATGCCATGGTCTAGCGAATGAGGTAGTGTTATGTCATAGGCTGAACTTGATGATCTCAGAGGTCTTTTCCAGCCTCAGTAATTCTGTGAGTCTGCGTGAAAGCTCATTGGCAACATCCCCTCAACCCTGAGAAGAAAGACAGTACTAATTGTGTCATTGGAGTGGGGAAATTGAGATTGAGGCTGGAACCCAAGAGCAAACCCAGCCATGCACAGTTAGAGGAATATGGGCTATGCTTCCAGGCTTGCTCAGAAACAGCAGTAAGGCTGACATAATTTGTTACCTACCTTAAAAATAAAACAAAAAAATTGCCCATACTGTTGCCTTTGGAGGAATAAGAGAAGCCAGCTGCCCTGAAGCAAGTATCGATTATTTTAAGCATTCATGGCACCAGCTGTTCATAACTCTCTTTCAGCACCTAAAAGGGTTATGAGTGGGAGGCTTAGGCTGGGACTGCTTGAGGATGGGTAATATATTGTAACAAGCAAATGCAGTTATTTCCAAGCTGCTTGTTGGTTCTTATGGCAATAGCAGATCTATGCCACCTGAAAAGTATTCCTGAACACATCTGATCTGTTCGTCAGTACGTAAGAACCATCTTTAATTATGTCGATACTTACATTGGGGTGTGCTGGCAGCTCCACAGGCGGAGCCAGAAGCAGCCCCACTCACTCCAGGGAAGTTCCCCTATGAGCCCAAGCAAGGCAGAGGGACAGGAGATGCTGCTTCACAGCACTCTGACTGCATTTTCCAGTTCTGCTAGTGGCACCCTGCTCTGAGCACATGGCTCAGGTGAGCCAGGCTGACTGGGGAGTGGTGAGATGGACAGCAGTGGTGGGCTGGGGGTAATGTGGTGGGAAGCTTTGGTACTATGCACTTTAGAGGGCTCTGACTCTTTCATCAAGAAAGGGAACCATGATTAGTCCACGGTGTGATGCCTGTTGGCATATAGTTAAATAATGAATCTTTGACAGCAGTAGTGATGCTGCACAAAGACAAATACTATTACTTATTTGAGGGTTTGCACTTCTGTCAGAATTTCTCCTGTGAAGCCTGCCACTCAGCTCAAACATCTATTATACCACATATTAATGAAATGAATAAGCAGTTTTCTTATGTTTGCCTACAATATTTGGATGCTAGAATCCATCAGTTTTCAATGGAAAAAATACTGAGAGATAAGCTACATGCAAAATTAGCAGGAATTAATCTCCTCTGCTTTTTCTATTATCATTTGTAAGATTTATGGGCATTTCAGCTGAAAGTATTCAGAACACTAGGGGCATAATTTATCAGCAGAAGAGAGCAAAAAGGATACTGACTGCTGAAAACAATGATGAAGTGACATTTAGTGAAGGAGGTACTGTTCCAAGCAGATATGAGTTACAGGATTACAGAGAGTCCAATGGCACCAACATCCAGCCTGCTATCAGGACTTCATATCCTGATCTCAGGATGAGCCCACCTCAGGCCCACTTCCAATTATCATGTACAGGGAATTACCTAATGCAAAAGATCTTACCAGCTTCATCTTTGGGTAGCTTTGGTCAAATTAATTCGAAAAAAAATCTACCCGGTCATTTCCCAAGTTCTCAATTTTTTTCTAGCATACTTTGAGCAGGTTCCCTCTCTGTGAAACTTGGCAGTCCCCAACATTCCTGCCTTCCCCTTCCCCCACCAGTCATGCTGAACTTGTTGCTGTTGTGCATTCAAATTTATTGAATTTTCTGCCTCATTTCAGGCTTGAACAAAGCAGCTTTCAGCTTCACAATTAAGCTTTGTGATACTTCAGCTTCTAATGAGCAAATCACTTTTCATTGCAATTTGAGATACTGATAATAGTCGATGTGAAAGCATGGAGCTGTTTTAAAGAACGAGATTTGGAAGAGTCCAACATGCTCTTTTATAAACCTGCCAAAAGAGATGCACAGAGGAAAGCTCAACTAATATTGGTTTCCTCATTGTTAGGAGAAAAACAAAACAAAACAAAAAAACCAACAACAAAACTCAGGCACCTGTGCATGACATCAATCCAGCATAAATGAAAATGCTTGAAAATGTTACTGACCATTGACAAAGATGGTAGAACTATATGCAGATTCAGTTGAAATGATAGGAAGACATGTTTCATAGCTAGCACTGCAAGTGACTCTCTACATTCGCTTAAATGAAACAGAATTACTGTAAATACATTCTCTGGCCTTTGAGCATAGCTATTTCACACCTGTACTACGCTGGCTCATTATTTTTTCAATGGCTGCATTGATGTATTTAATAAATAAATATTTTCTCAAAGCATCTTTCCTTTTATTCCTGAATTTTCAGAGGGAAAAGATTGGAAAAGCTGCTTGAACAAGCCTAGAAAAACACAAAACACTGTACAAAATGTATCACAGCATCACGCTACCCATCTTATCTATAGAAAGGTTTTATCTCCTGTTACATTCTGTTGATGCAATAGTCAATACAGACATCACTCGGTGTTAACAACTGACATCTACATGAAATGTGCAATTCCCAGTTGGTGGCACTAAACTGTGTTGTATGTGCAAACAATTCGTTTGCAAAATGTTTACCATACCATAGTAAATATTTAGGTTTTAGTTCTGTTCGGACAAGCTGGATAACAACAGGAGAGGCAGTAAGTGGCCGAGGCAACAACTGTAAGCCTGTTGAGACTTAGCTTTTCATTTCCACCAGTAATTTTTGTACACTTAGCCTCTCCTGCCCCCTCCTCCTCTCTCCCAACATACGGAGCCCTGATAGCATCAGGCACTGGTAGAGCCCGCAGGAGGGGAACGCTGCTGCCCGTCTCCGGGGTGAGAGGCCGGGGACCCACGGCGGGGCGCTGACAAAGGCTGCCCCCAGCCTTCCTCCACCTCGCACGGTGAGAGCAGCTGGGAAGGTCCATATGTCCGAACCACTGCCTGGAAGAGTAGGAATCACGCATTCCGCGCACAGACCCAGCCTCTCCTCTCTCCACCGGCGCAGACGCGGCCCCCGGCGAAAGGGAGCGGAGCAGCCTCTGCCCACCCCCGTTCTCCCATTGTCTGGGGCTGTCCCCGGGGGGCTGCTCCCTGCCTACAGGGCACGGTGCCCGCGATCCGCCCCGGCAGGAACGAGCTCGGACCCGCTTGCCCGTTCTCCCACCTTCCGCCGCCCCACAGGGTCGCTCCTCTTGCTGAATCCCCGGCGTTGCACTGCTTTGAAAAGGCATAGTCCGGTTCCAGCAGCTCAGGGGTTTGATTGAAGCCGCGGTGTCGGTGACTGCATCACTAGCCATCCTAAACAAGCAAGTATTTGCTTTACACGCGCTCTCCGTACGGCTGTCGCCCGCCATCCTTATCTTGAGTCCATCTAGACAGCAAACACACACACACACACACACACACACGCACACACACACACAACGCAGACAGGGAGACAGTCGAGGAACAGCCAAGCGCGAAGCTACCAAGGCGCCAAAGGCTACTGCAACACAAAAGTTAGTCATTTATTCAAATAAATAAAAATGAACTTTTATATACAAATATACAAAACCATTACGCACCTTACAAAATAGTCAGAAATCTTAAAAAAAACGGAGGGGCGAGGAAAGACGCCCAGAGGCGGCTCCTCTGCCTCCCAGCAACCGGGCCAGGCCAAACACACAGCGGCCGTCGCCGCTCCTTTGTCCCTCGCACCGGGGACCGGCTCCAGGCCCCGAGCCCCGCCCCTGCCGCCACATGCCGGGTCCCCTCCGGCGCGGTGCGGACGACACCACAAAGAACACAACAGCTACGGAGAGCGGATGGCAGCACCGCCTCCCGCCCCCCGGGGTCCCGCTCCCCGAAGCCCGCGGCGGGGCTCAGAGAGTGCCGAGGTGCGGCAGCGTTTCCAGCCTGTCGGGTCGGTCCCGGCCGGTCGCGCTTTCCACGCCGCGCAGCCACTCGGTGCATTTCCGCACCAGCCCCTCGTCCACCGCGGCCCCGGCCGCCGCCTCCTCCTCGTACTCCTCGTCGTCGTAGCGATGCCTGTCATTGAGCAGCGAAATCTTCAGCAGAGCGCGCAAGTCACCGCCACCCGCCCGGGCGCCCCGACGCGCCGGTCCCGGGGTGGCCCGGCTGCCGGGGGAGGAGGCGGACTGCCCCCGCTGCCGCTCCATGCTGCGGCGCTGCAGCACCCGCACGGCCTCCGGGGGCAGGCTCAGCGAGAACCGCAACGCCGTCTCCCCCGCCGCTCCACCGAGGCTCTCGCAGGAGCGGCTGCCCGCCCCCGGCACCCCCGGCCGCCCCCGCGGCTGCGGCGGGGTGGGCTGCGGCCGCACCCCCGCTCGGCCGGCGGCCTCCGCGGCGGCTGCCGCTGAAGGGAGGAGCAGGGCCAGGAGCTGGAGAGGGGGCCCGCCCGCTCCGGGGGTGCCGCCCGCGCCGTCCTCGCCGCCTTCTCCTCCGCGGGCCGAGGCGCTGCCTTCTTGGGGGCCGTTGCCGGCTTCTTAGGCTGCACCCGGGCGGCGACGGGGGAAGCGGCGGCGGGGGCCGGCAGGATGGGAGGCAGGGACGCGGTGCGGCCGGGAGCTCCCTCCGGCTCCTCGCTGCGGGCCCAGGCAGCCGCGGTGCGTGTTGCGGGAAGGGCAGCACATCTCCCCGCCGGCGGGCAGGGTTCCGCTGCGCGACGGGGCTGCAGCCCCATGGCGGGAGGCTGAGGACCAGCCCCGAGACGGTGGCGACAGCGCCGGGTGTGGGCTCTGTCTAAGCCGACGACTGCTGGTCCTCCCCTCGATAACCCGCCCCCTTCCCGCCCTTCCCCCGCCCCGGGAACACCCCTCCCCAGCGCCGGGTGGGCGTGCAGGCGGGGACGGGCATCCTCCAAGCTCTAACCGGCCCTTCTGGACGAGCCTCCGGAGCGGTGCCCGCCGTCGACTTTCCCGCACGTCCCTGCCCGCGGCAGAGTCGAAGGAGAAGTGCGGCGGGGCTCACGCCCCGAGGGCAGGCAAGAGAGGAAGGGCAGGCTGCTATGTCACATTCATCAAGCACCCTCACGCCATCTTCAAAAAGTTAATATTAAGTTGAGCATCTTAAATGCTTGAACTGCCGTGACTAAGGACAGGCAGAGTGGACAGGAGTGCTGTCAGACCTCGAGCAAACTTGGGCCTACATGAAATTCCAAAATGCACAAGCAACGCTGAGGACAAGAGCAGGCTGGCTTGGTAATGAAGACCAGAGATTGTTCCTAGCTTCAGTTCCTTCCATAACTGAGGCAAAGCATATGGCTCAACCGTTCGGGTTTGGGCTGTGGTTTGTTTTGGGGTTTTTTTGGTTTTGGGGTTTTTTGATTGGTTTTGGTTTAGTGTTTTGGGTGGTTGTTGTTGCTTGGTCTCAGTTTTTTTGGGGGGGGGGGTTTGTTTGTTTTAGGAGGAAGGAATTAATTTCCTACCTTTTAAAGCTCCTGGAATGTGTAGAAGATTGCTTCCTCACAAATATGCTGGATGTGCCAACCAGAAATGGGGCAGAGGTGGACTTACTACTCACTAACCAAGAAAACCTGCTCTGTAATATCTCAGTTAGTGACAGACTTGGCTGCAGTGACCACAATATTATCAAGTTTGGGATAGTACTGAGCATAGGTTAATTCAAGAAATAAAGGGTTTAGATTTTAGAAGAGCAAACGTAAGCTTGCTCAGGGCTCCGTTGGAGGGAATCCCATGGGAAGCTTCCATGGAGCATAAAGGAGCTAGTGAGTGTTTTTCAAGACCACACTCCTAGTTAACCAAAACCAGTTCATCCCCTCTAAAGGCAAGGGAAGTAGGCAAAGGAAGCAAATCCCGTGTCTTAACTGCGATCTTCTGACTCTGCTCAGAACCAAAGGGGAAATGTACCGGAGGTTGAAAAGTGGAACATTACCCATTGAAAATTGCAAGACCATTACAGGGTATGCAGAGAAGTTATGAAAGCAAAAGCTCAGCCAGAGATGTCAAAAACTTCAAGAAAGTGTTCTTGAGATATAGCAACAACAAGCAGAAACAAAGGAATGATATTGTCCTGCTATTAAATAAGAAAAGTGAACAAGTCACCAACAATGCTGAAATGATAGATTCTCAACACCTTCTTCATCTCTGTTTTATGCTGTTAGGTCCCAGGCCATAGGAACAAAAGCCCAGGCTGATGCAGACACCAACACTCATCAGTGAAGAAAGAGTGCGTGTATCAACTAATACAGGAGCTTGACCTGTACAAATCAAGGGATCCAGATGTCATCCACCCTTGGGCATTGAGAGACCTGGGTGAGGTCATCACGAAGCCACTCTCCATAATCTTTGAGAAATCGTGGAGACTGGGAGATGTCCCCAAAGACTGCAGGAATGCTAATGTCACCCCCATCTTTTAAGAAGGGCTCAAAGGAGGTGCTAGGCAATTATAAACCCATTAGCCTCACTTCAGTTCCCGGGGAAAGTCATGGAGTGAATTTTCCTGGGGACTATCACAAGTCAATTGAAACACAATTGGGAAAAGCCAACATGGATTTATCAGTGGGAAATTGTGCCTGACAAACCTAATTGCCTTCTATGATAAAGTAATATGTTTGTTTGATGCAGGGCAAGTGGCGGACATTGTCTTCCTGGTTTTTCCAAGACTTTTGATACAGTACCCCACAGCCTCCTCCTGGAGAAACGGATTCATTATGTCCTTGACAAATGGTCTGTGTGTTGGGTAGGGAACTGTCTGACTTATACAGAGGGTGCTAGTAAATAGTTTCTCCTCAAAGTGGCAATCAGTCACAAGTAAGTCCCTCAGGGATTGATACTGGGCCTGATGCAGTTCAACATCTTCATAAGCAACCTGGTTGTTTGGATCAAGAGTACCCTAATGAAGTTCACTGATGACACCAAGATGAGTGGAGAAATTGACACCCTGGAAGGGAGAGCCACCCTCCAGGATGACCTAGATAGACGGGAGGAGTGGGCTAGCACAGACTCTCAGTATGGAGAAGTGTAAAGTCTTGCACCTAGGAACACATAACCCAGGAGTGCAGATCAGATTGGGATCCACTTGGCTAGAAAGCAGCCTTGGGGAAAGGGATCTGGGAGTCTTGGTGGACAGCAGGCTCAATACGAGTGAACAGTGTGATGCAGCAGCAAAGAAAGCCAACAGGAGGCTGGGCTGCATCAACAAGGGAGATAAACCAGTCATCACCAGCAGAGATAAAAAAGTCATCATCCTGCTCTGCTTGGCACTCCTCAGACTGCACCTGGAGTACCGCACCCAGTTCTGGTTCCCACTCTACATAAAGGATGAGAACAGGCTGGAGGGTCAGAGAAGGGCCACAAGGATGATGAGAGGACTGGAGCACCTGTGGAAACTGGGTCTGTTCAGCCTTGAGAAGAGAAGTCTTAGGGGAGACCTTATAGCAATGTTCCAGTTCATAAAGGGGGGCTCCAAAGAAGATGGAGAGTCTGTATTTACAAGGAGCCACATGGACAACGTGAGGGGCAACGGGCAGAAGTTGCTGCTGGGGAGATTACAATTGAACATAAGGGGAATTTTTCACTATGAGGACACTGAGACATGGGGATGGTCTCCCAGAGGAAATGGTAGATTCCCCCACTTCGGAAAGTTTTAAGTTTCAGCTTGATAGGTTGCCAAGACACCTCATATAAACAATAATATTAGAAGGGTTGGACCAGATAATCCTTGAGGTCCCTTCCAACCCAATAATCTTCAATTCTATGAAAGTACCTGAAATGGAGGTTAGGGGTAGTAAAAAGTAAGCATGTCAGTCCATGATTACTACCACTTCAAACTTTTGACTAAAAGGTCATGGCATAGAAATTACATATTTCTACAGATTTTTTTTCAAAGTACTGTTTTAATTAGGGTATCAGAATTTTATCAAAATTTTTTCAGGATTTTATCAAAAGACAGGTAAGGATGTATTCAATCCACGAGTACAGAGATCTCCACATCTATGGATTCACCCTGTCACAAAAGGGTGTCACATCCAATGCATCAACTGTGAGCTTTTGGAATATTGATACACAGCAAACAAAGGATGTGAAGGAGCAAAAGATATTGACGAAAGAACAGTGTGTTCACTCCGTATGCATGTGAAGAAAGTGAATCCTTAAAAATTTAGGAGAGAAAAAGACCAAATACATGATGCAACAGACTTAAGTTGTGTCTTTTATGTGTTTATAGGTTTACATGCATTAAGTGCATATAAAAACATATCAGTACATGGAACATTTGGACTTCAGTTCTTGATCCCATTTTGTTCTGGTCACCTAATACTAAGTGTTGACTTTGTTATTTACCACAGCACATAAATTAAAAAAAGCCTCAATGACTAATACCATTCTAATTAAAGATTACAGTGAAGGTGATAATGTACCAGACCTGGTGGTTGATGGGCAAAACCAACCCTGGAACGCTCAACAGCCTGGTCCTGAAGCACCAGCCAGGAGGATGGGATCTCTCCCCAGTGCCAGTTGCTATCATCAGCAGCAGCATCTGGGGAAGGGGCAGTGACAGTCGTTTCCAGGATGACATCCAGCACTACCTACACACATACTGATTCATCTTCAATGCAAAATGAAAAGCAGAAGGAACTAAATATGCACTCAAGGGTCCACCAGCACCCAAGGGCTGTGATGGGCAGATCTGGAGAGGCTGTCACTACATGACAATACCAATACGCCTCAGCTCCTGCTTCAGAGTTAGGACCACCCAGTCCCCTCTCACCAGCTGGAAGGGTCCTTCAGTGGCTATTTATAGTTACTAAACATTTAAAGGCTGGGGCTCGATTGGCAGTTTAGCTGCAAAATTGTGCAGTCAACCTTTATATAGCTTCCCCAAAAGCTGTTGCTAATTTTATGCAACACAGACTGAGATTTAGCAGGAATGTACTGCAAGTCATCACTGTAGCCTGGACCTTGAATACTGAAGACAGGGGGTTTTCCCCTTCCTGACACTGCAGTTCACATCTTGCCAAATCCATTCCTTCTATTTGTGGATTAGCAGATTTTAAAAAAAAATCCCAACAACTGGGGTTTAGCCTGCACATCCACCCCATGCTAAAAAGAAAGTCCTGCACTACAGTATCAGCCATCAAGCATTTAAGGAATTCACATTGCTCTAAAACCCACATCTTATTGAAGCTAGGCAAAGTGTTAAGAGTATTTAACTTCAATCTGTTACCATTTTGTCAGAATGAACAGTTTCTCTAAATACTAAGACAGAGGCTTTAAAATAACTGCTGCAAATCTAATAACCAAATTTGGATATCATATATATCCCACTTATAATTTTTAATATTTATTGAAGTGTAATGCTGAATCTTTCTTCCCGCTATAGCCAATTCCTGAATAAGTAATAGTTTAGGCACTTTTAAACTGATTTATTTCACAAATCTCATTTATACATTAGCCATAGGTTCTTTTTCATAGAATCGTAGAATCCTTGGGGTTGGAAGGGACCTCGAAAGATCATCTAGTCCAACCCCCCCTGCCAGAGCAGGGCCACCTAGAGTACATCACATAGGAACGTGTCCAGACGGGTTTTGAATGTCTCCAGTGAAGGAGACTCCACAACCTCCCTGGGCAGCCTGTTCCAGGGCTCTGTCACCCTTACAGTAAAAAAATTTTTCCGGATATTCAACTTGAACCTCCTGTGCTCCAATTTACACCCATTACCCCTTGTTCTATCACTGGTCACTACTGAGAAGAGCCTAACTCCATCTCCCTGACACTCACCCCTTACATATTTGAAAACATTGATGAGGTCACCCCTCAGTCTCCTTTTCTCCAAACTAAAGAGACCCAGCTCCCTCAGCCTTTCCTCATAAGGGAGATGTTCCACTCCCTTAATCATCTTAGTAGCTCTGCGCTGGACTCTTTCAAGCACTTCCCTGTCCTTCTTGAACTGAGGGGCCCAGAACTGGACACAATACTCCAGGTGCGGCCTCACCAGGGCAGAGTAGAGGAGGAGGAGAACCTCTCTTGACCTACTAACCACACCCTTTCTAATGCACCCCAGGATGCCATTGGCCTTCTTGGCCACAAGGGCACACTGCTGGCTCATGGTCATCTTCTTGTCAACCAGGACCCCCAGGTCTCTTTCACCTACACTGCTCTCCAGCAGGTCAGCCCCCAACTTATACTGGGACATCTTGTTGTTCTTCCCCAAATGCAAAACTCTACACTTCCCCTTGTTGAATTTCATCATGTTTCTCTCTGCCCAACTCTCCAGCCTGTCTAAGTCTCTCTGAATGGCAGCACAGCCCTCTGGTGTGTCAGCCACTCCTCCCAGCTTAGTGTCATCAGCAAACTTGCTGAGGGTACATTCTATACCCTCATCCAAGTCATTGATGAAGATATTGAACAACACCGGTCCCAGTACCGACCCCTGAGGGACTCCACTAGTCACACACCTCCAACCAGATTCTGCCCCATTGCCTACAACGCTCTGACTCCTTCCTTTCAACCAGTTCCTGATCCACGTCACTACCTGATCACCAAACCCATACTTGATAAACTTATCTACAACTTATCAACTTATCTTTTTTGTAAGAAGTATTTAAGCATGAAATTAAAAAAAAAAAATTAAAATACAGCTTTTTTATAAAATCCAACACCATTGACATATTCTCATTAAACTTTTTCCTTAAGGCACATGTACAGACATTTCAAAGGAGAAGTTAATTGTAACTTAGCAGATCTTTACAACATTCATAAAACTCTGTAGAAAAGCATACAAGGAATAATATGCAAACATAAATGACATATAGCAAATTTCAGAACTGTAAATGAATTTTTGTATGCATTCTACCCAGATCTTAGTAGGTTGCCTTCACTGGGGAATAAACTGTCACTGAATGCAAGGTAGTTTTAGGACTATTTTGGGAAAAGTATTTAAATGTAGGGGGAGGGGGGAGTGTGAAAAAGACGTAACAGTTTCAGGGTAAACATGAGTAGTTCACCCAATTTATTTTTTAAACTACTTCTAGTAAAAATTATTTAATCCCCCAAATGGAAAAGGTGCGTAAAATACTTATTTTTTTTAACTGGATTTTTCATAAGTGGAAAGGCATAGTTTTAAAAAAATTTCACTGAGGAATAAAAGCTGGCTTTTAAAGTGTTAATTTACCCTTGTTAGGGCGAGAAGCATTTAGTCAAAGTATCCCTTTAAAAAGAAGAAGAAAAAAAGCCAGTTACGTTGTTTGTTTTTTTCTTTACATACATATCAACCATTACATTATTTAATATTAAAAACACTGCAGAAACAAAAGAAAAAAAATGGGTAGTTTCTCAAACACGGGATCTTAACATCAATCTGAGCATATCTACAGCACCAACTCCAGCACAGGCTGAAGCCCACGCAGGAGCTCAGCTCTGCACACACTGCCGAAGCCTCCCACAGGGTTTCCGCTCAAGCAGGTTCTAAAACCCAGACTCGGTGCTAAAAATGGTTCTGCTGCACATTTGGTGGCTTAGCAAAGGTCACAGCCTCATTTTCACAAAAGCTGGCCAGCAAGTGCAGGGCTGAGGAGCTTGCCAAATCAGCAAAGCACAGGTGCCTTGAACCCAAGCCACATTGGAGCTGGACTATCATATGGCAGGAAAGAAAAAAAGCCCAGGCAGAAGAGAGGTTTAAAGGGCATTAATAAACAGTTCAGGGTGGAGAGCTGGCTCAGCCTTAAGGTTTTAAAGATCCGAAGGTGTCTTCCTTCTTTAACCAGCAATAAACAATCTATTTTCTGACTATTCTACTTGGATCACTGCCTTTAGTTTCCTTTATTTTTCGTTTTCTCAGAAATGTAAAAACTTGCTAAAGAGTGGAAATTGCATTCTGTAGCCAGGCAATATGAAAAAGAAGAAAAATACTATCTTCATTCCTTAAAGTCATCATATGTATGTTTTTGTGGTTGTTTTGAGTTTGGTTGGGCTTTTTTTTTTCACTTAGGTGATTATTCTTTTGCCATGCTAGCAGGAAAGCAACCATTAATTGAAAACAAACAAACAAACACAAAAAACCATCCCACACCCCCCAAAAAAAAAACCAACAACAAACAACTAACCAAACCATGAACAAGTGAACAGTTAAGACAAAACCATTAACAGAGCTAAATAATGGCAATTTTGTGGAAATCAAGATAAATGCACATGCTAAACAAATTACATAATACTGTACAGTGGCACTTAACGTGGTTTAGATCACTATTTCCATAGAAAAAGCAGCCTATACAGTAGATTTATGATAGCATTCCACATAAGCAAATAAGTCAATAATCCCTAAACAAATCACTGTACTACTAAAAGCAGCCTGGGTAATATTCAGTTATTACTTAGACTGTAAAACTAATAGACAAGTAAAACCAAGGGAATGAATAGATGTATATAACCTAATGTTTTTATGACCAGAACTTAATGTACTATTGATAGAGAAGAAAAGACCAATAAGCACAACTTGTTTTGTGTGCAGAGCAGAACATTAAGGAAAAAAAAAAAAAAAAAAGAAAAAAGAATCCATCAAGCTGTTGTGTGGCCACAGGACTAATGAGTTTAAAATACTACTTTTGACCGGGTTAGTTTGAGATGTCAGACATAGCATGATGATAATTTGAAGACTGAGTTCAGTTAAAGTATTTAATACACTGTAATTATCAACTATTTATATATGTATATAAATAAATATAAACATATATGCACACAGCTTAATTCCCCCCAGATGAAATATGAAGCTCTGAAAAAAAAAAATCTGTAGTACAGAGATTCTGGCAAAGTCACAGAAACACTACAGGAATATATTAGATTAAAGAGACAGACAATACTGTTGCTTTTTCCTCTTTACTACAGAAAACCTCATTAAGTAATATATACACACGGAAGCATTTTATTAAAAAAACCCAAAACAAAACAAAAAAACAAAACACCAAAAAAACCCCGCCACACTGCAAAAAGGCCAAACTGCATTTTATGTGAAGCTCTATAGAAAAAATAGAATCTTCTGTTTGCTTATTTCCATAGAATAAACTATGTGGGTTTTACTATGTATTTGCCCGAGTTGTGTTCCCTTTTTGTACACACAGGTGAAATGAAAGAGAGAAGCTTGCAAACATGACACTTAACACACAGCATTGCCTTTGCCTCTGCCAAAAATGACAGAGGAATTCAGAAGTAGATTTAGCAGCTGAAATTTGCTTGTTTGCTTTTAACTAAGACCTCAGATCCATAAGTTACCTTTAATGTAAGTCACCAGAAAAGTTGCTGTTGCATCGGTGCATTTTTAAATCACTGGAGAACTTAAGCAAAAATTCAGTTTCTTTTCAGTGATGAAAACCAAAATGAGACTTTAAAAATTACTCTGAACTTCACTTGTATTTAAAGCTTATATGAAGTATTACTTTGAGTTCAGATATGCCATTTTTTAAACATTAAAGGCAAATGAGGAGGTAATGTTTTTTCACATGTTGAATTTTAAGGGCTTTTCCTCCTTCCCTAGCATAAAGCTAACTGACTTTTGTGTAAGAAGGAAGTAATTATAAAGAATCACCTTGCAAAAGCAATATGGGACAGACTACACTTGAAAAAGGAAAAAGGTTTGACACCATTTCTGCCTCTCCTAGAACCCAGTTATTTCACATTAGTCCAGCATTAATAAAAGTAACCTGTTGTAACAAAACTTTAAACAAGATTACCTACTCAAGATTACCTGAGAAAAGATGATACACTTGGACAAGAACTAAACATAATTGCCAAAGACTTCCTGGTTTACTTTTTCCTTCATTTCCTTTTTTATACATAGTTCTTAACTTCTATCACACATAAACTTAAAAAAGCAGATTTACTACCACCACTTCCAAAAGGAATGGATATTTCTTGGAAAACTGTTTTCTTCAAGATGACAGACACAACTTTTTCCAATTGAAAAGACAATATCCATTACCCTGCAAATATACATCTAATCTTATTATTTATGTAACTCTAAATACAGATATATGCTGCAATATGATTAATATGCCACAACTGTGGCACTCAACAAGCTGGTAATTCCATCTTCTGGAACTTGCTTCTCTCCAGCCTCCAGGCTAGGTTTCATTCTCATGGCCAGTCCAATTAAGTTCTAGGACACTTAATAAATGTGAAGCTGTCTGCTGTAGACATGTAGAACACAGTGTACAACATTTCCTCTATCTAGTATCAAGCATTTACCTGGGCCCAGCGTGATGCCCAACAGTCCCCATCATGAACAAATGATGGGGCTCTTTGTCCTCAAATCCATGTTCCCTATAGACACTGTGCAACCACGGCAAGTTCAAACAAGAACTGTGGTCACCTAAGAGTCAGCACCAAGTAATTAACCTTGGACAAAGAGATCAAGTCTGTTCAGTTGTACCTCCATGGAGAAAGCAGTAACTTCCAAAACTTCCAGAACTTCTGCTAGTCTTGCAAACCTTCACCTAGCTGGTCACACATTTCCAAGCCTAGCCCTTGAGTACATCTGGATGGTCATCATCCTACCTGCTGCACTAAATTTACATTACTGGTAAGTTTATATTATTCAGTTTCTTCCACTTCAAAAATTAAAGTTTAGCTAGAACTAAAAAATGAGGGAGATAATAAAAAACAGGGCATTTGCATATACAAGGATTTTCACTACAGAGAAAAGGAATGAAAAATTTTTTGCATATATATTCTTTTCCTAATGCCTCAAGTAAGTTCACACATTTCAGAATATACTTCAAATTACCATTTCTGCAAGATGATTACATATAGATTTTTCTGAAGTTACACAGCCTAGCTCAGAAAAACAGATTGAGGCATGCATTTGGGCACACTTATGTTCTGCAAAGCGCATATTTATATATAGGTTTATAACCATGCGGGTGTAGGGCCAGGGAGAAGAAATTAAAATTAATATTAAGAATCTTATCAGGTCATTGCCAAGAACTCCAATATGCAGAATAACATCACCAAACCCGTTTTGTTCCACTAATAAAAATAAAGCAAATACCACAAGTTAGTTCATTTTGCACCAGTCTGTACTGAAAACAATTGCAACAGCCTGTTCACCCCAAAATTTAGTTAGCTGAATATGCCTAAATTTCCTTGACTTACTTTGCTACTTCTTTCCACTCTAACAACTTTCCATTCATCATGTCATTAGCATCACACTAGGAACACCTTCTCTAGCTTTGAAAACATTTAACAGCATCAGTGCTAACATTTCCACTTTCATTCATGACATTTGTGCCCCCAGGCTGAACAAAGGGAACAGGAACTGTAGAGAAACAAGATAAACCAGGTGCCTCGAGTTGCCAAAGAGTGGGTGTGAGTCCACCTGTGCCTGGTTAGGACAGGCCCCTATTGGGCATGAGCAAGACCGGGGGCCAATTAAGGTGGGACACACACCCACAGAGAAAAGCTCAGCTCGCTCTGGTGCGAGGCAATACAGAGGCCAGCAGCTCGTCGAGCCTCAGGTACAAGAAGAAATGCTCGTCCTGCTACAAGGAACGTTTATTTTCCCCAAAGAAAAGCACACATAGAGTCTTCTTACCCACGCAAGAAAGGCACGTTGCAGCTGTTAAAAGTGCTAAGGTATCAGAATAGCTAAAACTGAACAAGTCCTGAGGAAAGACAACATCTTGATTTCCTTGGGGAGTGTATTCCAAGATTACGGAGGGACAGAGAAGCATAAAAGTGCCAGAAGAAGAAGGTGCTGGGACCTCAGTCAGTTTTTTACTATTTACAACCACTTGGAATGGTTCAAAACAGCAGTTCAACAGCAGAGCCGAAGCCCCTCTTGTCCCCCTTCAACTCTTCTTATTCCCCCAGTTAAAAACTAATGGAAAGCTGGGACAACCTGTGCTCTCAGCAGCTATTCTGGAAGGAGTGTGTATTTGGAAGCAGGAGCAGCGAGGTCTGCAAGATAACCAGGGCACTGGAATGGGGTCATGCAGTACTGAATTAAATGCTCTCAACCTGGATTATTCATTATTTCACTTCTTTCCTCCAAAGTTTGTTGAAAATGTGCTGACAGGTAATTAAATGGTGTTGATATAAGCTGGGCAGCTCATGCAAAGTCTCTTATGTCGTTTGGACCGGGAACTAACACTTTATTACTGATTGGTACATTCCACACCATTCAAATATCCCTCAAGAACTCTGGTGCCCCTGTTTCTCCCTAGAAAAGAAAAAATACATCAGGATTTAAAACTAAGCAATTGCAACTATCTCACCAGAACTCCGCTGTAACCTACCAACAGCTTCTGCAGTCCCTTTCAATAATGTTGAGTCAACTTACAGTAATAGAAAAATAAAGGAACAGCAGTATCACCTCAATGACAGATGTACATAGTTTTGTATCAGACCTGAATGCTGGCAATAGTCAGCATCACAGCAAAAGACTAAACACCAAGAAACTTATGTAGAAGTCTAAAAAAGCCTGTTTTATTATTTATTTATCACCTATATGCAGGCAGCCTGATGTTTTATGCAACTCCTATGAAAACTATTAGGTGGTTATTAGAACATTAAGTGTCTCTTGCTTCCTGTCCTTCATCCCCCAAACAGATACCAAATTACACATCACCTACAGTCAGGTTTGTTCTAGAAATCTCCACTATTAAGCCCTTAGAAGTTTTGCCAAAATTAACAACTGAAAAAATTCATCCTGTTGGAAGGAAATGGAAAAGGGAATGTAGGCTTCAGCTAGGTATCATTAATTGGGGTGTTGCAGGACGGGTATACAACAACAGGTAAATACAACAACCTCTGACATCCCTTCTAACCATAGAACCCATTTCCAAGTCTAATTCTTGCAATAAGACCAAACTTTCACTTCTGTGCCCTCTGCATCATCAGTCACAGGACGTTTACCACTAGTTCTGGGCTCTGCCTTGTTTTTATGTTGTGGGATTTTATAAAAATAGGTAGTTTGGAATGGTTTTTCCCTAGAAACTTTCCTAGGCACACTGATCATAACAAAGACTTATTCTGAATATTTTTTTCTTTTTTTAGAGTCCCATTTGCAGATACTTTGAGAAGTTGGAGTAGCTCAAAGAAAGAAGAAAGAAAATAAAGTAATATTTTATTTGGCATGGCTAAAGGTTGCATAGGGCAGGTCCAGTTACACAGAAAAGGAACCACCTCAAGCACACTGCCCATATGGGAAAGCCAGGCCATTCCACAGCTTTCTCATGCCACTCCCACACAGCTGCTAGCGACTGTACCCCAGCCAATCCTAATACTGCTAGTGCAGTCACAACAGAACTATATGGAATAGAATCAATCCTATGTGGAATTCTTATACCACATTCAACTGTTGCTTTCTTCCTCCTTACCTGTTTTTCATTCTTATCTTTAAAGATAGAAAAGGCATGACAGGAGCAACAATGTTAGCTTTCAGACTTCCATCAGCCTCTTAAAAGATGTAATGTGTAGTGAAATGTACATTTTAGTTACAGGACACAGTAGTGGACAGTAAGCTGCATATATGTATCAGTGTCAATATAAGCCCAAAGGATCCTAAAAAATACTTCCAAGTCCCTTGAGACTTTAGAAGGACAGCTCCTGCACACTGCACATTGCCTTCACCCACAAGATGCTGAGCCCCAGTGGATATTGGATAGCACCAATTCCCTGTCGATAAAGGTAGTCAAAATACTAGCAAGGCAAAGTGCTGAGCTCTGCCTGCATAAGACAAGGTTACAAAAGCTATAAGTATTTTCAAAAACATCCAAGAAAGCGGCAGACAAAAAAAAAAGAATGTTTCTTTCTTACAAACATAGAAAAGCATTATTTTCTAAAGATAAAACTGGTTGGTGGAAAAGATACCTCTCCTAAACAACTCAATAGCAGCTCTAAAAAAACAAAAAAAAACAAAACCAAAAACCTATTCTTCAGTGAGACTGAAAAAAACTTGCCAGAACTTCTGGTGAGAGCAATATATCTCAATTCCATACCACATACTTCAGGCCTCCTCTCACAGCTCTTCGAAGCCACAGAACCATGGAACAACTTTATCTTTTTAGAACAACTTCACTCCCCAAGAGGCTTATACCTACCATCTTAACACAGTAGTTAACCCATCTTGGATGTTGGTGGTACCTCTTGTTGCTCAGGAGCCCCTTCACTGCGTGGGTTGTGCAGTGACCCCACCTCCTTTATCCTCCCATTGGGTGGGTTGTGGCATGGCCCCACCTTCTTTATCATCCCACATGCTCAGGAGATGCTCGGCCACTACAGCTGCTGTCCCCACCACCCAGGGCTCTACCCTGCCCAGCTCTGGCCCTGCCTGGGGCAGAGGGTGCTGGAGCAGGGGGGTTCTACACCACAGCCCAGATAGGCCAGGCTGGGAAAGATGTGGAAGGGAAATAAAGTAATATTTTATTTGGCATAGCTAAAGGTTGCATAGGGCAGGTCCAAAGACGTGCACTTCACTGCACTTAGCCTCAGTGAGCAGGAATTGCTCTCTGCTTTGCTCAGGCTGCAATTAAACATGCAAATACCAAGGAGCCCTCAACACCTTCCTCATCTGCATTTCCCATCTTCAACAGTACCTGTGTGCCAGTAACTTTGTCCCTGTTAACACCTCACAAGGGTGAAGCTATGACACAACATCCCCACCCTGCGTGGTATTAAATCATTTTTCAAACTTCTGAATTTAACTGAAGAGCTGTTTAATTCAGCTTACATTGCTCCATATACGAGTATAGAAGTGCTGTAATACACTATTCCAGTTACAAGTAGTAGGTATTTCATAACACTGAATATGGCACCATTACCCACTCTGGCACCCTCCACTTTCCCGTGAGAGTAAGTTCCAGTTTCAACATTTACACCAGACTGGACACAAGATAATGCTCCTGTGCGTGATGAAGCTGTTTCCAGTATCAGCTGCAGCTTCCACCGTGTCATCTGTCCCCTATGCATGCGAGGCCAAAGGCAGGTGGCCAGGGGATGTGCTCAAGAGCCCAGCAGCTGAGACTCAGCTCCTCCTCAGCGACGGCCGTGGGTCAGACTCGCTATGAGATGCTCTCCGACATCAGGTTACCAGGCACAGCAGCAGCAGGGGACAAGTTTAGGATCTCTTCAAAGGAAGGGCCTTCGTCCTCAAGGGGTATCTCTGCCTCAAACATCCGCTGGAGCAGAGCATCAACTGTCCTGTACCCTGTGGGTGGCCAAAAAATGTGAGCATCCCTTGGTGTTCCTCACAAGTTAGGAGGCAGATGCCTCAAGGCAGCTCTTACTCAAAAGGGAAGAAATCAAATGTCCTAAGTGATATTCTATATTGTTTTACCCCATAGACTTTCAAGCACTGTGAGCCCTTGTAAAGGCTAAGACCATTATTTTAAGATTTTAAGCACTTTTTGTTCCCGTACGCCCTTTGATTTTTGATCCCAAGCAGCTGCCAAGTTGAAAAGCATGAGACTGACAGACCAGCAAGTGAGCTGGAAAAAAAAAAGTAGGCATTAGACTAAAGCAAAGTTGGATATAGTCACCCTGTGATCTGAGCCAGGAGGAATGCAGAGAGCATACAGGAAGAAGTAAAGCAGAGAACAGGCTTCTTGGCACCAGCAGGACCTCAGCCCCCACAGCAGTGTCTTCACATGCTGGCTACTGAAGCCAAGTGTGCACAGGAGGGCTGAGGGAGGAGAGAGGAAATTAAGTTGCTAGAGAAGTAAAAAGAAACAGGAAACATTAGGATGTCCACAGTTCTCTAAAAATCACCAGCTGAGTCCTAGCCGCTTTTATAGCCCAAAGGAAGCAGAAGTGTGTGGGAGCTTCCCCAGGGAGAGGGACAGTTCAGAGCCTTGGTCTCAAACAGAACACTGGAGGGCTGCACTTACGTTTGGAGGCAATTTTAAACACCAGCCCTTTTGATGGCGGCTTTGTTCCACTTTCACCCTCAAGGTCATGCTCAGTGCCCTCCATGTTATCAAGGAGCTGTTCATCCTGGAGCTCATCCCTGCACAAGAAGGGCCAGAAGTTACTGCAGGAGGGCCTCATCTGACCCCAGAGGCCCAACCTGTACCCAGCAACAGTGGATTCCCTGGTGTAGGACAAGCACCACTCATGGTGCTGAGTCTCCAACATCTTCTCTGTTTTCTGGGAAACATTGCCCCCTGGCTGGAAGAGCTCATCAAGGCCAACACAAGTAGCCTTCAGCTATCATCTAGACCAAACCAACACGGTCATGGCAGAGAACTTGGTGACAAGAGGAGTCTCAGCTCACACAGGATGGAGCATGGCTTTCCCAGCCCTCACTGGATGTGCCAAGCTGGCCACATCCAGCACAACCCTTTGAGGAGCTTACTCTTGAACTCCTATTCCCAGCTCCTGGATTTTCTGTTCAATGGCTGTTTCTACTTCACTCTTCTCCAGGGAGTACTCCACAAAGAAAGCTTCCAAAATGAATGACACGAAGATACTAAAAGAAATGACATGCAGAATTACACAGCAGCATTTCCTTACCAGCTTCCCACCCCTTGCATTTGGACTCCAACTACTGGCTCATTTCCCAGCACAGAACCCCTTTTCCTTCCAAAAAAGGAGAAAAACAACCTGAAACTTACTTGACAATAATTATCACCATTACGATGTGGAAGGCAATGAAATACAGCTTAGCAGGCTGAGCTGTCACGTTAGCAAATCCATTGGCAAAGAGTATGATGGGAGTTAAGGACAAGAGAGCGAAAAGAGAACATCTTGTTGTAGAGAAGTGGTAAGAGAAGAACCAGATCGTATTGCCCAGTAATGACCTTCTGTACAAAGGCCTCTGCAAGGACCATGTCTGGCATCTTGCACTACATGCAAGGGTGTGTGCAATGCAAGGGGAAGAACATAGAAGGACCAAACTAGAGCCTGGTGATCCACCACAAAGGATATCGTGCCATTGATTGACTACAGTAAGCTCCATTAGGACAATTAAGGACGATGCAAAGTTGTTGAAGTTGTTCTTGCAGTATTTTCCACGGGCAAACAGAGAATCCTTGAGGGCTGGGTTCCCGCATTCCAGGGCATGAGGAGCATTTGAGTTTGCAGGGAAGAACTGGATTTTCCCATGGAATAACTCCATGCCAATGATAGCAAATACACAGTACACAACCTGGAAAGAAAAGCCCCATCACCTGCTTCTCCAGTGAGCAGCAACCTCCATGGTGAGTTTAGAACTCCAGCAGGTTTTCCTGTTTTTCCATAGCAAATTGCTAAGGAGCACCACAGAGATCAAGAGATTCAACCCCCTCAAGGTTAGTTACAAGGCAGGAGTAATAAGCCAAGAACTACAGCTCAAATAAATGGAAATAAAATAAGTTCTCCTCATAATTTGAGAATAATTTTAGGAAATTTGAGAAACAAGCTTTATTTTCAGCTTCTTGCCCAAATCAGTTTGATTCCTTATAGTGTGAAGCCCAGATTGCACAGAGCAACCTTGCTGCCCCATGGAGCAAAGAAGGATGTCCTGACCTGGTGACTCATCCCAGCCCCTGTGCACACATGTGCAATCACCAAGGATCAAATAGACACTTGCAGTTTCAAAGACCAACCATCCAGAGATTTGCATTTATCCTCTTGGAAATAGCATGAGCATGAGACTTCAGACATTCCTTTAAAACTGGAGTGCTTTGAGATAAAATACCAGGATTTCTTACCAGAGTCAGTCCACCAAATGTCAACATTGTCGGTACAATGTTTATCAGTGTGTTCATGATGACCCGGAACCTACAGCAAATCATTAATAACACTTGCTGTTGGGAGGTTCTTTTGAAGCCCATGCTTGCATATCACCACATCCCATCCAACATGTGCACCCACATGCCCTTATTTAAATGTAAGTCTCCAAAGAGGCTGCAGCAGCTGCATTCATCCCAGGCATGCTAGGACAAGGCCTTGGGATACTTTTGTTGAATGGCCACAGACAGTTCAAAGCACCCATGCAGAGCAACTCAAGGCACTGTCTCAGCCAGCCTCTGACATAGCTTTCCCCAAGACCCATATCCCTATCCCACTCCCTTCATTACCTCTGAATGCTGTCAACAATCCTTATTAGCCTGAGGACTCTTAAGATGAAGACTATATCCAGGATCTGCTGGCTGTTGTACTTTGTGGCTGAGAAAGGAAAAGAAACTTCCTGGTTATGAAAAACAAGCAGAGAAGCATAGAGATTAAGTACATTCTTACATATATTACAGCTACATCCTTGTTAAATACTTTTTATGTCAGGTAGTTATTAAAACCAAAAAACAAAACAAACAAAAAAAAAAGTCTGGGTTAGTTCTTGGAAACCCTATAGAAAATTCACTATCTTGTCAAAAAGCCTCTCAAGCCCAAGGTGATGGCAAAAGACGACTCAAAACCACCGAGTTTCCCAGAGGCATGCAGACTGTTTAAGCTGCACTTACTCGATTTCAGGGTGGCATTGAGTGTCGTTGCAGTCAGGGCAGCAAAGATGATGAGGGTATCAAACCTAGCACGAGGGAAGGCAGTGCTGTTAGACTGGTGGGCAACAGAGACTGGGCAGAGCTTAAGATGCCACCCGAAGGCAACACATAGTGACCTCCCTTCCTCATGCTGTGCCAGGCAGCACAAACTCTTCATCAGATGGGAAAGCTTTGAACAGCAAAATGCTTTCCCCTACCCAGTCACTATCTTCACATTTCACTTTTGGTCGAGATGACAAAGCAGAGCAGAGAACAGTAGTCTCTGTCAGAGCCAGATTAAGCCAAAAAGAGCATATTATCCGCTGAAACATACAATCCTTTTCATTACACCCTGGCAAAGGAGCTCAGCAGCCCATATCTCTAAGAGACTCTCAGTTCTTGGGGAGCTGAACACAAAGATCTTTCTGCACTTCACCTTTACCACAAACATTCATCCCACTTACCAGTTCCAGAACTGATTTTTGCCAAAGAATGCCCTCGGTTCATAAGTGTACACTTTCAGGAGTATCTCAATTATATACAAAGCAAGGAAAACCCACTCCGCATAAGAAATATAAGGGGTTTCCTCATCCAGAGCAATGAAGATGGCATTTATTAGGATGATCACATCATAAGTCCAAACAAATCCCCTGCAAGAAGAAAGAGCAATAAGTTTGCTACTTCCTAGAGAGTAAAAGTCAGTTATTTTAGATCTTTCCTTCCTCTCTCAAACACATTGTCATTTAAGAAACTATCTTTGCCCATCACCTTTTGCCAAATCTGAATTTAGGATATTTCCTGCAGTTTAGCTTTGCCCTTGAAGTCCCAAAAGAAAGCAGAGCACGAGTCTTCAAGGTACACCACTGTCATTGCCAACTCCCAGCGACTGACTGTGGCTGAGTCAAATGGGATTTCTCATGCAGAAGAACTGGACATCTATTCAGGACTGAGATGGGAGGCTGGTACACCAGATGGGTGGACTGGAGTCAGAGGGACCTGGACAAGCTTGGTAAGTGGGCAGAGAGGAATGCAACCATCTTCAAACGGGAAAAAAATGCAAAGTCCTGTTCCTCAGGAGGAATAACCTCAGGCAACAGCGCCTTGCTTGAAAAGCTGAAGGTGAGCCTGCAATGCACCCTGGTGGCAAAGACAGACAACAGCATCCTGGGCTACATGAGGAAGAGGTCGAAGTGATTTTCCCCTCCTTCTACTCCGTACTGGTGAGGCAACATTCGGAGGCTGCTCAGCCTGAAGGAGAGGAGGGTCAAGGGGATCCCCAGTATGTACAGATACCTGATGAGAAGGTGTAGAGAAGATGAAACCAGACTCTTCCCAGTGGTATCCAGTGACAGCACAAGAGGCAAGCAGCACAAGTTGAAATACAGGATTTTTCAATTAAACAAAAAAAGCTTTTTTTCTTCTTTTTTAAAGCAAGAGTGGTAAAACATTAGAACAAGTTCCAGGGACATTATGGAGTCTCCATCCTTTTCCTTACCATCCCCAAAACCCAACTGGACATAGCCCTGTAGCCTACTCTAGCAACCTGGCTTTGATAGAGGTGGTTACTCTAGACAATCTCTAGATGTTCCTTCCAACCTCAGTGATTTCACAGTTCAACAAAGATGTGAAACAGAACACTGGGAGTTCATGGCACAATGCATCTCTGCAGCAGAGACTGCTGAGGTAAGACCACCCTTAAAGGACCAGACTAAATGTTTCCTTAAAAACCAGCCATAAAGCACTTCTTGCTTTAGTAAGAACTGTTTATGTGCAGTTTTTAGAAGACCCAAACAAGCAGTATGGAAAAGATACAGACTTGCTAACAGGCAAGTCCAGTTTCTCAGCAGCACCAAAGGTCAGCTAAGAGCAGAGCTAGTCCACAAAACACTTTTAAAAAACACAGCCTCCAATGTTTACCTGAATGCAGCGTTCACTTTGCAGCATGACACTGAGAGGACTATTTGCTTGCATCACCAGGGCTCTGCAGCCCTTTGGAAGTCAGGAGCTGCTGGTGCCAGAGGCTTACCTGTGCCTAACCATGCTGCGCAGGAACCGGCTCACTGCCGAGTTGTATACCCGAGGCATCCACTGCCCCAGCGGATGGCTGCGTATCTTCAGAGTGATCACCTGGATGTTGAGCAGATCTGCCAGCTGCACAAAAGACTTCTTGTCTGAGGTAGAGGAAAGCAACACACATCAGTCTGCTCACATTAAAAAGACAGTGTCTGGCAAACGCAAATGTGCTGCAGCAATTGACTCCATTCACAGCAGCAGGCAACACAGATGCCCAGAGGTATCCACCACAGAACAGGCTGAACACAGTGCTCAAAAGCAGCTCCTCTGACTCATGCATGGGGTCTGGCTCAGGCAAGAGGCCAACAATCAACACAAACCTTTAATGATCAGGCTGGGTATGACCTAGCATGAGGAGACCAACCCATCTCTCCTGATATTCTGTCTCCAGCAGGAACATAATGAGAGGCTCCAGAAGACACCTCCGCATTGCTTAGAGAAATCTAGTAACAATGGAAGTTTTCCTTCTCCTGTGCTGAGAACAGGAGGTCCCATTTTCCATGGCAAACTTGGCCTGATGCCAAATGCCCATGGAAAAGAGATGCCCACAGCATAAAGATCATAAAGAGATCATAAAGGGCATCATAAAGAGCTGCCCACAGCATGCACAACATAGGCTGCCGCACAAGCAGAAAGAAAAACATTTCAGGACTTAAGCGATCTGAAGGGATGGGGGGAGAGGAGCCTGGGGTCCCGTTGGATCCATTACAGATCACAAGCCCAAGATGCTCTGACCCTGGGCTTCTCCCCGGTCCCCTGAGCATAGCCAGGCCCCACTGCTCACCTACAAACCCCTTCTGCTCATCATCTGAGATGCGTAGCAGCAGCTCTCGGTGGGAGTTGCTGATGTCAGGAGACACCAGCTTGACCAGCTGCTTCCACCGGGCTTCTCTGACCACAAACTGTGCTCCTTCCTCTTCCTTCAGGAGGTTGAAGGCCTCTGTCATCTTGCGGCGCTTCATGTAAGCGAGCGTGCGGATCTCGTTCTAGAGAGAGCATTGTGATTTAGGCAGCATCAGTCACCCTTACTCCTTTTTTTTTTTTTTTTAATTAAAAAGTATCTTATTTTCATGGCACAGAAATACAAGAAGAGACTCAGAGGAATGCATTTGGAGTGATATTAGGTACAAAGCACACCAGTGTCTGCAGGGGTGATGAGAAATGCTCTTTAACAGGCAACTGTGGGCTCTGCACAGAACTCTGGAAGGATCAGTAGATTGCTTGCTGCTGGGAGATGCATTGAAAAACCGGAAGAAAAGACAAAAGGATAGTGTCCAACAGGAAGGAGATGACAAAGATCACAGGATCTGCACTTGTTCACATATGCTTCCCATCTGTAAGTGAACATTGCTGAGGTCAGGGGTGGGGATCCTCTTCTGTACACAATTAAAAGCTGGCTCAAGAACCTTATACCCTTGGGAGATCAGCCTCTGTATAGACCTAGCAGATTGCTTACTGAGCAAGAGCCAACCTCCTCACAGGAGCAGCCAGAAATTTCCAGCTCTCACTCTCTGATCATAAACACAAAACTACACCTACTCAGTTTAGGTAGAAGCACCAAGAGACTGTTTACTTTGGCCTCTCTTTACATTTCCTTTGCTTTAAAAGCACATGCAGCGGCAGAAAAAGTGTGCTGAGTATTTATGGCCACCTGAAAACAGTTTCCTACATAAAGACATTTCTGAGCTCCACACTTTACAGAAGCAGAAGCTTTCCAAGGAAGCCAGGTATTTCTTTAAAAGTTCACACAGAAGAGCAGGCATTCACCACCCACAACTCACCCCTCCAAATCACCCCTCCAAACATTACCTTCAGGTGTTTTTTGTAGTTGTTGTACACAACAGCCAGAAAGAGAGACATGAAGATGTATGTGTTGACAATGACGAAGGCAATGAAGAACAGGGCATACCATGAGCTGAAGTCAAATGCTGGCATCCTAGAAGGGGAGAAAGATTGCTACTTGATGAGCAGACAGGGGGGAAAAAAATGGAAAAGGAAAAAAAAATAAAAAGAGAGAAATTGCAAGAAAAGCCTTCCAGACTGATTTCAAAGTACTGTTCTGTTTTGGATAGCCAAATAAAACCCAAGCTAAAAACTGTGCATGAGTTCAGCAAGAGAACAGTTTACTTCCACTAGGTTTTCATCCTAGTTTATCAGGTGCTGGCTGAAGGGATGCAGGAAGGAAAGCACAGAGATTAAGCTTCCATCAGTGTGGCTATGTTCAAGTTAAGAATCTTGAGGTGAGGTCTGCATCACAAGCTGGTTATTAGATCCACAGACCCTCCCTGCACTCAGGCCTCCCTGTTCATGTCCTTTGGAAGGACTAGCATTTCTCAGTGTAAATGCTCAGGGCTCCTGCAATGTCCCAGTCCTGTCCAGTACATCCAGCACATCAATGAGTTCCTCCCCATCCCTCTCCTTGACAACACCTTTATGGCAAAAACTTAAGTGGGAACCCAGTTTGAATAAACAAGGTTGGAAAGCCTAACACAGTCGTGCAAATCAGACTGTGCATAGAAAGTCTTGCAAATATCATGAGAGAAGACAAATCATCACTGGAGCACACCCTTCTTTTTCAGGAAAGGGTTTTAATCAAAGAGTATGCATTTGACCCTCTGGTTTGAGCCTTCATCAGCTCCTGGGTCAATTGGAAAGCATCATTGATAAAGCACCTTTTCCAAAAGCCTTCCTAACTTCATATTCTACCTCAAAGCCATTTATAAAGCAGATGACCGAGAATCCACAAAATATCACAACAAGGTATTTCAGAGCAGCAACAGAACTTTGACTTTTCCAGCCTGCAGGGGCGTTATGAATTCTCAGCTGTTTTATACCTTTTTGTGCAAAACAAAGTCCTGCTCTGAACAGAGATCCTACCACTAGGAGCAGGACAGCAGCATTCACAGAGTTACTGCAAGCTCAGCGTACATACATGACATCCGGGCTGTTCGCTGTCGTCACTAACACATAGAGGTCAAACACAATTTCCAGGTAGTTTTTGAAATATGGCAAGCCTTCGGCTGTCTGGAGATTCCTAGGAGGAAAAGGACTGTATGAAGCTAAGTCCAGAGCCCACATGTCCCACCAAAGGAACTCTATGTATCAGCAGTGCTTTTATTCATTAGTTATTGTTTGGAGTTGCCAGATTTCCTCTTCCTCCAAACTATCACACCCATTCTTCCCACCCAGCTCTGAGCACAAGTAGTAGTCACACCTCTCACCAAACAGCTTCAAGGCCATGAGGGAGAACATCAGAAGGCTAAACATGAAGAGCAAGAAAACATAGGTGATCTCTGGCAGAGTGTTGCGGATGCTGCGGAAGGCTCTCCGAATCTGCCGGGGAGAAGGGAAGCATTTAAAGGCAAGGAGCTACCAGTTCTTTCCCCTCACCACCCCATCTGGTTCAAACAGCTGCACTGGGACAGGCATGCAAAGTGGAAGAGTTGTCTGTCTGTCTCCTGTCCAATCCAGATATACCAGCTGTGTTCTGCTGAAAAGTGTGCAAGAGGACCAGGCCCTTTCTCCCCAGTTCCTAGAAAAGATGCTAGAAGGGACATGCTATCTACATTCCAACATGAACACAGCCAAGCCAAGGGACAAAGAGCTCTGTGGCACTGCTCAGATGCTCTTGCTGCCAGGGACTGGTCAGGGACAGAAGCCCATCACCACAGGCCACAAAACACACACAGCCTGAGACTTATCTGCTCCCTCACCCAGGCCTCCACACTACAGTAGTTTGTTTCTAAGTTACGACACTCTTGAGCTGCAGGGCAAAGATCTCCCCGTGGCAAGAGGAATCAGAGTTCAAGACACCCACCTGAGCTAAAAGTTCAGTTTCCAAGAACAGCCCGACACTTGTGCTTGGTTGCCAAGGAGATTTCCAGAAATAAGTAACCTGGTCCCTGACCCAGGGAGAAACAGTTCTCTTGTCTGCAGTGCTGCTCAAGTTTGCACCTCCTGAGGACAGCATCTACCTCTGCTTGCTAACAGAAGGTGGACCAAGCAAAGCCTATGGACTGACCTTACAAGAAACATTCTGCTTTCTCCATGCAGCATTAGACTTTGTTCATGCCATCTTCCCTAAATCATCCCAGCACACTGTCCAGTGAGAAGCTCTGGTTCCAGCCCCAGGCACGCTCAGGGCTCTGCACTGCAAGAACCCAGCCTGTCAGTACAGGGAGTCCAAGAAGGACTAGTGCCAACCCATCCCTTTCTCCATCTCAAACTGTTGCTTCAGGCCACCTCCAAGAGAAACCTTAACTCACAGGAACCAGAATTCTGCCACTTCTGCACAAAAAACTTTTGACTAAATTCCCTGGATCTCAGAAACCAGCAGACTGTCTAAAACCAGGATTTTGCATCAGAGGTCCATGCCACCAGACCTCTTCCTCACCTGGCGACTTTCTGCAAAGTTGATCAGGAAGATGGGCCTCACAATTCTTGACCATCGAATGCTCCTCATGTTGTATATCCTGAGGGCCCCATATATGGCCAAGTCTGTTAGGGATAACTGTAACAGAGAGAAAAATCTCCAGAAGCAACATTGTAAATGAGTCTAAGTGGTAACAACAGGTTTGTGGAAACAGGCTGAGCTGCTGGTTGATTTGTCCATGGCTCCTGTAGAGCCCTCTTGCATCCAGCCTATGTAACCCAGAAAGTTGCTAGTGGAAAGATCCACCTACACACTGGCCTCTTCAGCCTTGGAGGCTCCCTTAGGCCTGACTCACCAGGATTGCCACCATGATGCAGATGTTCTTGGTATCCTTCCAAAACACACTGCGAAGGGTGACTTTTGCAAAATGCATCAGTCGGCCAAAGAACACCAGAAGGCACAACACTTCGATCAGAGAAGTGACCTGTAGAGAGAGAAGAGGACCAGGTCAGGATCACTTAAAGCAGGGCTAGCCCTCTTCAGACAAATGAGGAAGTTCAGGCAAAGGAGAAACAGGCAGAGTCAGTATAAAAGTTTTTCCAGTGGGTTTTGGCTGTTTTACAGGCTCACATATTTGGCACCGAGCAACAGTTTCAGGCCCTCTTTTATGCAATTCCCTGCTACAGGCAGGTTAACCCCAGAAAATTTGTGTTTGCTTAGGATTCCAGGAGTACATCTCTCAAACACACTAGCGCAGAACAAATAAAGGTTGAAGAAAAATCAGTTCTAAGGGCAACACTCCACTCCTGCTCTGAGACATGAGGATGGTATTTGGGTCACACAGACAGCTGGTATCTGTCTCAGAGATGCAGAAAAGAAGCATGACTTCGTCCACAGGCACATCAGCCACTGCTGATGACCACAGTAGTTCCTGTTGTCTCTATCTAGCTCCTATACCTAATTTTTCTCTCCCCCATTCTGCAGATGAAAGGTATCAAAAAGATTAGCAGCAATTTTCCCTTGGCATCTTGACAACTTTCCTCGAGCAAAAAACCTTCACTTGTTCTCCTGATAAATACAACAGTAGTTGAGTTGCTGCTTCTACACTGGAAACTTACCAGGAAAGGGAGTGGATACACAGCAGGCTCTTCAAACATTGCAAGGGACAGGTTGAGAAAGATGAAGAAGTAGGTGGCTGTTCGCATGATCCAGTGGTTGTAGAGGTAATAAAGCCTGCAGAAAGAAGGCAGTGGCACCAGAAATCAACTTTATAATAAAAAAACATAGTAAAACCATTGTGCACATACCCACGGGCTCATCGAAAACATATTGGAAGAACAGCACATGCTGTCCCAGATAACCTTGCAGGAAGAGGGGTGAGAGTAGTACAATTTTGCTAGCCACAGATTTGGCAATTTGTTTCCTGGCTGTTCCTTATAGTCTGATAGATGCTATAATCCCTTTCAGGAAGGAAAAAAAGAAACCCTGGGAACATGCAACACAGGCATTCTTTGGTTCAGTTTAAGAATGCAACATACAGATTTGGTAAAGCTGCTTCCTTTTTCTAATTACCTGCTTCCTTAATTTGAGTGCAAGCTTCTGCTAAACTCAGATATCCACATGGCACACAAATTAAGTCTGATTATTTATCTAACTCCTTTTCTTTGCATGTTAAAAAGCAAAGTAAGAAAAGCCACCAGAGAAAATTATGAGCTGCACAGTAAATTGTTTTGGATTGGGTTTTTTCAAACATATACAGTTCATGCTACGGTCTATCCCCTACAGCAGCAAAACCTCTGGTAAATGCTAGTAGTAACCAGAACCACATCCAGCTCTAAGCCTCCCATAGGAGGTCTCTCACACAAGGGAAGATGTAGAGCAGATCCACAGGGTACAGATTGTCACCTCGCCTGCCCAGTAACCACATGCACAACAGCTACAGTCTGAGCCTGATGGAAAACTTGCCTCCCTGACTAAAGCTACTCAACCTCAAAAGGGAAGAGAGTCACCATTGCTGGAAAAATATTCTTGACTTAGGGAATTCCACCTATTGGCAATTACCATAAACTTTTAATGACCCCTGCCCCTAGCAGCTACCACTCTTTCTGAAATACACCTGAGCAGAGGTGTATTTCTGAAATACACCTGAGCCATATGCTCTTCTGATCAGCTTTGGTGTGCAGCATGTTGGACTAAGCTTCCCAAATTCCTCATCCCCACAGGGTGCTGCAGCTTCACTTCTGAAAGACTTAAAGTTGGTTTTTTTTTTCATCTCTGGCAAAAAAGTTTTTATTTCCTTTCCCATCCTCAGCACACAGAAGTACTGAGCCCCATATTCAGTACGTGCATTTTAGCTCTTTACATCCCATCCACTCCACCTTCTCAGCACCCAGCTGGTGCAGCCCAAGCTCCCCAGCCTTTGCTAGAGCAGACTCCACAACTGCCCCAGGAAGCTTGTGCTAGAGCCTGAACGACCCTTATGGGGAAGAAATTCCTCCAAATATCCAATCTCAACCTACCCTGGGCAACTGGAGGCCATTTCCTCTGGTTCTACTGCTTGCTCCTTGGGTGAAGAGACAGAACAACCCCCACCTCCACCACCACTCCAACCTCCTTTCAAGGAGTTGTAGAGTAAGAAGGTCTCTCCACAGCCTCCTTTTCTCCAGGCTGGACACCCCCAGCTGCCTCAGCGGCTCCTCATAAGATTTGGGCTCCAAATCCTTCAGTTGTGATTGGTTTTTCCATCCCAGCTCCACACGCTGCCTGCGAGTCCCGCACAGAGGTGATGGGAGGCTCACAGCCCTCCTTACCTGACTGCCTCGGGGGAGGTCTTGAAAGGAATATTCCTGTTGTACTGTGCATCCGAGACAAACGCTGCTGCCAGCAGCAGATCCTGCAGAAAGGCAAAAAGCAGACAGAGGTGTAGGAGCTTGCAGTAAACTTCAGGTAGACAGTCAAAGGATACCCCTTCCACCGCGGGACATGCTATAGAGGAAAGAAGTGGCACAAGGGGTGCTGCACATCCAAACACCCGCTTTCCCTCTTCTGCTAGCGAGGATCCATCACTGTCCCAGCACGGGACATGCCGCGGAACCCCCTCACCGGACCGGACCGCTCCGTTCCCGTTCCGTTACCTGCGACACCGCCTCCGCCATGGCGCGAACAGCCGCTGTTCCTCCCCGGCCCCGCCGCCTTTAAGGCGTCCCGCCCCCACCCCGGCGGAAGCGGGAGGCGGCTCCGAGCCCCTGCCCGAACCGCGGGAATGGGTCTGGAAGCTCTGCGGCTGCGGGTCGTGCGTTGGGCGCTCCTGGTCGCCTTCGGGGCCGGGGTGCTGGTGGGCTGGCAGGGGGGACGGGCCCGGCGCCGCTTCCTCCTCTGGCGCAAGCGGTGGCTGCAGAGCCGGCTGGAAGCCGCACAGAAGAAGTTGGAGACGGCCTGAGGCGAGAAGGAAACCTCGGTGGGTCCTGACAGGTCATCGGCTGGGCCTTTTGGTTGTCTTCTTCAGCAGGCTGGCTTTGGTGGACGCGGCGTGAGAACTGGAGATGTTTTGGAAAGGTCTGGGGGAAACCGTGTCCAAGCGCTTGCCAGGAAAGGAAAGTGCCCGAGGGATGCCAGTGCCGATCCTCAGCCCTGCATAAGACAAGATCAGATCTGCATCAGACTGACCTAACAAAGCACTGAGGGTGTGAGAACAACAACACCAAGTTTATTTCTCTATGTCTGTATCTGTCTTGCTTTAAAGCCTGCTGCCGAGGTACGCGGCTCTGCCCTCGCCCAGAAGCTCAGCCGATGTATTAAACTGGCAAAAATCATGACACGGCGTTCCTAGGCGTGTTTATTTCTCTGATTAGCAAAAACATACCTTATGGGCACTGGTAAGGACTGATGAATCTCATTAGGAAAGTGCGCATGTGAAAAAAACCTGTGGGGACGATTAAGAGATGAAATCTGCATGCGTTGGGATGAGTAAGGGAGTTGAGTGAAGGAAGGATGGTGGTCCTTTGGACACCGGATTTCTTGTGCTGACTGGGACAAGGAATTGCAGAAATCAAGGAATTGCGGGAATCAGTGAACTGTGGAAATGTTAGTAGCACGTTCCTTCTTCCCCTCCTGTTGCTAGGCAGATTATTTCTTTGAGTCTAGGAGAAGGGGCTGCTCTTGTGTTGCATTGGGGGATTTACCGCAGACTGGTTTTCAATTGTGTTACTGAATTGTGAAAGTTTAAAAAAAATTTTAGGAAGAAGAATAACGCTGATTTGTAGCCAAGTCAGTAGTCCTGTGGTTTTCTGCTAGAAACAAGATTTCAGACCTCTGGGAGATCCTTCAATGCCGAAGCTGGGACGTGCACTATCAAGCACCAGTGTTCAGCAGAGCTGCTCGTTTATGGGAGCACACGGTTCAAGCCACATCTGCTTGGTCTAGGTTGTACCAGCTTCACCAGCGAAGCTTTGATACTTTTTCATGGTGCACCTCCAGCCTGGCAGGCTATCGGGCATGGGGGATTCTGTCCAGCTGCTGTCACCTTGTGGCTTTGTCTGTATCCAGGTGCCACTTTGTTGGGGCAAGGGCAGTGATCACCACCACTAAGCGAGAAGCGTGCGCTGGTGCAGGCATTTCAGGCAGAAGTTGCGGCACCAGAGCCTCAGGGGTGGCCCTGGGGAGGGCAGGCACAGGAGTCCCCTGCGGGCTGCCTGCAGGCCGGCTGCCTTTGCGTCCCCAAGCCAGGCCTTGCCCCTGCTGGGCCAGGGCTGCGTGAGGCACTTCGGGCTAAGACCCGCGGTCCGGCGGGTGCCCCTCTCCGCCCGATGGCAGCCGGGCCGTGCCCAGCGCGGGCTCAGCATTTCCGGGGCGCGGCGGTGGCGCAGCCCCCACATCTCCTTCACGCTGTCGGCCCGCGTCGCCTACAACTCCCGGCGTGCTGTGCGCCTCGGACGTGACGGCGTTTCTCCGCGCCGCCGCGCCCGTTGCCTAGCAACCATGTCGGTGCGGCGGGCGCGTAGCCCGCTGCAGCGGGTGCATCTGCGGAGCCGGGAGCTGCAGGTCCAGGTACTGGGGCGGACGGCCCGGCTTTGACTGGAGAAGGGTGCGGTGCAGTGCGGTGCGGCGAGGCTCTGACAGGTCCGGTCGTGTGTTGCAGGTGGAGGCGCTGCGGGCGGAGAGCGCGGCCTCGGTCCCCGGGCAGCGACGGCGCCTTTCGCTGAGGTGAGGAAAGGTGACTGTCCCCCCAGACCTCAGGGGCTGAAGTGGCTTTCGGTGAGGCCTGGCGTATCGCAGCTCGTATCGGTATTTGTCACAGAGCTGGGTGAAGGGCCGAGTATCTAAACTGCCCCATTTTGCTTGACTGCGTGATTTGGGTCACCCCTCTTGTCAGAATTGTCAGAAAATGCCACTTCCTTGTCTTGCTTTCCATGCAGATGTATGGAGCTGAAGAAACTGGTGGATGAGAATACAAATGCTCTTCACGATTTGAAAAAAGTAAGTGCGAGGAGCAATTTGTTAATGGTTTTCTCCAGAATGCATCACGGCATTTAGAGAATGCCAGCCTCCTTTGACTTTAGGTGCCTCGAGGGCTGTGTCTCACAGTGCACACTCCCTGACTGAGCTGTCTGACATCCATTTATATTATTTAAAAGCTTATTTTTTAATGCTTTACCGTGTACAAGTTCTTAACACCTTTGTTAATCCAATACATTGTAATTCATTGTAGTGGAAGCATAGAATAAGGATTTGAAATTTCACACAAAATTATATCATGGCAGAGTAAAAGGGCAAGAAGGATGGCACCAAACATTGAGTGACAACAGCCCAGGAACGTGAAAGCTCATAAGACACATCTAGAAATCTAATTTTATAAGGGAACTTTGATTCACGGCATAAATTTATTGTGTTGTTCTTTCTCAGGCTGATGAACCAGCACCCGTGGGAAATTATAACCAGAGGAAAGAAGAAGAAGAGAAGCTGTTGCTAAAACTCTCTCAGCAGCTGCAGAAACTTGTTCTTGTCTTGGATCAGGATAAGGTGACCACGAATTCCACAGCGTAAGTAGCTTAAGCAAACAAATGAAATCTGCACTTTTATAAAATTGTGCATGTATGGTTGGAAAGGACCCTGAGGAATTTTTAGCTCATCCCCTATATTATCTTAACATGCAGTTAAAATAGAAGTGCTGAAGAACCAGCTCTCATGAGGCTTTATTTTAAAAGTTTGATTTGGTTTGATTTATTTTGGGTAGGGAGGAGAAAAATCAGAAAGATCCGCAAACAGAAGATGAAAATGGAGAGGAGGATGAGAGTGAAGATGAGGAAAGCAGTGAGGAGGAAGACAGTGAAGAACCAGATGATGATGAGGAGGAGGACGAGGATGCATTGTTGGATGATCCAGATGTTAAAGAATGTGTTGCAGTTGGAAATTTCAATGCCCAGCAGGAAGGGGATCTCACATTCACGGTAAATATGTCTCTGTTTTTTGGTCACAGATCATTCTTTATTAAGGAATAACGAGAATTAAAACCTGTGCTTCTGGGATTCAGCTGGTTCCTTATGAGACTGATGGTGAGATGGCTTTTCTTGGTGTACATTTGGCTTGGTGGGGTTCAGTGTCCTTTAGCCACCTTCTGCTGTAGCCGTGTCTGTTGTGGCACTCTGTGACCTCTGCTGTAGGAAAAATAAAGCTTTTGTGCTGTGCTTGGTTTTTTCTTTTAGTTGTGCCTTCAGCCACTTAAAAATATTTAATTGTCTTTTGTCTCTGTCTCTCCTTCTAATGACAAAGAAAGGTGAAGTCCTACTTATACATGAGAAGAAGGCGGATGGCTGGTGGGTAGCTGAAAATTCAAAAGGAGAGAGAGGCCTCGTCCCTAGAACCTACCTCACGGTTAGTGTCCTGCAAACTCCTGTTCCAGTCTCACCTCTGTTATTTGGTATATATTGACAATCATGTAGCTGCATAAAATTGATCATGGTGCTTACATGGGGACACACAGCAGAGGCTTGCCCATTATTTGGAAATAGCACTGTGCTTGTATACATGTGTATGGAAACCAGGAACCAAAGCAGTAGTGCTGTGCCTTGTGAATATGAGACATTTAAGTGCAGAGCAGTTTCTTGACAATGAAAGTAACAGTCTTGGTCACTAAAGGTCAACTGTGAAGACTCCAAGCTGCCATAGACTAACTTAGGTTTTTCATGTTTCACTTGAAATGTGAGTCTTGGAGAATTTCAGTAATTCAACATTGAAAACCTTTTAAAAATGGATTTTAAAGCTTTTTAACTCTTTTTCTTTTGTTTTTAGAGTTGCTTACATGTTAGTTCATGTACTTATGCACGTATACGTGGTGAACATTTAAATGTTCAGGTTTGCTGTTTGGGCCCAGTGGTTAGGTGGAAGAGGGCTTTTCACAATGTAACTGAAGAGCATGCAGAGTAGACAGCTTTTTACTTCATGATGCTGAGGTATTTCTGTTTTTAAATATGACACTTTGCAAATTCCTTCTCTCACCTGGAGGAATAGTCCAATCCCTTGCTGGAGCTGCAGATCTCAGGGCACTGTTCTGCAGTTACAGTGCTCTGGAGTGGCACATAACAGACAGAAAATCTCCTCTTCCAAACTATTAACATGTGTTATGGTTCAAGAAAGCATTTTTCAGAAGAGAATTGTGAAGAAATCCATCACTTTGCTGTTTTGAATCTGAATTACAGGTCCATTGTGAAGACAGTGAAAAGCAAGAGCAAAGTGGAGAGCACATTGAAGTAGTTGATGAAACAGCAGATGGAACTGAAATTAAAAAAAGGTAAATGGAGTGACATGAAAGAAAATAAGTGTAAAACTGTTCTTCCTCTTTAAATCTCGCAGTATGTTTCTTGCAGTGAGAATACCTCACAAGCATGGTCTGTTCTTTGCATTTTTCTTTACACTACAGAAATCACTTCCTTTTTTTTCTTTCCACTTTGCAGACACACTTTGACTTGAGTGGGGAGTCTTGCTTTGGTTTCCTTTTTTCCCTCCCTCTCATAAAATCAAAGAAATTACTGGGTCATGTATCAAGCTATGTTCCAGCTCATGAGGCAGTCTAACAATTAGTCTTAGTGGTTAGAAATGTGTCGTTACTACTTTCTCATATCAGATATGGTAATTAAGCTGCTGCTATTTGAAGGTAAACCCTTAGTGTTTAAATTTTTGTCCACACAAAGATGATGTATTATAGAAAATACACTATTTTTCTTCCAGAACAGATTCCCACTGGAGCGCTGTAAGAAGAGCTATCTCAGAGGTAGGTGTATTTCTTATATAACAACTTCATCTACCATCATGTTAATTATTTTGTTGACAAGGTTCACCTTCTACCTAACACTGTTTCTCCTATTATAAACCATTGCTTTTTATTTAACATCTCCATTTTGGTTTTTTGTAGCAAGAAATGCTAGAAAGTTAGGACAGAACCAGCTGTTAGATGTTAGCTAGTATCATTTTTATCCTTTTTCTTATTTTTGGTAATAGAATGACACAGTAGAGGTACTGGCAACCCTAGGAGCAGTTCCTGCAGGATTCCGCCCATCCATGCTTTTCCAGCTGTTAGAAGAAGGTATGGTTTTCTCCTAATAATTGCAGTGCAGGATTCTCAAGTGTCTGTGGGTGAGTTTCTTACCCTGGTTATCAGCCTATTGGTCTGAAATCAGTATTGCCTAGTTATAACTGGTAATCTGTACAGGCTGTACAAGTATTTGACCCATCACGTAATACATAAAAGGTTGGGGTTTTTTTCTTCAATTAAATTTTAATTCATCTCTGTGAATTACTGGCCACTAGGAAGCAATGCCTAATGCTTTCAAATATTTTCCTCTTCAGAAGATACTTCCTGTTGAAACTGCAAAAAATGATGATTCTATTTTATTTTCTCCTTTTTTTGGAGATCCTTAGGAGTCTCTTCACCAAGTATATTACACATCTCATGTTTTCTTAGTCTTTTGGCTTAACACTATTTTAAGTCAATAGCTCTTTCTGTAAATTAAATTACTGTGTTTTTAGATTGAAATAGTGCAGAACACTTACAAATAGTAAAGTACTCTTTTTAAAGAGTGCTTGTGGAAGATACCTCTGTAGTTTTCTTTGTAGAAGATACTTCCATAGTTTTATTTGGACCAGTCAAATATTCAAATGGACTTCATCCACATCTGAATTTTGAGTGTTGTTCATTTTGTGGCAGTAAAGATAATAAAAAATTTTAAGAATTTCTAAAATTACTCCTATTGTAGGCAAGCAGTTTCGAGCAAGTTACTTCTTGCAGCCTGAACTTACTCCTTCACAGCTGGCTTTCAAAGACTTGGTGTGGAACTCTGAAAAAAATACTGTGAGTATAACTGCTAAGAAAGCTATGATGCTTTTGGTTTGAGAGAAATTACAAGATCTGTAGATGTGAATTTTCCCCACTGTGTCACACTGACGTGTGTATATTGCTGTGAAACAGAGGATGGATTTTGATGTCAATCCAGAGCCCTTAGGCAGTAGATGTTACGACATCCTACTCTCTGAAAGGAAAAAATGGGTACAAGTTGTCATGTCTTTTAAGTCATGTTTCATCTTAAATTTGGATTCCTTCACAGTCTGGGGTGAAGCAGATTTGCATGGGTCTGAATTTTTAAACCCTGAACTTCTGCTAGGAACTGTGAAATCATCAGCTCCATTTGTCTTCTTTTATTTTGTCTGATGATTATGTGTTGATTTGCACCATTTTTAGAATATTTATTTCTTTTAAGATTTTAATAGTTCTTTCAATCTCATACTATAATATTTGCAGCAATCTCCTCAGAAGTGAGCTAAAAGTTTATGAAGAAATTTTGCTGTTGCTGCTTATATTAAAGAATCTTTGTGTGTTGAAGAATCCTGTCTAGAGAACACTACACTTGATTGTCTCAGTAAATAAACGCAAAGTAGACCCATGTGCAGGAGAAGCCTGTAGGTTTAATTCTTCTTCTGTTACCTGCATTTCAGATCTATCCCAGACCAACTCGAGTATCCCTGATTGTAACGTTCTGTAGCTGTAAAATGATTCCTCTCCCTGGATCCAGTATACAGGTTCTCAGTAGGCATGTTCGACTCTGCCTGTTTGATGGCAATAGGGTAAGTTGTTTGGCTGTCAAAAAAAGTCTTGATGAGGTGTGGATCTTTCAGGATCGTCCATGCTCTGGTTCCTCTGTTAATTCTTTTACTCAGAATCACATACACACACAGAGTCTTCATCCCACGCCATTTAACATACTCTCCAATTTATCTGGTTTGCACTGGCCTGGGATCACACACTGACTGACTTATGTGCCCTCGCTCTCACTTGCTGTCACTGCCGGCAGGTGGGACACCTGGTGGCCTGTGGCCTGGCTAGCTGCTGGCACTAGACCTACACATGTGTGTTCAGGGCAGAGAGCCCATTCACCCTGAAAAATAGTTCTAAATGGAGTTTAATGAGAAAACAGGATGGATTGCACTCATTAGGTGCCCAGGTGTGCATACTCACCTCTCTTATTTTCCCTCCCTTTTTAGTCCTCAAAGCACCTTGATCCCTCCCTTTTTGTGCCTTTGGTTTCCCCCCTGACCATCCCACAGTATGTCACAAAATGCCCTTCCCCTGCAGGCCAGTAGCCCATGGCAGTGTGGGGTGATCCAGCCAGCCACTCCTGCTGACTCATGGCACTGGGAGGCACACCCAGCCCCTGGGGCTGATGGCTGTCCTGGGGAGCTCTGGGAGGGGCTGGGGTGGGAGCTGTGGTTCTGAGTCTGTAATTTCAGGTCCCCCACCTACCATTGTGACTCTTTCCTCTTTTATGCTTGATGATGATGAATCGTCTCTGAGCTGAGCTCTCTCCTGTGGTGGGCCTGGCAATATTCAGATTCCCCCACCTGCTGCAGAGCCTCTGTGCTCCTTTGTGCATTAGGTGTAGTGCAGGTTTTATACCAGAATCTGATAGTGACCATCTGGTGGTTTTCTTCTTACTGCAATGAGCACTTCTGGGGGCAAAGGGACTGTTACTGAAGCAAGGATGGATGGAAAGGACTCAGTGGCCTCACAGTAAACTTCCTCTCTAGTCCCTTAAAGTGAAACCACTCAATAAAGGTGAATTTTTTCTTTGTTGCATGCAGAGATTTGTATTTACCTGCGTTAATACTGCACTTTATCTTAAAGTTGTATAGCTTTCTGGAAAACCTTATCTTAGCTTTTTTCACCATGAATATTTTAGGTGCTGAGTAACATTCACACAGTGAGAGCTACGTGGCAAACTAAAAATCCTCAAACCTGGACCTTTTCTCCAAGAGTAGGTATCTTGCCCAGTGAGTGACATAACCAGTACTTATCTATTTGCAGCATCTAATACTTCTGGTAATTGTGTTGAAATAAAATGTATTGCAACTAAAATGAAGATGCAGAAAAGACTTGCTGAAATGCATGAATTCAAACTAAACCAAGTGTTTTACCAAAAATGCTTTGGAGAAAAGAGATGGGGGAAGGAAAAGTAGCAGGTAGGTGATACAGCCAGTGGCACTGATTAGCTTGGAATCGATATTGGGCGCACACTACATTATGTTTGTGGAGAAGGGAAGAGACCAGATACTTTGCATGTAAGCTTTTGCTTTGATTTCATTAAAAAAAGAGCACATGTCTCAGGTGCCATGCATGGCCGTGGCCATAGCAGTACTGTTGTGTCTGACCCCAGCTGCTGCTGTGTTCTCGGAGGGAGTTAACTGTCTTTTGACATCTAAAATTCTTTAGTACTTTGTCATCACACACACAAAAATGTACCATGATAGCATAGCTGTGTTTTATAGGGGAGTTAAGGTTTCAACTGAAACTGGTTTCCTACTTTCTAGTTTCTTTCATACGCAATGCCATAGGGTCTGAGATCTTACATGAATGATGTGTTTGATGGCCTTTAAAAATCAATAAGTACATTAACCATTTTTATTTTTTCCTCTCTCTATTAGGTAACGGGCATTTTACCCAGTTTGCTTGACGGTGACTGTTTTGTAAGGTCCAACTCTCTGTCTTCAGACATTGGTATACTATTTGAACTTGGTATCACTTATATTCGCAATGTAAGTGTATGAAGTTGCAGTAGAAACTGTCCCAAGCACAAGTTTGTAAAGCAAACCAACTGTCCCTTATTCAATACGAAGCTGCAGTATCCCAGCAGCAAACTGTGAGAGCCAAGTGGAAATTTAGCTGAACTTTTCCTAGCTTACTGCAAGACTGTCTTCCTTTTAGCATCTGGGAGGGAGGAGAGAGATGATGGGGTTTGGAACTTCTGTTGTGTTCTAATACTTCTAATACTTCAGTATGTAGATCTCAAGAGACTTCTGACTAGTGGACACAAACACTGAAATAATTTTTATTGGTTTGCCAAAGGTCTGAAGTAATGTGATAGCAGAGGACTAATTCTCTCTTCATGCCTGCATTATTTGTCTATCCTTGTGGTTTCTTTCAAACTACTGTGCTATATAGTGTGAAACTAAATTTTTAACTGTTTAAATAGTATGGACACTGGTTTCCAGCTGTGAGTGCTACAGATATATCCTATCCATCCAGGATATGCTTCCAAAAAGTACACTTCCAAAAGTGATGTAATGGATGGTACAGCCCATACTAATTACTGTAATAGAAAGCAGATGCATGCAGGAGTATAAGAAAGTGGCTTTTTTAATGCATAGAGGATACAGTGTTTTTTTGGAATGGGTCACTGTTCTGAAAGATCTCAGCCCTTTTGTCTACCAGACTGACTCGAGTCTTGCTGCTTTTTTCTGAATGCTTACATTCCCATACTGATTGCAGTCTTCCTTGGGGTAGTCTTGGCAGTCAAGTAAATCATGGGGAAAAGATGGAAAGTGGGGTAACCACAATGGTTAGCAGGCAGGGTGTTAAATGGTGGGCAAAAGAATTCTGAAAAAGTGGGTGGGGGAGCCATAAAGGCTCCCCTACATACTGCTGTATTTTCTCTTTCATTTACACATGAATTGAGGGTCTGAAAATGCAGTGCCTGTGGAGATGTGAAGGACAGACAGGCTGATAGCATGGTGGGGCTGCAGAATTGGTGTATGAGGAGATCAGTGGGGTGTACCTCTGTAGGGAACTGGACTATGTTGGTAAGTGATGGTTCACAGAGACCTACTGGGGTGTATCAGCCCTCCTCACACTAATGGGAGTAGTCAAGATTATGCAAAATTGTCTGCTTCTGTTTGCAGAGTAAGTTTAAATGAAACGTGAAGGGTTTACAAATTCCTACCTGTTATTTGTGCTTTTAGAATCTGGAAACCAATGGGCTGGCATGCAGGATCAGCTCTATTTCCCAGGCACTGTCTCTGGCACTATGAATAAAGCCTTCCAATGCAGTGACTTGGGAACTTGACTCTGGAATCAGATGGGAAATCCTCTGGGTCAATGTTTTTGCCTTCTGCTTTCTGTCCTGCATTCTTTAGAGTAGCAGTGCTGGTCTGGGTGTTTTTACCTTTGTATTTAATTTAATTTCCTCTTATGTTTCCTTCAAATGTGTATTTCTTGGCTTAATAAAGCCTTGTCTGCTAAATATGCTTATGGACAATCATCTAGTATGTCTATGTGAGGTATTCAGTAAACATCTTCAAACACCTGTGAATGCAACACAGTGTTTACTTACCATAAATCTGAGGGTTTTACCATTTTCATGGGATTACTCTAAATAATTGTTTATGATTCAGGTATTCATTCCGGTTTGGCTTCTCAGATTATTTACCTTTCTCTTTTTTTTTCCCAGTCAACAGGTGAAAGAGGAGAACTAAGCTGTGGCTGGGCATTTCTGAGGCTTTTTACTTCTAATGGAATGCCCGTTCCTTCCAAGTAGGCTTACTATGTTTTTCTCCTCTCTCTTTACGTATTTCTATCTCTATGTCTATGCATCTACTACTAGGAATAAAGTTTGTATTTCACACTTACACACTGATGGGGCAGGTATTATCCAGACTAATGTGTAGGCTTTCAGTGAGAACACTGGTCCTGCTTCCACACCCCGAGTATGTCCTACTAAGTTTGTGTGGAATAAGTGCTCCCTGCACCTGAGGTTCAGGTTTGAAATATTTCAAGCTAAAGTGTATTTAAAAATATTCTTTAGTGGAATTTTAAAACTATGGAAATGTTTGAGTTAATAGGGAATTATGTAAAGTAGTCTTTACAGGATATAGAATCATTACCTGAAATGAACGTGACAACGTCCATTTTAATTCCAACCTCTTCTTTATGTGCATTTTGCTGTATATCCCTTTCCCATTCAAAAATTGGGAGATTGTTTTCTAAGACTTGGAAGCAAGTAAGAGTTCCTGTGAATTAATTCCTTACCATCACATGGAGAGTGTGAATGGGCTCATATTTTGCAGATGATTTACAATTAGTTCATCAGTCCAACAATCCTGAAGAATAAGAAAATGTGCATATTTTTATTTTATTAAACATAGGAAAGCTTTCTCTTTATTTACAGAAATGACTCATTATAGAGTAGACTTGCAATACTTGTTTGCTACCAAATATATATGGAAATATATATATACATATGTGTGTGTATTCTGAATATATTTGCATTACAGGGCAAAAAACCCCAAACATAGGAGACCCCAACTATTCTAGAAGTCTATAGTCTGTTTTGTAAATCTCATCTCTAGCATTTTTTTCTATTTCATTAAGTTAAACATGGGTATCTACAGAATTAAATTGAATGTTTACTTCAACAGTGACTTAATCTTGACAGAACTGGGATTACATTATTTTTCAGTGTTTTAAATCTTCCATTTCTAAAATTTGCAACAGAAGCAATCACTCCTCAAAAATATTGTAGTGAAACAGTTGCTGAATTTTATGTAAAACAATATTGGAATCATTCGGAAAAGAATCAATGTTGCTAATGTCTTTTGGAATTAATAACTAGTTTCCCAATGTATTGCAAGTTTCAAATTTATCCTTTATGGTTTGGCTACCAAATTAGGTGTAGTCATTTTATATAAAATACTAGTCATAAGCTCAACTACAATATTATTTTTTTATTTGAGATAGTGGATTTCTTTCTGAGAAAGTGATTGTGCTGCTCTGATATATCCTTACACCTTTTTATTTTAACTGTGCTGCTCTTCTTCCACAGGACATATGAACTGCCATTAAATGGTGGTACTCCCTATGAGAGAGGCGTTGAGGTTGACCCATCAGTATCCAGAAGAGGTGTGGTTTCACCTAGACATTATATGAATTAAATGATACAACAAAAGCTATACCTTTTTTACAACGTGTGGTACTCAGCCAGGGCTCTCATGAGCCTGCAGTCACCACAAATTTGGGAGGATTCATGTGTTCTCATTTTGCAAGATGGATCTGATTATCAGGGCTGGTGGAATTCAGGAATATCTGCCAGTGCTAATGTTTCCATCATTTCCAGCAGCTGCAGTTTGAGGGTTTGTTCTGAGAAATGTATCAAATTATTATTTACTTACCTCCACATTATTACATACAAATCCATCATCCTAGAGTGAGGCAATAGCTTATGTCTGACTAAATGCTGATACTACTGACATATTTTCAGATGTTATATTCCTACTGGTTATTAGACCATCCTCAAACCATTACAATTTTAGTGTAATGTAAATGCCCATTCTTGTAATTTAATTCTTAATGTTCTTTCAAAATGGCAGATTTCATAGTGGGTATTTATTTCTTAAACAGGCAGTGGTGTTTTTCATCAGCTTATAGCACTCAAGAAACAGCCAGTGCTTGTTGTGAAACTGAGGTCATTAAGCATGCAGTCAAAAGACATCCTGAAGTAAGTATGTATGTGTGCTGCCATACAATGAAAAAGTATTTCAGATAGCCTAGAATGGCTTCAGAAGTGCTCCCCTTCCCTAGAATCCTACCTATGAAAAAATGTGAGGGTTGTGTCACCTGCATGTTGTTCATGATATCTGTTTAATACTTGGAGCTATTCTGTTGAAAATAACTAAAAAATCTTTAAGTTTAGATAATATTGAAAACTGCAACAGCAGGAGTCCATCTATTATAGATTTATCAGTGTCCACCTTCCAAAGTTAATAGATTCACGGAGATGCCAATAAAAGCTGATCATCATCTCCATGAAGTTGTCATTACTCCTTAGTTTCGGTGAACAATGCTTCATTGGGGCAGTTCTGAATTAAACTCTCAACTGCATATTGTTTATTTTCCCAATAGTTTGCTACCAGAAACGTTACTTGGCAGCATGTGCTACATCCATCTCCTGATATTTTATCGACAAATACTTGGTGATGCACTCCTGAAAGACAGCATAAGCGTGCAAAGCACAGGTAAGAATTGCTACTGTGGAAGCGAACCCAGTAATGCAGAGTGTGTTGGTGAATTATCAGGTTCCTAAACAGAATGACCCTCTCCAGAGCTTCCTGCTTCTAAAAGAAAGCAGAGGCCTGCGGGATGAGCTCAGTGATATGGGACACTCAGAACTGTGTTCCCTGTTATTCCTGGTACTGACCAACCATCTCATAAGTTCAGGAAGTCATAATCCCTGGGTAGAGGATTTCAGTGTTGTTTAACTTTCAGTCTGTAGGTGTTGTGGGGAAGCTGTTGTCCCTTTGAATAAAAAGACACAACCTGTTGCTGTCAGTATCACCACTTGGTGAGTTTGCATTTTTTTGGTGTTGCCCTGTTTGGCAGGAGTTCACATTGCAGAAGAAAAAGCCAACAGGAACAGTTGCTTTCTGTAAAGTATGGATTTTTTTCAGTGAAATTCTCATGAAAAAACTCACTTATTTGGGTAAATAAAGGGTTGTTTCTAAATAAATTTTAAAAAAATAGAAAGCAAATAAAGGCAAAGGATTATTTGGAAGGGAGGTATTTCCTTTTCACTACCCACACAAGGAGAGATTAGGTACGCACATGGCTTTACTCACTCATTTCTAGTATATGCATTTTCTCTCAGTTAGAGATTGGGCAGACAGTTTTGTCACTGAGACTAAGTCATCCATCATCATCATCATCATCATCATCATCATCATCATCATTATTATTATTATTTATTGGCTAGTGCAGCACTGAGAAACAAAAGTCAAAGAGTTCTGGTTATAGAACTCAATATCTTGCTACTTTGTGTCTTATTCCTTCCACATCTTTCCTTCAACAGAACCTTAATAGTTCATAGTCTTCTCAATTTTAAAATAAATAGGAAATATGCAAAAATTGCATTTCTTAACTGTACTGGTTAGTTTATATAACTGGTTAGTTTATATTGGTACTGCAAAGTGATTTTCTCTTGTTTTCTCCTGTCTCTTCTCCAGACTGAATTCTGTATGATCTGTTCCCATGGCAAATATATTTGTTTGTGCACTTATTAACATTTTACACTTCCCATCTATAGCCATACTATTACAAGTTCATCTTTGAGAGGTGCTTAGAACTGAACTCCTTTCCTGATTTTCTTGAACTTTAATATACATTCTCAGTATACTGACTTCAGTGTCTGAAACTCAGACTCTTTCATAAATTAATACTTTATTAAATAAACTTATTGCAGAGAAACTGAAAGTATTTTGTTTTAAATACCAGTAGAGAACTGCTATACTTACTTGCTTTGATCTCTATAACATAGGAAAAGAGATCAGGCTGATGACCTCTCCTGGAGTTAAACTGCATACATTTGGATTCAGACTTCATCTGAAATCATCTAAAGGCTTTAGTCCAGCATTTCAGAGGTTGTTCTGGTTGCAATTTTCTACTTTTTTTCTGTTGTAACAAAAGAAGATTTTTCTTATTTCAAAATGAACTAGCACTTTAGAAATAGGCAACTTAAAATGTCTAATACATTTCACTAAAGCAATTAGTTCTTGTATGCTTCCATGCAATGTTTTGTTCTTGGTAAACAGTAGTGTTTACTAAACTTCCTATCAACTTTAAAATGAAGAAGCAACACTGTACATTAAAATCACAAGAGAAGCAAAACAGTTCAGCCCAAAAAAAATCCCTTTACATGTCACCTGTACTGTTCTTGTAATCTTATCCACAATAATCTCATGAACTAAAATAATGATAGGACCACTTGGAGTTCAAGATTTGCTGTGCATTGTAACCGAGAGCTTTGATTCCTGCCAGTCACAGGGAGGCAGCTCTGCCCTGCCCAATTTTGATATTCATAGAATCATAGAACTGGCTGGGTTGGAAGGGACCTCAGAGATCATCAAGTCCAACCCTTGAACCACCGTTGCAGTTACCAGACCATGGCACTGAGTGCCACATCCAGTCTCTTTTTAAATATCTCCAGGGATGGAGAATCCACTACTTCCCTGGGCAGCCCATTCCAATGCTTGATCACCCTCTTGGTAAAGAAATTCTTTCTAATATCTAACCTAAACTTCCCCTGGCACAACTTAAGACCATGCCCTCTTGTCTTATTGCTCAAGCAGGAGACCCAGTGATTATCCAGCAGCTCACCTGAAAAGCATGCAGGAGACAATGCTACCTGATGCTGTGCCCCATTTGGTACAGTTACTATGCCACTTGTTACCTTATCTTAACATCACACACAATACAAACCAGATTAAGGAAAAATGAAGGTGTGTTTATTCATAACATCCAGATCAGGCAGCACAATTGCAGATGTTTATAGAAAAGACAGGTGCAGAAATAAGGAAAACCACCTCACTTCCCCTTTAGGTTCAATCAGTAATGTCTCTTGCTTGGTAGTTTCTCCTAATAAGCCAGCAGTTGTTTTTGATGTGTCTCTCCTCTCTCAGGTCTCTCTGCCACTCAGAGTTTGCTACAGTCAGGGGATGCAGTTGTTTCTAGCTTTTCTACATTCCCCACAGCTCTGGATAACTACTCTAGCTAATTTTCCCTCTGAAATATTCATAGGAGAGGGATACACTGAATACCTTGATGTGCTGATACCTTGAACATCACTCTGTTTTGTCCTTACCCTTGAATGCATTTTTCTCTTTCAGATTTAATCTGTAATCCTATTTTAGCAACCTTCCCTCAACTCATGGATGAACCAGACCTAATGGATGCGCTCCGGGTATGTTATCTACTTAGTGTTCAATTTCACCTGATTTCCAGATAATATGCAAAATTTGAAAAGATAAGTGGAAAAGCCAAATAGCAGAAAAGATTGTAATCATTTCAGGTACATGCAGATCTCCTGTTTTAATGCCTTCAGAACTGCAAGAGAAGGCTTAAGTACACTCAGAAGGGATGCAAAGACATGAATTGGCTCATTCGTGCACTGTTATGCCAGGCAACCACACCAAGGGAGTGCTCAGATGGATTAACTGCATGTTTGTCTGGCTTATAGGACAGTGCAGCTTTTGTGACAGGTAGGAGGTGACTTAGCTTCTGACTTGGCAGAACAGTGCTTACCACATTTACACTGCACTCCCTTGCAGGTATCCTAATACTAGACGACAGCTGACTAATTTGCACCCAAAAGATATGACTCTTAGAAGTTCTCAGCCATATTTCTTCATGCTTGTAAGGAGGAAAAAAATTCACCTTGGTTGTAACTGATTTTTCTGAAAAATGGATCCGCTTGATTTTATTTCTATGGATCTGATGGTTTCACATCTCAGAAATCTCACATCTGTAAAATCTGGTGGAATAGCTGTTTGCTTAAATCAAGTACAATGGCACAAGGGAGGAATGGGGAGTGTGAGGGAAGTGGGACAGCCACAGGAGCTCCAACTTCTGTGGGACTGCAGCAAGAGATATTTTTACAGCTAACAATGGAATTGCTTTACATATCCACAATCTCAGTCTGGTTTTAAATTTAATTTCATTTTAGAGCGCTTGGGCAGATAGAGAAAGAACACTGAAGAGATCTGAAAAGGTAATAAATCCCAGGTTTTAATTTGACATAATGTTCAATCTTATTTGAACTGGAAGTTTTCTGTCAGATTTCTGGTAGTTAACTTCTCCTCTCACTATACATTTAGAAAATGTGATTATGCTAAATGCATTTCTTACCCATATTTCTAACAGTAAATAGAAGAAGGAATATGAAACTCACTTGTAATTTTTTGTCTCATTGTTGGTAAATAGTTGTTAGTGGGAAAGCTATTACAGGTTCATACCCAAAGCAGGGCTCCCTTTTATGATCTCCTTTCAGTATTTGACTGGTAAAAGTTTTCCACTTGTACAAAAGGGGCCGTGTATGTCCACAAAATAACCATTCCTCTTCCAGCCTCTGAGGTGCTGTCCTCCCACAGTCTTCCTGGAAGACCCCCCAAATTCTGCACATCTCCCTCCCTCAGACAGTTTTAAGCTCCCAGACAGAGAGGAACTGATTGGCCATGTCACCAGGCTTACTTGTACCTTGTCCTTCCTCCCGTCCTCTGGACAAAGAGAAGCTGTAGGTAACTGAAGGAGAAAGGCATTGGCCTTCCCACCTCACTTGGGAGCAGGAGCAGTGCTACTGCACAAGAGGATCTCCCCAGTTATGCAAACAAACCAAAACACTGTCGAGTCAGAATCACTTTTTCAAGGCTGTTCAACCAAAAGGAAAGCTGATCTGCTCAAAGAATTAGTAACTCCTCAATATCCCAGAACCATCCAGTTTTACCTGATTTTCATGTGCCACTCCTATTGTAGGATTGTTGCTTGGCTAATTCTTACTCCTTCTTGCATGGTTACATGACACTCGGCTGCTGAATCTCCTGCCAAGGTGTGAACTGTTCAATGCCAGTCATAGTGCTCACATTTCTGGAGCATTTCTGGAAGAGTCTCTGTGATCAGCAAGTTTTGCAGGAGGCAGAGCTCTGTGTTTCCTTGCACGAAGGGGTTTTCTAGTGCATGTGGAAAATGAAGCACACAAATCTTGTCTAGATAAAGTGGTCAGGATCTTTCAGTGCTTGATAATGGACCATGATGATTCCCCATTCTCTGGGGTTTTCACATTGGTCTTTACAAGGGCATAATTCCCACCACAGAATGTCCTGTCCTGTGTGAAATAACAGTTCTTATGGCTTGGCCTTACCTCCTGCTAAGAGCCATGTGCTACGAGGAGCGTGGGATTGCTGCAACTCTGTGCCTAGGGCAGTAGAGAAATGAGTGGAGTTTGGGCTTCCAAGGCGGGCAGGATGTGGCACTTGCCATTGCCAGTGGCCATGGCAAACACTCTGTGCATTCAGAGGCTGTGGGAATCAGTTGTCACACACTGGTGTTTTTAGGAAGGAATATAAATAGCCTGTGACCAAGGGGTTTCTGTGACCACTGCAAAGATTACCTCTGTGGGGAGGGTTTGGCTGCATACGCTGATCTTTGTTGTTTGGAAAAGTAGGTGGGCTGGAAAGCAGATTTCTTGATCTGTAGTTTATAATAGTGTGGTTCTTGGTGGTGAGTTGGAGGCTTATCCTCAACAAAATAACTGATGTTTGTTTGGGAAGATCAAATCTCTTCCCATTGTTATCCTGGGAACCTTGGGTTGGTTGGTTTCTTGTCTCTTTTTGTGCTGTGTACAACAGTTATGTAGAAGAGCTTGGCAACATGGCATATTTGCACTGAAATTTTATCAAATACTCTTCTCTGTAGAGAGATCAAGAATTTCTGAAGTCTCAGTTTGTCCTGGTGTACCATGACTCCGTCTTCCCTCTCCTCCAGTCCACTCTCCTCCCTGACTACAAGTGGGCTGAGGAAGAGTCAGAAGCATCTCGCTGGAAGGTGATTGATGACTTTTTGAAAAAGAGCAGAGAGAATGATGGTGCACTTCAGTATCTGCTGTCATCAGAAAACACTCACAAAGCTTTTGATATCTCAGAGGTGGCTTATGATTTCTTAGGAGAAGTGAGGAAAAACAATCCTGGAGTATAAATGGACTGCAGAAGAACAACACAGGCTATGTGAGAATAGGATAACAATGTAAATAAATTCTTACAAAAAACAAACTGTACTATGTAAACGATAATGAATATTTTAACATATTTTACATTTTGAAAGAATAAAATTATTTTCTTAGTTTGACAAATCGAAATAGTATTTTAAATTTTTCCATTTGCAGTGTCAGATAAGGTTCTAGTTGTCTGTTGCTACAGGTACCTGTTGTGGTCATGTCAAATGCCATATTTTGCCTAAGATGACCAAATGCTGAGGCAGCTTTTACTTCCTCATGCAACTTCCAATTAATTTCCAGTTTTGATTTAATCAGTGTGAATAAAAGACTCATTGTCACAGTACTCCAGGAGGCTGGTAACAGGCAAGGAAAACAGCAATGAGTTTTAAGAATGCTGCTGAGCAAGGTCAACCAGGTTAGGAAAAAAAAAACATCTCTTGTCCAATCAGTGGACAGCAGGTTGCTCTGTATTTAGACTGTTTTACTGTTTTTCTTTCCTACTCAGGAAAAGGTTGGGTTATTCATAGGAATGTGCGTGACCCACCTAATACACATAAAAGCCCTTGAGAATTCAGGGCATGCCAATTCCCCTGTGCACAGCCACACAGACAGTAGCTCACTCAGTGCTGACTTCCAGGCTACTGAGATGCAAGGTATTCCTCTCAGGGAGGGGGGGAATGTTAAAGGCTTCTTTTCCCCAGTTTGCAACCACAGGCTGTACATGCTGCCTGCTTCTAGTGGGAAATGATTAATGGAATTTCTCTTTTGTGCTGGAGTATCTGGACACTTTCTGCATGGTGATGGGTACATTGCCAGCATGTCTGATGAGGTAGTTGGGCACCAAGTCACTAGTTTTCATCTGGTGTGAAATGTTTTTTAAAACACTGTCTTCCAAAGCCTACACATGGAGCCTGAAGCCAGCTCCTGCTGACAGCATGTGTAAACTGGAGCCTCCAGACTTTCCCCTGGCCTAGGAAGGGCTCAGAGAGTAGGAAACAGCATGGACTTGATCATTGCTCTGTACTTCACAAAAGCTTGGCACAGAGGCCAAACTTCTAGGGCATCAATTGGCTCTCCTAACAGAGAGATGATGATCCCTTACCAGGGTATCATCCTCTTCCTGCTGCTGGGTACTGCCTTAGGACAGCATGCCTGCCACTATGCCACAAGGCAGAGATGCTACCTTCAGCCTTTCATCTCAAAAGTTATTGCTGAGTTACGGGATGAAGCAGAGTCCTCTGGGAAAACCACGATGTGCTTGTCAAATACCAGGTGTCACTGCCAGAAGGCAGAAATCAAAGCTGTCCCAGTAGCTGTGCCAGTAGCTGTTCTTCAGACCTTTCTGGGCACTCAGAAGCACAGGGGCAAAACCATCTTTTACCAGTGCATTGAGTTGTCTGTGAAAGCGTTTGAAGGCTGGATGTGCCCAGGGGGTGTGGGAGACTCTGAGGTGAACATGAAGCAGAAACCTGAGCAGAAAAGGGAGGAGGCAACAATACTGGAAGTGAAAATATTTCTGGCTTGAAAAAGTGCCAAGGACAAAAATTAATTGCAGGAAACACTTCTGCCCCGGTGCGGTGCAGGATTTAACTTTTTTTCTTTCACCTCTCATTCAAGACCTTGAATTGATTGCGTGATGGTGGCAGGACTTGGGGTCCTGTTGCTCTCTCACCCCGGTGTCGGTGGCAGGGTGTGACAGCAGCCACAGCACCCGGAGGGAAGGCTGCCCCGGGCTCCCCTGGCTGGAGGAAGCGGTGCGGTGCCAGCCTGGGCTGGTTTCCGTGCTTACGTCCCTCCGGGTGTGTCACTTAAAAGCCCACACGGGAGCGGCACAGGCAAATGCGAGTGGAGCTGAGCCGAAGAGTTGGTGGTGGTGGTGGCAGCTGAGAAGAGATGGCCTCGGTGTCCCCCCCTGCAGCCTCCATGCAGCCCACCTTGCCCTCCGGACCCGCCCTCTTCAAAACTGTCCCCTACGCGTTCATGCTGCCGGAGATAGTGAGTATGCCCAGCTTTGCTGCCTGACAGCACCCCACTAACTGCTCTACTGAGTCCTAAATTCTGGAAGCAGCCCCCAGAACTATCCTGAAGACAGTGGTACTGGGAAATAATTTCTTTTCTCTTAGCTTATACTGAAACGCTCACAGGTGGTCTTCGTGATGTGTTTTTTGGTACAGCTTGAGGACAAGATACGCTCCAGGTCCATCTCAGGGTCTGTGTGAGGATTGCCGGCTGCTGCAGAGCAAGAGCAGAAGCAGCTCTATTTATTGCATAGAAATCACTCAAAAATCAAGGGAACTTCGTTCTCTGTATTAAATCTTTCCAAAGGCCTGAAGGAAAGTGGGTGTCTCATAAGCTGTGACATTCCATGAATCTTTCAATTCCTTCTGGGTCCATAGGGCACTTGGTGAGACTGGCTGAGATAACTGCTGGTGTACTTTGGTCCATGACACAGCACCAGAGACCCACAATGTGGGCACAGCTGCCATGGTTGTGCTTTGCCAGGAGCTACCTGTGCCAGAGGGCTCAGCTCCCCACTGCAAACCTGTGAGAGTTTCACCCACCAGAGTGGAGCAGCGGAAGCCTATCCCAATAACCTCTCACGCTCTTCATGCACAGTAAATATTTTGGGTGGATCCAGAGCAAGCGACTCATTCTGGGCTGGCGTGTGGAATCAGGAGGAGACTTCCTCATGGCGTGATTTTAAGCCCGGGAGATTAATGAGCGGACAGGGCTGGGCCGACACAGCCATTCAGTCTTTCCCAGATAAAAGTACATTTTCTGGCTTCCGCACCAAAGCCCTTAAGGCAAGATGTTTCCTTATGTCAGACACAGCAGCAAACCTTTCCCTCTTATAAAATTTTTGAAGTGTTTTCCAAGGGCATTCAAGGAAACTCATGCCAGCTTGTGGTGCTGCTGTGGTATCATGATGCTCCAGAAGACTGGTCCATGTTGCCCAAAGACAGGGCTTCCCAAAGCTGCTGGTGCTGGGCTGGGAGGAAAGAAGGGGCTCAGGGAGCAGAACAGGCTTTTCCCATCCTGCACTCATCAGAGATGCCCTGTGTTTGTCCCTGGCAGATCTGTGGGACCTGGGTGTGGATCCTTGTTGCTGCTACCTCCGTCTCCTTCCCACTGCTGCAGGGATGGGTGATGTACGTGTCCCTCACCTCCTGCCTCATCTCCCTGCTGCTCCTCATAAGCTACATCTTCGGCTTTCACAAAAACAGTGAGAACTGGAAAGTGATGGTAAGGAGTGGATGGGACACTGGCAGCAGCCACAGCAGTGTGAGCACAAAACCACTGTGGCTAGTGATGGGTTAGCAAGCCAGTGGCCAGCTCTTCTGCAAACAACTAGCCCTTTCTTCCTTTTGTCTTGAATGGAAGTGCTGGGTGGAGCTGTGCAGGCATGGGGGAGGGTTCAGCACAGTACAAGGGTTTGTTCCCAGCCCCTGTCTGGGCACATGTGTCCTGTTTTGAGCACTTACACGTGCAGAGGATGGATCTCATCTGCAGGTGAATCAGAGAAAGATGGTCCCAGGCAGGCTGTGACCCTTGTCCCTCCCTTGTTCTGCAGGACAGTTTGTACCACGGTGCCACGGCCATTCTGTACTTGAGTGCTTCTGTCTTGCAAGCCAATGCGGCCATTCGCTCCGAGTCGGAACGTGACTCTCCCATTTACTACCAGCTCAACAGTGCTGCAACGGTGAGTCCCTCCAGAAAACCCCAGGCAGGCCAGAGTGCCTGCATTTGCCCTCGGGGACATGCAGGAGCAAATACTAATAAATGACAGCAGAACCATCCCAAGCTCAGCAGTGTCACACTGGTCAGAGCTTCAGCTCCTCATCTCTCGTGTCATGCAGCCAGCATGGGCTTCTCAGGGTCCAGCAGCTCACGGACAGCCTTGTGTGTCTGCCTCCTGGAAAACATGAGGAGCTCTGCCTCTTCTTTGAGACTGGAGAGATATCTAGGCTGAGAGGCTTCCCTAGGTCAAGAATACCAAGAGGAGATGGGGTTAGAGTCTCACAGCTGATCCCAGCTTTTGCTCTTCTTCCTTTCATCCAGTTTTTCGCCTTCATCACTACTTTCCTGTACATCCTTCACGCCTTCAGCATCTACTACCAGTGAAAACACCAGTGAAGTATCAGCTTCATCTCTGCAGGAGGAGGGCTTTCCCAGCAGCAGGATTGCAGCTGTCTTCCACTGAGGTGTCTCTGCCCTGGCCCTGTCACCCACCCCAGAGGGACGGCGATTGCTTTTTCACTTCTTTGAAGGAGGAATATTTGTACAGAGGTGTCATGTCCAGTGTGCTTGTGGGGACATTTTGTGCCTTGCCCGTGGGCTACCCAAGGGGAAGGACTGGATGCAGGCTCTGAGCCAGCCTCCCACTCCAACTTTCCATCAAATACAGATAACCAAGGAAAGGGGGGAAAAAAAAAAAAAAGAAAATTACTGTTCCTTCAGTAAACAATTTTCTTTGTTGTATTATTTCCCTATCTCTCATGCAGCTAGATCACCCCCCAACATACAAACTCATGACAATAACACAATATTTTGTTCCTTGACTTTTAGATTATTTCATTTGGTATAATGCAGAACTCAGAATAAAGTATTCAGTAACAGTGTCTGACCAAATAGCTTTTGACCAGCATATAAGTTCTGTTCATTGAACACACTAATTTTACTCCGTAAGAGTTAAAAATTTCCCTTCAAAAAACAGACAATGTTTGCAGACTTAGCTACAACAGACTTTCAGAAGTTCTATGATTTACTTTTTCAAATGAACTTCTAAATGTAGTATAAAACTACAGCATGAAAAGACTTATTAGTACAATTATTTACAGCACTTTTTCTCTGGGTGTCCGCTAATCACCATTACAAAACCTGTAGCTGCCATGTTCAGTCCCTGGCAGTGCTATCACCTGGCACCAATGTTACCAGCATCCCTCCTGTCAGCATCTTCAGCATTGGAGTGATGGATTGGGAGAGGAAGCTCCCTCCTCTCTCTGCTCCAGGTAATCCTCTGCTTCTGGGACACCACTGACTCGAAGGACATCTAAGTAGAGGAGGTAGTCCTGGAGACAAGCTGGCAATGGCAGTTCCCGGATAAACCGGTCTGATCGCAGGCGTTCGCTCGATAACATGGAGCGGATCGCAAGACGGCAAAGATGAGAAAGGGAAGGAATAAAGGCTGAAAAAGTGAAAAAACAAGTGAAATGCTCAAAAGGACACCATAGGACACATCCTTTGCCTATTGCTACCTGTTTTAGCTGAATGCAATCTGAATCCTCCAATCTCTGTCAGGTAACAAGTCAGAGCTCTCATTAGTGAAGGGCTATTGCCTGCTAGAATCAGAATTTTTGGAATTTCGCTGTAGGAGCCAGAAAAGTTACCTTACACTTCTAGAAACAAAGTGTCAAAACATCATTTTATCCTTAGTCAGAAAGTTTCATCTAACCAGCCAAGAACACCTACCTTCTTGGAGAGAGAGAAGCTCATACCACCTTACCAGACATGAAAAATTAAATCTAAAAGTAGATCAGCAACAAAATGGCACACAGGAAAACTCTTTTAGGAAAGTATTATGAGAAGAGGCTGAGGGAGCTGGGGCTGTTCAGCCTGGAGAAAAGGAGGCTCAGAGGAGACCTCATCACTCTCTACAACTACCTGAAAGGAGGGGGTAGCCAGGTGGGGGTTGGTCTCTTTTCCCAGGCAACTCTCAGCAAGACAAGAGGGCATGGTCTTAAGTTGTAGTATGTCATTTTCCACTAGAACAATGTAACCAATACAAGGTCCTAACGGGATTAACTTCTATCTCGGAGATAATTAAAAGTGTAAGTCTTGTTCTTAAAACACCAGGGGAGGTTTAGGTTGGACATTAGGAAGAATTTCTTTACCGAGAGGGTGATCAAGCATTGGAATGGGCTGCCCAGGGAAGTAGTGGATTCTCCATCCCTAGAGATATTTAAAAAGAGACTGGATGTGGCACTCAGTGCCATGGTCTGGTAACTGCAGCAGTAGTGGATCAAGGGTTGGACTTGGTGATCTCTGAGGTCCCTTCCAACCCAGCCAATTCTATGATTCTATGGCTACATGACAGCATGACTCAGCTGGCATACAATGCTAAATGTTCTAATACGTTCCTAGATAACTTTACTTAGAGCAACCACTGTGCCAAAAGATACATAGACATGTCCCTAACACAAACATTCACACTACAGATCGTATCCTGACACAGCACTCTGACACCTCCAAACTCTCCTACAGTGGCTTCTCCGTTGACTTTCTTCACAAGTAAACTGAAAAAGGTGAAAACTTTCAAACTTCCCCCACCTGCTTTTTCCTCTGCTTTTTCTCTTTGGCTTTTGTTACTGGATGCTATGACAGCACAAATATATTTACTAATAGCAAAGGAAACAAAGAAAGAACTTGAGGTATATTTCCCCAAATAACCCCTTTTTTAAAAAACTCCGAAGATAACCTAATTAGCTTCAAATGTTCCAAAGGAAGTATTATTTAATAACATTATCACTTGGGCATTTTAAAAATTATTACAGACCTTTTTAAAGAAGAATTTGCTTTGAAGTTAGCTACTAACAAAGACATCTGAGTGCAACTTTTCAGTAACATCATGCATAGGTTACTGGAAATGATCTGTATGGTAAAGCTTTTCTGTCAGGGAGACACAGTGAGCACCTAGTGTTTTCCTAGACAATCAATTATTGAATCTCTTTGGCTGACCACATTTTGATGACAAGAGTGACAATGAACAGCCAAATTTGTAGGTATTTAATATGATGATTTGTATGTTTTTTATTTAATAATTGTCACATGCTTACAGAACAGGATAGAGATTTCATTGGAAATAAAAATGAAATTCAAAAAAATTAAATCAGCGGGATTTTTGTCTACAAAACATAACCAAGTGGTATCAATCATCTTCCCTTAAGTCATCCAAAAGACTGCACAAATCATTTCAAGAAGGCACAGTACTCATTTATAGTCAGTACCCGTATTTTGTAGCACATGCATTAATTGGGAGTGGACAAGCCAACCTAAACTGAGAATACTTACTTGAAACACACTCTGAACTGAACAATGTAAGGAGTCAAATTAATTCAGATATGATTTGTTTGAGTGGTTAGTAAGGGCAGCTGCTACTTCTGCCCTCCATTTTCTGGACAAGCTATGTCTATTGACCACTCAACCTTCTTTGCCACTGTGCATAAGTACACAGAACTGGTTCCCACTTATCACCTGGAAGCTGGCATACACAGGGATGCTTTTCCCCTACTGGTACTGCTTACCAAAATGGCTCTTGGGAGTCCAAGAGAACTTCTCTTTGTAATCTGTAAGGTCTTGCTCTACAGCTGGAGGAAGTCTTTTCCAGTTTGTGAACTCCAGGATGAAATTGAGGACATTCTCGCTCACAGAGAAAATCCTGTGTAACAAAACCTCCCATAAATTATCATTTTACACAAGAACATAAATAGAATAATGGAAACAATGCATAGAAAGCTTAACTATTTTCTAACAAATCCTTAACTAACTATATCTAAGTACAGAAACAGAAAACCATTTAGGAGAACTCCAAAGTCATTTTGACGGCACAAGCTGTAATTTTATCTTCCTTCGTTTCTTAGAAAAGGTTAAACTGCAGTGACAGGGCAAGGGGCAGTGGTCACAAACTGGAACACAGGAGGTCCAACCAAAACATAAGGAAGAACTTCTTTACTGTAAGATTAGCAGAGCACTGGAACAGGCTGCCCAGAGACATTGAAAACCCATAGGCCATACCATGCAACCTACTCTAAGTGAACCTGCTCTGGCAGGGGGGTTGGACTAGAGATCTCCAGAGATCTCTTCCAATGCCTAATATTCTGTAATTCTGTGCAAGAGGATAATATCTGCTCTGAAATTTGAATGCCTCAGTAACAAGCAGAATTATCCTCTACACTAAATTCTTATTCCATTCTCACCTAAATTTTAATAAGGGGTCAAGACACCAGAGCATTACTATCACTTTTGGGAAAAAACCCCACACATTTATTCATCTATTTATTTATTAAAACAAACAAAAATCAGTTCTCAAAATTTGCAAGTGTTTCTCCTTCTAGCAGAGACCACATTTGTATATATTCAGAAATCAGTATGCTTTGTATTTCAAATCTTTAGTGGGTGTGAAGAACTTTTGAAAATAGCCTAATTGAATAAAACATGCAAGGACGTTTAAGAACCAGCAGGTAAACCAACTGATTTAGGATTATGCATAATCCTAATTTGACAGAACAGCTTCTTGGCCAGATGTGTACAATCCTGAATTTTCATCTGAATGGGAATCTAAATGCTCTAAAGACACAAAAATACCAGCCTAAAAAAATTTAATACACTTGATTTTTACAGAGGTTCATGCGAAAAGTTATTTTATGTCCTCTGTTTTTTGTTTTTTTGTTGTGGTTTTTTTTTTTTAACATTTGATTAAACTTTCACATGTTCACTGAAAACCATGCAGGATAGAGATCTGATTGCCTGATTTAAGACAGTGGTTATTTTACATCTCCCACTGATAATTAAAATTGACAGTGCTCTAGACTGACCAGTTCATGATTATACAACGGTTTTGCACAAGATGTCAAGAGATCATTAATGAAACATATGCATAAATGTCATTTGCTATCTATAATTGCTATCTTCTCTCCTGTTTTCTACCAGAACAGAATAGTTAATATTGAAGTTCAATTTGTAAAAAATTATAGTTGTGTAGATTCCAATGTGATAAGCATGATTCAGAAAAGTGGATATTTAAGCAAAGTATTTGGTAAAAAAGCATTTGTGCATAAGGTAACAAAATATCAAAAAAGCATCAGGTATGATATACATGGACAGTATGAATATGTATGAATAAATATTATCTACAGAAGCACAGATACACCATGCTTTATATATACTCCTCCTTTTTAAACCTTAAAATACTACTTCTTTCATACAGTGAAGTAATACATGTAATGAGTTTATACATCTCATGTAAAGCTTACAGCCGAAACATATGGTAATAAATGCTAAGTCTCTGTTACAAGGACAAGCAAAAAACCCAGAAGAAAACAGAAATACTTCCTAATTTTGAATACAAGTTTAATTCTGTGTGCCTAATTAAGTATAAAACACCACCAAGCAGTGACTTATATGTGAAAGAATGAAAAAAAAAAGAAAAAAAGAACTGAGACTGGAATTTTTGCCAGTTTAACTGGAATTGTTAAACACAATCTCTTTTTACATCCACTTCCTCTCCTCCTAGCCTTGGCCCTACTGCACCTTACATTTGTTTCCCACCCCTCCTGATCTCTTTCTTGGCATTTGGCATTCGTCTTACTGTATTACATATACAGTTTGCAACTAAATTTGGGGCCTAGTAAGAGATGCTTGATATAAAAACTGTGAAATGACTCTTTTCTGCAGAACAGAGCTAAAACAACCTCCATTCTGGCTTTCTTCTTTGTAAAAGAAATTTGTTTTACTGGCCATCCAGCCATCCCCAATCACTGTTTCATTTCAGCTGTTCTGTGACCTTTGCCATTCCTGACCGTGGCACTGGATTCCCAGGTGCTGTCCTCTGAAAACACACATTAAATAACACAGCAACAGCTGTGGAGATTAGCAGACAATACTAAAATACTGAAGTAAACAGGGTAACATTATCTGCTTACCAGACTCTGCGCAGGAAATTCACTGGATTAAAACCAGCCAGGAGCAGGTATGGCAGCCACTCCTTGTACTTCTCCTGTGCTTTCACTGTGTAACTTAGGAACTCTGACAACTGGTCCCCAGCAGGCAGTAAACAGCCCAGCTTCAAGAAGCGTTGAAACAAAGCAAACTTTTCATGGAACAGGCAGTATCCCAAATTAATCCCAAGTAAGGTGATGCCATATTTCAGGAAAATATCAATGAAATTAAAAAACCTAGGAACAGCACAAAATGAACAGGACATCCTGTTAGTCTTTTCCCAGAAAGCAGCTACCATTTCACTTCTTACCTCCAAGAAAGCAAATATCTTCTACCAAAAAATCCCCCCAGCTGTATTTTCAGAAAGCCCTGCAACCCACTGAATTATTGTAAACATTTTTAAATGGTCTGACTAAAATAATGTTACCATTTTCAATTATAGCATTGTAATATGATATTACATGTAATATGATACTTTCCTTAATGCAAAGCACATGAGCCACATAACATTAATATTCACAAAAAGGAATGTCTATAAAGGGTGAACTAACTAGAATACTGGGGAAATATTAAATGATAGACTGGAATCAGCTGAAAGGAAAAAAAAAATTCAAATGTATTCTCTACCACATGGACTGCCTCTGTTGTTCTAAAGCACAACCCAGTAACAGGTAATTGCTGTGAAGTCTCAGTTAAAATGTAAATCAAAATAACATTACAGCTCCATACAAAGCTCACCACTGCCAGGAGGTGACTGAGATTTGATTTTCTATCTTGAGTTCAGCTGTGCCAGTATTCAATCACTTGAATATTATTTTACATATTGGTTTGGGAAGAGCATAAAATGAGTCTGGGGACAGGAACATCTATATTTTTCACAGTAATAGCCCAACTCCTATAATGGATTAACTCCCCACAGAAAAAGGAAGAAGCTTCTGTATTAAAGGAAAATAAAAATAAAACAAATCAATAATAAGGATATGAAGAGCCACTCATAACACCCTATGACCATGCCATTGACATATCATATATGAGTACTCATGAGTAAGGCTTTTATACCTTATTTTTTCTCCAAAATTAGAGCCCTTGCCATATGAAGTAAACATTGCTTTATTTCCTGTTAAATACCAGGGGTCTGTAGCTCTCACCAGGCATAAAAAAGAAATGTGTCATGATTTAAAAGATTCTACCATTTGGTTTCCCAGTTCTCTTTACAGGTGATTAACTCTGCTTGTCTCACAAGTGAGACTGGCATACAGAAAAGGAAAACATCATTTTCCAATAACTCATCTAAAAAGTAGCTGTCTACTTAAGAGCCCTTTTGATCTGATTACAGCACTGAGTCCCGTTCCCAGAGAAACGTGTTGATACAGCCTTCTGAAAGCATGAAAACTGCAATTATGTTCTACAAGACTCTTCAAAGAGCTCAGCTTCCCCTCAGAGGTTTCAGTGAGCTTCTTCAGCTCATGCATGCAATACAAATCCCATGCACCATTTGGTTACTTACAGCTTAATTCCAGCAGCTCAAGAACTGAGGAAGGAGGGCATGAAAACTGCAGATTTAAAAGAAGTTCAATAAAGGCCAACATAATTATGAATAGTTTCACAATATAAGAGGTATACTTACTCTTTCTGGAAGACCATACACATGGGTGATCTACAGTCAAAATTAAGGCACTCCTGAGCATCTGGACTGTAGCCTTCTCTAAGTAAGATTTCCAGACATTCTTTATTACCACCATATACTGCTGAATACACAGGGCTCACTTTGCCTTTGCCTTTGTCACAAATCCGATCAGTAACTGGTATTAGCAACTCCAGTATCCTGCAAATATTTTTAAATACTGTTTGTTATTTTATGCAATAATTAATGTTAAATGTATTGTCATTTTTCATGTGTGATTATAACATCGGAAGAAAATCCTGCCTACTTTTTCACAACTGCACAAAAAGAACAACCTTTATCATTTCATACACAGACCCACAACCAACATTGTGCTTTGGCATGGATTTAGTGCAGCACTAAATATTTTAATCCAAACCAGAGACAGATACTTCCTATCATCCAACACTCCTTTTCACAGCAATAGAGTACCACTGCACATTAAATAAACTGAAACCACGAAGTGCAAATAAAACAAATATTTCTGTTTAACACTCACAGAGATACTGAAACAGAAAAATGATTCTATTTCATAGCTCATACCTCCAGTTAACATCCTTTCCAGCTAACAAGGCTTAGTGACAAACACCAGCTCCTTTGCTACTTACTGGTGCTGCTTGAAGGTCACCAGTTACATATTGTTGCAAAAGTTCTGAAGGCAGCATTTGGCTTAAAGGCATTTCTAGTTCTGATGACTTTGCTGACCCACCTTCTGTTTCTGAGAAAATGAACTAAAACCAGCTTCCTCAGTATCTACTACAGTCAGCCCCCTTCATCAGCTTGAGAAGATTTGATAGACAAACTTTAATGACAGTTCAATTGATTTTCTCCTTTTGCTAGGACTTAAGATCAAGCATCTACTAATAATTTTTGAGTTATTATCATCATTAATATATTTGATTTTAAGTGCTGTCACACGTGCAAATCATAGGGTTCCTCAGAGACACTTCTCTGCTTCTGTCACTCTGGGAACTTCCTTCCTCTCTTGATTTTCTGCTCCAAAATTGTCCTGGAACATCAGGTCTGGGCACAGCTACAAACGGATTTTCGGAAGGATGAAAGGAACAGATTGTGGCTTTGATTTTCTGGCCGGTTCAGCTAATTCATTATTTCCAAAATTAGTATTTATGCTATATAATAGCTAGGAATATAATCTAATTAGCAGCTGTCCAAGTAATGTATAAAGCACATAATTGTTATTTATATTTTAAAAGTAAGATGGTTATTAAGGGAATTGATACCTGATTCAGCAGCTCTGTGGGAAACCCTCTAAACTCATTAGAATTAAACTAAAAATGGCTGGTCACTTTACTGGGACTATTATCAGGCATTTAAAATATGAAAATAATCAGGAATTCTAAACTACAAATCAGCTTGAGAACTTTTTTTTTTCTTTTTGTGCAGAACTTCCACTTTGTCATAAGCTTTTTACTACCAGAATCTTCTGTCCAAATCTATTTAATCACCTACTTTTTATGGCCCATTTCAGCTGCTGCATGAATAGGTAACTGCCAATTTTCCTCGTTGCAGTAGAGATTTGGATCTGCCCCTTTTGCCAGCAGCAGTTCCACACATTCCGTGTGTCCCTCCTGAGAGGCAATCAGCAAGGGAGTGGCTCTGTCCTTGGCTTGAGAGTTTGCATCTGCACCTGACAAAAAAATGCAACAATATTCTATTAAAAGAGCAGTGTCAAAATGAGCCTGCTAATGCAGTGCTACTGAGGGGTTCTAAAAGACCCTGGCAATCCTTAATCTTCTCACCAATCTTTTTTTGATTTATCATTTCCTACCATAACAAAACTACTTCAAATTACCAAAACAAGATTTAAGCAATTAAGATGGTTTTGTGTATCAATCTGCAACTTAAATTGAAAATACTAAAAATTTGAAGTTATAAAGTGCAAAAGTAGAAGTAAAAGGTATCTGGTGACAGGCTGATGCAAGTTGAAAAACAATGAAGCTAAAAGAACAATCACTATTACCATAGGATACAAGCAGTCTTAAACTCTCCAGCTTTCCATACTGAGCAGCAACAAACAAAGGCGTAATTCCAAAGTCATCCTTACATTCTTTGCTTGCCCCTTTCTCCAGGAGTATTTTCATTATCTCAGTGCAACCCTGAAATAAATATTTTTATACTTAACCACCACCACCAACAAAAATCCCTGGACAACTGGCATGATCTGTTTTTCCCAGACATTCCAAACAGAAATAAGGAAAAATATAGTCAATATTCTAAAGATATAATGAAAAAAATAATGGAAGAAAAAAATATACAAGTTTAATTTAATTTTTCATAGTTGCTCGTTTACATGAAAGATACAAATGAAAATTCAATTAGTTTATTAGTACCATTCAGCTAATGTATTTCTATTCTGTAGCTAGGTCATATGTCCCACTGGCAATGAGATACTGAACAGAATTTTTTTCTCAAAAAACCCTGTGCAATACATGAGCTTGTAAGTAGATACAATATTTCTAATACTTAATTATTGCTTCCCAACAGGAAGCAATAGTAGTTTTAGATACACGCTTCAGGGTATTTCAGGCTCTTCAGCATTTAAACAACTGTATGACTGCTAAGGTGGGTTAGGAAAAATTACTCAATAAAAAGGCAAATAAATAGATGAATTCTCAGAATACAGCAATTACAGAGAAATTATATTATACACTTACAGGTTACCTGAAAGGAAGCTTGGTGCAAAGAATTCCATCCAGAGAAAGAATGAGGTCCTTTAACATTTGCTCCATGTTGGAGCAGAAACCTTACAATGTCTTCATGTCCATTTTGAACAGCTTCAAATAGAACATTGAAAAATAAAAAAAAAAAAATAAAAATAAGTAGAAGAAAATAATTCTTATTAACTGAATTTAAATAACTCACTGAAAAACTCAAACTGTCTCACCACTAACTTTCTGACACATTATTGTAATTCTTAAGTCGTTTTATAAATGGGTAATTGCCCTATATATTTACATCCCCAAAACAGAATTGGAGAATAGAAATTTACCCACAAAAATTTTAGTAACACTTGTTAAAATTCTTCCTATGCTGTGCTAACACAGATAACAAAAGTTCCTCCTGTGAAACAGGGAGACAATTCTGCTGCAAGCACCTACCTACATGACAGTCACAATGGCTCCCCAAACTTGAATAACCCTATCTTCCTACAAATTTCCCCCAAAACTGTTTTAAACACCTATATTGAATTAATTTATGCTAACACTTCCATTGACAAAGTCTCTTTAGCAGCCTGATTCATCCCCAAGTTTTCATCACCGGCAATTCTACCACAGCACATTTCCTATGATGACAACCTATCAATAGTTGCTACTGAGTGAATAATTTTTAGGGTATTAGTACAGGAGCTGGCTTGTAGTACTCAGTGTCCAACACAGAGCTGTGCCCTAAAGACATGGCATAGTCTGAGATAACCTGAGCATTAACTTCTTCCTTTTTAAAAATACGCAGCCCCAAGACTGCTCCTTGGTCCAGCCTAATCTCTGTAAGCATTTATACACAGTGTTAATTACCATCACCCACATAATTTCCCCACGAGTGCTGCCTATCACCAAGTATTCTATTCAAATAAACTATTTAGTTGTCTAAAAATAAAGCATGAAGAGACTTATAAACAAAGCTAACGTGGCAGCTGTGATGTTTTTGTGTGTGCGGAGATGGTAAAACAATAACTACATCTATAACCAGTTATCTAAACTCTGAGGATTCACTATAGCAGAAGATTTTAGGGTTCACTATAGCATTTAATTATGTCAAACACAAATAATAGAAAAACCATTAAAAGAGTGGACCTGAATTGATAAACTAAGAATTGCAAAGACTTGAAACACCCACATACAGCTGTAAACCTGTATCTCCTACACCTTTTCTAGAAAGAAGCAATAAGTGATGGGAAAAAGTTTGGGTTTACAACTTCATTGTAAAAATTTGCTTGTACAATTCTGTTGTTGTTAAAACACAGTCTGAAACAGATTATTAGCCTAGTGTTTAGACTACAAAAATAGGAAACATGGCAGGCAATGAACGAACTCTGGTGAGTTTAAACTCAGCAGATAAGCTTTTCCCCATTCATCAGTTGTCCTGAGATTTCAAGAAAGCTGGTGTCACCTAGGAACAGTGCAGTAGTTGCTTCGTTGGTAACTTCATTGGGGTCAGCTCCAGCTTCCAAAAGAACACAAACACTTTCAAAAGATCCATGGGATGCTGACAGGTGCAGTGCAGAGTTCCCTTCAAATGTCTTTGAATTGATGTAGTCATCAGATGGAGCTACAAATGAGAATTAAATAGGAAAGAAAAAAGGTACATTCATCAATGAATTACAAAACACAGTTAATTTTCTTAAAATTATGGAGTTATTTGAGATGTGCTGCCTGCAACGTATCCGTGAACATAATGTTATCAGCTCTTTCAAACAGCAGTTCCAGTTATTGCTGGCCTTCTACAGACATCTGCCTTGGACAGAGGAAGGCAAAATAAAATCAAGTGACATTCACAACCTACAACATGCCAATTCATCTTCACCATAGTGAGGCACTAGCAATGAAACCTCATAGAAATTTACAAAATAAGTAAGAATAGGGTAAGAGAAATCTATTTGTCATATTTCACATCACGGGGGGATTTAGCAGAAAATTCACACTATTTCACATCAAGATTTCCTTACCTGCATGAATTAGCAGCCTCAAACATTCACTCGAATTGCAAGCTGCTGCTTCATGGATCGGCATCCACCCCCTGTTATCCGCAACATCGATGCTGTACCCCTGCTTAATTAGTTTCCTCAGCATTTTAGCATTTCCTTCTCTGGCCGCAAGTCCCACAGCAGAGCATCGATCGGAATAGGCCTCTGTGAAATCCATCCTTGTGTCTGACAAACTGTGACGGAAGGAGAGGGAGGAAGGGGAGAGGGAAAAGAAATTTGTCTGTTAATACTGAACATGAGGTGGGGGGAGCACTATTTTGGTTTTCTGCAGAGGTGCTTGGGTTGGGTTTTGGGGGGGAGAGGGCGTGAGTTCCTTTTGAGGAGCTTGGGGGATAACAGGTCCCCTGCTGCTGCTCACCAGCTCCCAGGGCAGCATTGACCGAGGGCAAGGGATCTCTTTTTCCTGGGCCAAGTGGCACAGCCGTGCAGCGGACGGGCTCGCACAGACACCTCGCAGAGCGGCTCTGCCACCACATAGCCTGGCCCCGGGCAGAACCACCCCCTCCAGACAGCCGGCGGCACCCGAGGGGCAGCCCCGCTGCCCACCGCAAGAACCGGACAGGGGGAAGCCCGCGGCCGTTCCGCCCCGCAGGCAGTGCGCAGGCCCGGCCCGGGCGGCTGTCGGTCGGTCGGTTTGTCCGTCGGTCAGTCAGCCATGTGGGTGTTCGGCTACGGCTCCCTCATCTGGAAGGTGGATTTCCCTTACGAGGAGAAAATGGTGGGGCGCATCCAGGGCTACAGCCGCCGCTTCTGGCAGGGCAGCACCGACCACCGCGGCGTGCCGGGCAAGGTGAGGCCGGGGAGGAGAGGAGAGGGGAGGGGGGCACGGCGGCGGCGGGGCGGGCGGGCCTCGGCCCCTCACCGCGGCGGCAGGGCGGGTCTCCCTCCGGGCCTCAGCTCCTCAGCGCCGAGGCCTCCATCGGGGCTGAAGGGAACCGGCCTTGCCCCGGCCCCCGCCGCGGCAGGGAACCCTCTGGCTGCCAAGGGCGATTCCTAGCGCAGGGGCTGCCCCCTCCACGTCCCTCAAGCCCTCGCCACCGCTCTTTCGTTTTGTTGATGGTTTGTTTGTTCTTTTTAGTTTTTTGTTTTGTTTTTTAACTTAAGAAGTAAGCTGGTGCTGGCTGGTGACACTTTTTTCAGCCAAGTCCTGAGGTGCAGCCTTTCCACTTCAATTTTCTGTCGTGGTGGCAAGAAGTATATCCTAAAGTTCAAGAATTCATTTTCTTCCGTGCTATCAATTAAAATAAAAATAAAAATCACCACCAGCAGCAAAATTAACTTCAAAGAGGAGAAAAAAAAGGGTAACAAAAACAACTACCACTCTATTTAGATAGCTGGAAAAACAACTGAGGTGGTTAATATGGACATTAATCTAAATAACTAAGGGAGAATACCATAGTTTAGGTGCCATGCTTTTGACCTGAGCACCTACCTCACTTCTTTTCAGCTTTTTTTAATTTCAAATTAAAACATACAAAGAACAAAATATTTACTACTTGGATATAAGCAAAACAAAAGCCACCAGGACAAATAATCCAAAATTCCAGAAGTGATCATTCCCAGTTTCATGTGAACATACGTATTTTGAAGCCACAAGAGCAAGAATAACTAGTTTTCCTCTGCTTTGAAAGCCTGTACCACTGTCCCCATATATCATTCTAAACAACTGAAAAAATACTCAAGTTCTTAGTAGCACTAGTTAGAACCTCAAATACCATCAGGTAACTTGCACAGTACTTCAAGATAATACTAAACACCCTCAAATTCAGCTTCCTGCAAGGCAAATCACCATGCTTCAGGCACTAGCAGAAGTCAGGCATCTAGTATTTTCTATTTATTTATTAAATTTTACTGCAAAGAAACAACTTATGCTCAAGAGGAGGTGCACAGGGCAGGCATGTTCTCAAGGTTGGACAAGTTCTGGGCAAATACACCTGCCCCAGTCCCGAACCTGGGCCCCAGAATGCTTTGCCATGTTGCTTTTAAAACTGAGTCAAAAGCCTGGCTTTGGTACCCAGCTTACCTCCTGTCATATACACAGTTCCTATCCTCAAGCCTACCCCTGTTCTCAGCTGCTGCCTCACCTGCGTGGAGAGATGGAGCTGCTCTGTTGCTGCCTCAGTAAGGTCTGCAGGCTGGACAGCCATCCTCCACTTCCTTAGTGGGAACATTAATTTGTCACCTACAGTAATCTGTCTTCAAAGATTACGTTAGGAAATTTCTGTTTTGCTCTTGAATTTGGGTGAATAGAAAAACATGCTGAAGTTGTTCTGAAAACCTAACTGGTCAACAGAGAAAGTCTTACTCCTGGGGCACTGGTTAGTTTTATTTGCTTTTTTTTAAGTACCCTTGTGACCCCATTGAATTAGCTTCAACTGGGCTAGCTGAAATTCAGGGGAATCCTCAGAGTGAGTGTCTTTTTGAAGATACTGGAAATCTTCCAAATCAGCCATGCTAGGTCACTGCCCACTAGCAGATAGTCAGTTCCAGGAAGCTGAGACATTTGTATTTCTGCCCTGGTCACGATTATACCTAGAACCACCATCTGCAGGCACACAGAGGCTTCAAGCAACAACAAAACCCCACAAACACACAGGCTTGTGCTTTGTTCTATTTCTGTGCTTGTTTGGACAGACCAAGGATGCAGGTCATTATTTATGTAAACTGATTAATGCATTTTATTTCATGTTTTATATGAAACACTTAGCATTATACACTTTTTCTCAGCATCAACAAGGTACTGACTTTTGGTAGTCCTGCAGTCCTCTTACCTGCAGGGCAGAAAGGCTCCCTTAGTGTATACTGAGAAAAAACACAGCTGGGACCTCCCTGTTTCACCAGACCAAAAACTCCCTGCTATAAAATTTTCACAATCCTTGGCATCATAGATTCACTGCATCTCTTGAGGGTGAGCTACAAGTGAAACTGGTCCTTCAGTACTACTTACACATTTTGAAGAGAAGCAATAAAACAGAAGCCAAAAAATTAAAAAGAAAACCCTCTCCTGAAAACACTTCTTGCTCCCACATTCCACAATCAGCGCAAAAAAACAACCATACAGAGCACTTTGAGTTACAGTAGCTGCATTTACTACAACACTCAGTTGACCTTGAACTTGCACATTGAACTGCTCAGTTCCTGATGCAGTAAGACTGCTAACTAGTCATAAATTGATCTTTAATTACGAGGCCATATTTTTTTAGTTTACATGGCATTAAAGTGGAAAAAGATTTGTTTAGATTAAGATTTAAAAAAGGAATGAATAATCATTACTTGAAATATATACTGCAATTTTCACATTAGCTGTTTTTAAAAATAAGATTTTTCTGTTAATTATTTTGAATATTACATCAAAGTAGCATGAATTTTACCACTAACAGTGTTCCCTGAAAAATTTGCTACTGGCTTAGAAAGACCTGAATAAGTAATAAAAATGTTTTCATAAATGGTAAATTCAAATTTCTTAGTGCAAGCTTCAAGAAAAAAATGGCATCAGAAATGCAAACCTGCTTGATCCACATAAACCTTCTGAAATGTTTAAGTTTAGGAGGGGAATTGGTTTTGCACAGAACCCACCACAGCATTAACGAGTCCAAGCCATTATTATCACAATATGGTTTGGACCAAACCTATAGCATTTTCCTGCCCAAACAGGGAAGTCTGGCTTCCTCTCCTCACAATCCTCCTTGCTCCCAGTTTCAGCCAGCTTGTTTTAGCTGCTCTCCCTGATCCAGCACTGTCCCTTGACTGCACAGCACACCAGCAACCCTGACATTTGGGGAATCTCGGTTCTGGATCTTCTGGAGACTGTCTTTATTCCTAACCCTTCAACGTGCTTGGAAAAATCTCCTGAAAACTTAATGACATGATTAATCAAGCTCCAGGTGTCTGCTGCCACTGTCCAAACAGTGCCCAAGGAGAAAACTCTGAGTTTCTGCATGCACAGAATTACTGGGTCAGCTTAAGGTTGAATCTTCTTAAGGTATTAAAGGGCTTAGAGTTTGTTACAAGTGAAATGGAGAAGAAAGAAGGCTGGACTACAGGATCTCCTGAGGTGCCCACCCACATCTGCAATTCCCTGATTTACCCTGGCTGTTTCTTCCCGTTGGATGGCTGCCAGCAGGGGTCTGTGGGGAGAGGATGGAGAGACAGGCAGCTGTTACACCATAGTGAGCCACAGGAACAGGAAGTGGAGAAGGCAATGCTGAGTTTAAACAAACTTAAGAATTTAAAATTATTACATTCCTACTAACTAGCAAACTAACACTGCCTTTCAGGAAAAAAATTAAGTGATAATCAAGCAACAATTATTTGTAAGGTCATATTCCATTTTATTCTCTCTTGCTTTCACATCCAGATGCAAAAATTGATTCCTCAATCAGTACATATTTAGTAATTTTAGCAGCTGTTTGTGCACCAGTGCAAAAATCTAATAGTGAAATAACTTATTTCACATTACCCCATTTTCACACCACACATCAGCTAGACCTCAGGACTATCCTCAGGAACTTTTAACTCCACACAGAGAATGCCCCCATTCCAGGAGAACACCACAGACTACTACAGGCTCTGCACCACGCTAATGCTATTTTCTTCTTTTTACTGAGTCCAGCATAGGTAAACCTAGAAGAATCTGTCATGTACACTCATAAGATGTCAACCTCACTGCTGCTCTAGCATGATCCAATGCAGGGTTGCCTCTGGCACCCTTCCTGTCAGTAGACTGCACAGAACTGACACAAATCCCTCCACGGCATCTGATTTAGGAGGTCACTGGGGTCTGCCCTTGCCAGTACTTGCACATGACAGAAATGGTTTAGTTTACATTATATAGCTGGTCATTTATAGATGTGTTATTTTCTTTACTTCACTAGCAGAGGAAATACCCGTGGTTCCTTAACAGTGTTTGTTTTAGGTAGTTCCATGCAAGACAAGGACTCTGCAAACCAACACAATTAATATCCTGTTCTTCCCTACACAAAGAGAATGTTCTTTCACCCCACAACAAACTGAAGATTATGTACTCTTCAATACTTCCATTTAATATTTAATATTGAGATACCTGAGAATAAAGAAGTTGTTTTCCACTACAGAACGTCTCTTTAATCCATGATTTCAAAATCCTAGTGACCAGTACTGAGTGCTCAGGTCAGGCAAGTATTAATGGCTATGAAAAAAGCTTCCCAAAAGGAACACCTCACTTAAGATATCTCAGTTAATCATTGTAACAGACCGGTTTCTCAAATAGTAATAATTTAATTACTAATCAAATTACTAATCAAATAATTACTCAAATAGTAATCATTTAGTATTAAACACGAATAGATGGCTGATGCTGAGAGAACTGGCATTAAAAAAAAATGAAATAACACAGCACCTCAGAGCTTAGAAATAGCCTTTGAGATTATAAAAGATCTGTCACTAAACAAATAATATCTGCACTAGATTGTATCTGTGAAGTGCTCTGCAAAAACAAGATTTCATATTTGGCTTGTTACCAAAAGAACGCGTGGCTTGCCAGCGACTCTGTGTGAGAGAGACAAACACTGGGACATCCTAATCAAACAGAAAAGCACGGGCATGTCAATGGGACTGTCAGTGAGGAGTCACAAAAAGACTGAAACGTAGTACCCCAACACTGAAATAATAGCACCCCAAGACTGAAAGTTAGCCAAGACTCAATGCAGACATGTATCCAAGTACATCAAGTTAAGATTATCTTTGCAATTCCTAGAATGAATTTCTATCCTACACTAGAACTGAATGAATGCTAGTACCTCTGCTTTACTGTACCTCTCAAAAAACATTTCTATACTAATTAAATGCCAAAAGTAGTAATTTTAAACAACAGCTGTAGCTCTCTGTAGGGTTTTGTGTTTTAAAATTTTATTCTCCAGGCTGCACAACAAATTTCAACTATTTTCAGAGCTTAAAAATGGGCATCTTAGTCTTCCTGCAAGAAGCAACTTATGGAAAAAGAAGACATTATCCTCCCTCTGCCTAGTAAGAGAGAATGACCTGTAAGGGTGAAAAGAAGGGGAAGAGTCTTCTGGACAACAGATTTTTTTTTTTTTTAAACTTTGAATAGTATGGTGCTTACTAAAAATTACTAACAGATTTCTGTGTTTTCAAAACCACCTAAGTAGCTAGGAGCTTTTAAACCCAGGAGTTGCCATATATCGTAGCACATAATTAACATTTTCTAAAATCCAGTTAGTGCAGAAACCAAGGCAGAAGTGGTAATATCTTGCCTAGTTCTACGCAAGGTAGATTTAAATGCTACATTACTTCCCATACCCATGTATAAACTTTCTGAAGGCAAGCAAAAAGGTTCACCTCACTGTCACTGCATAGAGAAAAAAAATGGCATAGTACTGTGGAGAAGCAACATGACTAAGGAAGGTGCACTGAGAATACTTTTACATTACTGAATTATTATCACCATGTCAAACAAGAACAGAACTGGGTCTGAACAGCACATACAAAGCAAGGACTTTCAAAATCTCCAAGGTTATTTCTGCCTTTAATTTCATGTCTATGTTGCAGAGACTTTCCACTCAGATTTTAACATTTGGTTTACCTAATGCAGATCAAAAGCTATTCACAGAAAATATTTATACTGAAACTTGAAGAAACAGACCTTTCTGAAATTGTCCTGGATGAGTTCTCATGAGTTCTCTGACCCTGTAATTCTTTATTTATTTATTTATTTAAAGGGGGGGGGGGGCATGCTGCTTTTGTTTTATGATTCAGGATAAAAGCCTGTAACAGATTACTTTTATTTTTATTTTAGCCTGGAAGAGTTGTGACTCTGGTTGAAGACCCTGAGGTATAGTACTCCTATCTCTGTATGAACAAAATGTCATGTTGCATTCCCAACCTATGTAGTAAGTCTATTTTTGCTTCTCTACAAGCAAATAATTGAGTTATCTTTAGTGCAATTAAAAGTCCTCTCAAAATTTCTTGTAGTTACACCAATGACTTTGATTGTTTTAAATAAATCAATCAATCTAAACTAAGAAAATGGAAGTAGTTTGGGTCTGTTATTACCAAAGGTATATTTTGAAGTATTTTATGAGAGTCACTTCAGCTATCCTGCTTATGGCGCATAATTTTACTTTCAGCATATGTGTAGTGCTGACAATACCCCAATAGCAGACCCTAGATGTTGTGTCAGAACTATAATCTTGCCCTCCCAAAATAAAGACTGAAACAATGATTACATTGCAGAGATAAAAACAGAGATAGCCTGGCTTTATTTTTTTGCTACACAGATAAAGTGCTTAAGGAGTTAAATGCCACAACAGTGCTTTGGGTTTCTCTATAATATTGTGAAATTAGCTTCTGTTTAGAAAAGGCTCATTGGCTGAAGTTTGCTAGTCTCACTTATCTTACAGCCTTTTCCCAGTGTCTCACTTAGAAAGTGTGAGGCGAGGAGAGGGCTGGGTAAGGAGGGAAGATGAAAGCAGCCATAGGCTTACAGTCATGTAGGCAAATCAAAGTTTTTCTCCTTATAAAAGTACCTACAGTTAAATTTTACCCGTTTCTGAATTCTGTTCAATAGTAAAGAAGCTATCTTTACAACTACCTGCAGTTTTTTATAGCTCTTAGCCCCACAGAGAGCTCTCAGTCGGATGCTCACCAGCTAGGACCAATGCACTGAGCTAGGCTAGGAAAGTTGAGGGAGGCTACAGCAGGACACACCTTGTGTGCCATTGCTTTCCCACTCCCTGCTGACCCTGTGGACCCTCCACAGCCAGCAGAATGCTCTGTTCTGGCATCTTGCTGGGGACAATCCTGTCTGTCCAGCTTTATACTGCTCCACAAGAAGAAATCCCTGCAGGTAGAAGTGCCTCCAGAGGGGCAGAAGGATAGCATGGAAGCAATGGGAGAGGAAGGTGACACAACATCAGGCCATAAGATGTGGAGGATGGGTATTTTAGTAGTAGTTTTTATTTACAGCTGTCTCTCTAGACAGTGTTGGCATTGCTGTCTTACCAATCTGTTTCCCTCCAACAGCAGCCACATAATTAAGTTCAGCAGTAACTGAAAACTTCATCTGTTTTTTGCAGTTAGCAAAACCAGCAAAATGCACTGCCCTCTCTCTCATTGTGACTTTCTGTACTTTTCTAGTAAGGGTTTTTTTCACATTACTGTACTGCTGGGAACCATTATGTTACACAGACGCCTATATAGACAAAGAATGCTTATGTATGTTGTCACTCGGTTCGTATTGTTAAGGTAACTTATTTGTTACCATAGAAACTTTTTTCCCCTTAGAAAACCACTTTTGGTTGGCTGTTTTTTCCCTTCCCTCCAGAATCTGGTGTGACCAGATAGTCACCCTTTAAACATAAACATTAAATCATATGGCAAGACATTTGCTTTAATTTGTTACCCATTTGCCAGTTTAACAAGGTAAATTATTTTGAAAGTATCTTAGCAGACTACAGCAATTATTGCAATTATTATTACAGCACACACACACTCCCCATATACTACGTTGACAACAGCAGTGGCATTTTAATGACAGTGACAGCTCTGAGCTAGCCTATGTATCCTCTTTCACTAGAGATCACAGCTTGGAAACATCTAGTTTAGAGTTATTTTTAATTTCTCCACCCGACTTATTTTTAATTTTTTCATCTGAATTTCTTTGCCAGTTAAGAGGAAATGACACCAAAAAAAAAAAGAACATCACACTCTTTCTCAGATTCCTGGATAATTTTATGGAATAGGAATTCCCTGAACTGAAACCTAAATGAATGAACTAGCAGTAACACTTAAAAGTGTCTGCTTTAAATCCCCATCCCCACCACACTCATCTGCATTTTCCTGTCATGACCAAAGCAGGTCTGAATGGCAGAATTAACTCAAGAGAGTACCCTGTGCAAAGAGGCTGGTTTTTAAACTATCAGATTTCCTCCTTGTAGCTGCAGTGAACCTGCATCTCAGATGGCCAAGGATAAGCAAGGAACCAATTTCTGTACTCTTTGGTGCTGTTCCTGCCCTCAGCACATCAAATACTGTAACCATCTACACAAGATGAGATAAAAAATTACTCCCGATTTCTTTTTAATAAAATGCCTTTGGCCATCCTATGGTCTGACATTGGAATGGCCTGCCCAGGACCGTGGTGGAATCACCATCCCTGGAGGCATTTAAAAGGCATTTGGACCTGGTCCTTAAGGACGTGGTTTAGTAGTTGACTATGGTGTTAGTCAAAGGTTGGACTGGATGGTCTTGGAGGTCCCTTCCAACCTAAACATTCTGTGATTCTGTGACTGCAAAATTCATTGCTCATGCCTTAGCACCACTGCCCCAGCATTATCTGATGTCATGACTAAATATTAAGATCCAGTTTTAGGGAAGAAAAAAAACAAAACAACAAAAACCTTAATTGCTTTATCTTCATCATTGCAGCAGCTAAACATGCACCAACTTAACTGGAAGAAGAACCATTAGACAGAACAGAATACAGTTTATTTTAACACAGCACTTGTAAGAAACACTTTGTCACCTTCAGTGGGTAACAAACCATCATCCTTTTTCTATGCTACTTTAAAACAAAACAATAAAAACATGCATATCTGTCCCTATGCAGATTCCACTGATCTGCTTATTTAAAACTTTGTAGGAGGATATAATTAGTTCACACCAGTACAGTTAAATATTTTGTCAGAGATGTTGTCTGTGAACAGGAAGAATAGATATTCAGATTCTTAAATATGGTAATGAAATTCATCCTAATAGTGTTTTCTGAGATGCTGGATTTGCCACATTTAATTGTGCAAAAAGAAAAACAAACAAACCCTCTCAGCTTTTTCTTCTCCAATTCATTTGAGGTGCTGTAACATTAGCATGCTCCAACACAGGTCCATGTACATCCAAAGGATGTAGGTGACACTCAGGTCCTTAGAAATGAAGCTGCAACTAAACAGAGAAAGAGCCTGATCAAAATTCCTTTGAATTTGGCACTATTCAGAATTTTAATTTGCAGATACAAATTTTGTGCATGAAGATACTGTTTATCCGTTTGCCAGTTCCTTAGTAGGGCTTGCCAAGGCTATTTACTGCTTTAATTGTAACAAGAAATTGTTTTGCAAGAAAGGCCTCAGCATTAGCAAGAAAGTAGATAAGCAATCTACATTAACTACCACTTTGCAAATTCTCCTAATAAATCAGCCCTTTTATTTTGGGACTCCTTCTACAAACTGTGAGAAATAGCTATAAGAAGACTGAAAGCAGAAGAAAATTAATCTACTTAAACAGAGTTTTATTTAAATACAAGAGAAGTAGATATAATATCTTTTTTTTTTTTAATTATTTTTAATAGCCTTTTAATCATGGCATGGATTTTATTTCCTTATGTCTTTCAAATTATTTTACTTAAACAGTTTTACTTAAATACAATAGAAATAGATCAATTTTGGAGCAGCCTTTCAATCACTGCATGGATTTTCTTTCCCTGTGTCCTTCAACAGGGGTGTGTATGGGGTGTTGCCTACAGACTGCCAGCTGGACAAGAATGTGAAGTAAAGGAATACTTGGACTTCAGAGAGAAAGGAGGCTACAGAACTACAACTGTCATTTTCTATCCCAAAGACTTGTCAGTAAACCCATTTGATGTCTTGTTATACATCGGAACTTGCGATAACCCAAACTACCTTGGTCCAGCACCTCTAGAAGAAATTGCTCAACAGATTTATAATGCTGTTGGTCCCAGTGGAAGAAACACAGAGTATCTCTTTGAACTCGCTAATTCTATTAGGAACCTTGTCCCCGAAGATGCAGACGAGCATCTCTTCTCCTTAGAGAAACTAGTAAAGGAACTGCTGGAAAAGCATCAAAACCTAAATTGTCTATAAAACAACTTTTAATGATCTTGCTCCATCTTCAGAGGAAGGCTTTCATTGCACAATGGGTATATGACTTGGAGACAGTCTTCTCCGTACTATGCTATCTTATTAATACTGCATTCAAAATAGCAGTTGGTCGTTAAAATATGCTGTTACATAAATAATTATTTTAAGCATCTATAGAAAGGGGAGTAGGGGAAGTGTTTTAGGTTTGAATTTGGTATATTGGGTTTTCATCCAAAGATTATGTCATTATGCAAATCTCAGGTGAACCACTTATGCTTCTCTTTGAGGATTTTCTTTAAATTATTATTATTTCAGGTTTAAAATAAAATATTAGAATATTTTAAAGATCAAGATCTGCATTCAAATACAACTCACATTGATCTAAGTGATAGTTCTTAGTACTTTCTGATTTGAGACCATAGGTATGGTGCTTAATGCAGGTAAAGGGATAAATGTTAGGTAGTAAATTGCATAGGAGAAAGTTTATCACTCAACTTAATTTCAGTGAAGTTACTCCACTAAATTAGTCATCTTACCCTCTATATATTATTTTGCCTATAAAAGCAGAAGATAAACCACTTCATGTCAAGGAAATCTTTCCCTTAGTTCATTAGGTCAAGCCCACCCAAAAACCCTAAGGTACAGGGTACTTCAACAAAAACAAGCCATAATGTATCAGTGCCTCATTTTACTTCTTAAGATTAATGTAAAGAATAAAGCCAAAATGTTAAAATTAATCCGAGCGTTTGACTTGAAGCCACAATTCAGCCAGAATGTTCAGAAATTCTCATCTTTGTTGACTTTAAATGCTGTTTTAACCCCATCTCTCAAAATATTCATCAGTCTCTAAGGATAGATTTTAAGCCACTAAACTTTTTTCAACCACTATTCTAGGGATTCCTGGACAAAAGACAATAAAGAACGGAACCTTCTTTTCAGCAACCTGAAGTATGTTGTATGAATATCCAAATAACAATAGAAGCCACCAGTCTAGGCTAGTAGGTTTACTTTATGCAAAACATAAGCAACCCGTTTCTGTCCCAAAAGAACTTGTCTTGCTTCTCAAAAATCTCAGTTATTTTTGTTAAATTTTAACAAAGTATATTTTTGTATGTTAATATAGGAATTGTCCTATTTCAAACACCATGTAATGTCACATCTTCTCATACAGAGAATGTATGTTTGGTAGTAGTGTGAGAGGATCAGTAATTACAACACCAATACATTTCTACAATATAGTTTGTCCCTTTTTCTTCTAGATATTTTCCTGTTTTAGATTTGTAATTGCTTGATAGCATCAGGGTTATCAAAATAAGAAGCTGCTATTATTTTACTTGGCTACCTACAAAAGCCAACAAGAACATAAATGTATGTTAATAGGAAGCACTTGAGAAAGGCAGCTAGATGATCAGAAAATAGGATATTAAAATACAAACCTAAATTTTAGATAATTAGATCACTTAAAATATTTAAGCAAGAAAGCTGTGGTTTTTTTACAAACCAGATCATAACAGTGTGCCTCTGGTATCTCTCAAGCTTTGATTCATTGAGGGGACAAAAAAAGTCAGATTTTAGAATCTACTGTTTATTAAAATGCCACTATTTTAAGAGTGTATGATAGGACATCACTTGAGGAACTACTGTAAACTGCAGAAGCAAAATCATCATATGTACTAAGGCCCCATTTTTCCATTAGTATATGAGTTATCTATGACTAACCATCCTTCCAAACTCTTGATTGGCTACCACACTGTGTGCATGTAAGACTGACATAACCAAGTGACAAGCAACCCCAACCAATTCAGCTGCACAGTGGGAGAGCTGGATCTGAACTTCCAGGTGTCTGTATGTGGCTGTTTGAGTGACTTCACATGCCAAAGCTGGACAGTGATAACTGTCACCCAAATCACCATTAATAAGCGTGCTGTTACACATGCATTTATTCATCTTGGCACAAAGAGTAACTCATAAGTGTTACTGGATACTTAAAAGAGTCACGTATGATTTATTTCAGGAATAATTAAGTGTTGAAAGGAATAATTTCCTCAAGAAAACACCTACAACAATGACAGCACTTCCTTTCTTGTGCTTACTTCATATTCAAGCAAGCTGTAATAAAGTTAAAATATGTACAATGGCACATCCACTCTGTATTTTTAAAAATTCCTTCCTTGAAGACTTATGTTTGTTCCTTAAAACAAGGCACTCACTCACTAAATGATAGAAAGAAATCAGTTATTATTCCCTCTTTAAAATACTTATTTAAGCACTGTGTTGGGGTATTGTGATTTGATGATGTATGGCTCTGTATTTTGTATCTTCAATTCTGTTTGGGACATTCTTGGTTCATTTGCTTTCCAGATTCATAAAACTTGCAATAATATCTGTAATGATACATTCCAGTTTCTGCATATAACTTCAGTACAATAAAAATGCATGACATTTACTAATGGTGTCAGAGGAGGACATTTCCAGAAAAATCATGTGTATTTTAAGTGTATTCATCTTGTTATATCTAATGATGAAAAACAATATGCAAGATCTCACTACTATTACAGCCTTAAACTGTGCTGACATTAGGAACTATAAATTAGGAATTAATTAAAGTACTGGAAATGCACATTTCTTTTTGCTGTAAGGGATTTGAGACACCACTCCACCTACAGCTTCAACTACCAACAAAAGCCCGGAGTTGTTGCTAAACACAAAACTAGTAACGCAGACTTTTTATATGCCATAGAGGCTTCATTCTTTTTCCTACTTGTTAGAGGTAAATCTGAAATTGTGACAAATTACAGAGACTGTAGATACAGTTTCATTATACAACCAGCCACACACAAAGCTAACTCAACTTGTTTCCAAACAGCAGGTGAGGAAACAATAGTCATCCATGTTGTCAGATTTCACACCCTAGTATCTGTAGACTCAAATCATCCAGCAGTCTACACACACCTCTCTCCTTCCACACATTAAGGAAGCAGTATGTAGTCGTCTCAAACAATCTTCCCTGGTGTGACTGCACAATAAATTTCTAGGGCCTTTTGCAGGAAAAGAAACACACCCAACAGTTGGTCAAGTTTCTCCTCCTGTAATGCTGGAAAGGATTATCTTTGAGCAGCACATAAGATGAGATATCCAGAAATTATTTTGGAATCTCCCAAACAAAAGTCCTAAAGTAACATAAGCTACGGGGGGGAAAAATGCAAGGTTTGCACAAAGAGTGCAATAAGATAGTTTGATTATGCTATAATGTCAATTAAAATAAAAAAGCAAAGACTAAAAAGTAGTTCATGTAATACTTGATATTCCTTCATATGATCAGTTTGATAGCAACAGTCAGTAAATATGCAATCTTCTGTGAACAGAAAACCCATAACTTGAATATGCAGTATTTTAATTTTTGTCTAGTTTTTGATCATAAGCACACTTCAAACCCATTTTGACTGCCACTGACAAATGTATGTGTCATCTGACTCAATCATTAAACTTCTGATAACAGATTTGTATTTCTTCACACAAGAACACTTATGGATAAGGGAATTCAAACATTCTCTAATAACCATTCTTTGTAGGATTCCCAGTCTTTCCTTTTTCAACCATTTATGTGCTCCGAATTTCCCACAGGTGAGCAAACAAGAAAAATCAGAAGGAACTGACCTAACTTGTTTTAACTTGCAAACCATGCTGGACTATTCATGAATTGTTCATTATTTCCTTACTTTTGTAGCACTGTATTTTTATCCCCACTTTCATGCTCTCAGTTTTCTTTTTTCACAATGCTACATGAAGACCAAACCTTTCCTAGGCTAGTCTGCTTTCTAGCAAGTAAAATACTGTGAAAATTATTCACAAAGGTAAGTGCAGTTTAGTTGCCCAGAAGAATTAAATGTTTGGTAATTCTTGAAATCAGTTTGATAACACATTTGGTAAGACAATTTTCACCACAAATGCAAGAATAACATCTTGCCATTGCAGTTCTTTTAACAACTGACAAAAAAAGGAAAACACATAGTCTAAAAGAAGCACTACAAGTCTGAACATTTCAGGCAATTTTGCTAAGAAGCATTAAGAAAAAATGTACTTGTTTGCTCAAATTACCATGGAGTGCTTGCCCCACACATGAAAAAAAAAATCCCCAAACATTTTGAACACCACTTACCCTTAAAAACTAAAGCAATACAATTACAAATTTGATTGCAGCACCCCCGGTAAGTATTATATCAGGATGTTATTATTTCCTCAAGTCTGCCGTGTCTCCAGCTTAACTCTGATTTGTATCCCTTCCTCTCCTTTTCTGGTGTGCTTTCTGAAGCACGCTTTATTCAAGCTGAGGATACTGGAAAACCACAATACTACAGCTCCCCCATCAGATGTATTTCTGCATGTCCTGGGTAGCAAAACTAGCTCCTTCTAGGCGATTTTCTACTCTGTTCATACAAGCTCTGACTGGCAGAGGGGATGCAAACACACATCAGGTTAGCATATCCCCAGGCAGGGTCCTATATCTTGGCTTCCTACCAGGCAAGTATATCACTGTCACAAGATCAGAAAAAGACTGTTTTCCCAATAGTTATTCTTCTCTAACAGTCTTCTGCAAAAGTTGGACAGTGAGTATACATTCTCTTTGATTACCAGCTACAGTACAGCCCCAATTACCCCAGCTCTGAACTCCCTCAGTGTTCTTACAGTCAAGCCATTTCCTTGCTCCTCCACCCTAAGATTCAGGCAGCTGCCCTTCAATTGTTCCCCTCCTTTACCTCAAAAGAAAGCCTGCATCTTTCTGCCCTTCTGCAACTAAGGTCTCTTTTTCTTCTGGTTTTTCTTCTCCTGGCACTTCCCTCTCACTGTGCATGTACTTTAACTGGAAAAATGATCCTTCTCTCAGCAAAGCTCTATCTGCTTTGACTCCACTTTAAATGGAAAAAACCCTACAATCTTAAACAAGAAAACTACAGCAGCAAAGCTCCAAAGTATTGACTAGACCTGAGGCCTCTATTTACTGAAGTTTTAAGCTATCACATCTATGTTACTGTAAATCATTTATTCAAACAGTTCAAACTCAGCCAGTTTTGCCCAATGTCAATGCAAAAATGCAAATACACCACTCTGCTGGCAAACCAGTGATAAAGAATGGTCTGAAAACCAAACCACCATCCAGGGTCACTTTTCTCTATCACCACTGGGATTTTTTCCTGATACCACCTGCTTCCTCTGACTTTATATAATTCTCCCACTAGACATTTCAGTGCCCATTTGAATTAGGATTCATTAGGGTTTAATAAGAATCACTACACGTTGCCAAAACGTGACCACGATGCCCCATCGCTAATTGCAAAGCAAGCTGCCCCACTCTTCTTCCTCCAGCGTCTCCATTCCAGCTGTGTCTCAACTTCAACTTAGTGACAAAGTGCCTCATTTTATTTACTGCAATATTAAATAGTGGTTTTTTGTTTGGTTGGTTGGTTTTTTGTCTCCCAGTCTTATTCAATACCATAGCTATCACAACGGCACTGCTCTTATCAGTAGAAACTTGGAGGGAAAAACAGTAAACACAACACGGCCTAGCCACAGAGGTACCTCAGCACTCCTGCCGCACGCCCTCTTGATGTGAAAACCACACGGGTGCGGTGCCGGCCCTGCTGCAACAACGCACTTTTTTGGGATGACTTCCACGGGCTTTGGTCCAGAGGAGCTGCGGCAGAAGCGGGAGCTGCCGAGGAGCTGGTCCTCGTTACCGCCAGACGGACGATATCCAGAAAAAAGGAACTACAAAACCCGCGACTGGTAGTTTGCTGAAAAGCCAAACTACGGTGTTTTTGAATCACCGGGACGATGGCGAACTTACCACCACCCCGGGAGCCTTTCCCCCCCCCCCGTCCCCAGCCAGCCGGGCGCCACAGGGGAGCATCCGCAGGGGAGGGGGTCTCGCAGAGCTCCCCAGCACCTCACCTCTCCCCCAACCACACACACACACACACACACACACACACACACACACACACACACACACACACACACACACACACACACACACACACACACACACACACACACACACACACACACACACACAATTTGTGAGGCAGGACGACGGGAAGTTTCCACACAGAAATGAGGGGTTCCCACACAAAACCGGCAGCTCCCCGCCCCGCTCGTTCACTCACCGATGCCCCGGATGTCGATGGCCGCCCCGCCCCGGCGGAAGGAGACGTGGCGGCGGCACTGCCTGCCGCTGCCCGCCCTGCCCCGGAGCCGCCGGCCGGTATGAGGGGCTGCCGGCCCCGGGCGCCCAGCCCGGCCCCGCCGCGGGCGCTGCTTTGTGGGCTGCTGGCGGCGGTGGTGGTGGAGGTGGCGGAGGGCGGCCGCACTTTGCCTCAGCTCAGCGACGACATCCCCTTCAGGGTGAACTGGCCCGGCACCGAGTTCAGCCTGGTGGGGACCGGGGCGGGGGGCCGGGGGCCTGAGGGTTGAGACGGGAGAGTGAGGGGTGGAGGGGGGGGGGGGGGTGGTATATGTGTATGTGGATCAGGGGAGGAGGAAGGGGAGCGGTGTGTGTGTGTGTGTGTGTGTGTGTGTGTGTGTGTGTGTGTGTGTGTGTGGGGTGTGTGTGTGAGAGAGGGTCTGTGTGTGGGGAGAGGGCGATGTATGTGTGTAAGGGAGGGGGATTGTGTGCGTGTGAGGGGAGGGGGCTGCGGGCTGGAGGTGTGCGGAGTGTCTGTGGGATGTGTGCGTCAAGGGTCTCTTACTCCTTCGGAGTCTCCCTCACTCGCGGAGCTGGAGGGTTCAGACTGGAAGTGGCCCAGGTTGCCCGGGGAAGCTGTGGCTGCCCTCTCCCTGAAGTTGTCAAGGCCAGGTTGGATGGGTCTTGGAGCAACCTGGCCTAGGGGGAGGTGTCCCTGCCCATGTCAGGGGGTTGGAGCTGGATTATCTTAACTGTCCCTTCAAACCCAAACCATTCTGTGACTCTACAAACTCCGGCAGCGGGATTATTTGGGTTCAAAGGCTGGAGGCCCCTCATGCTTAGTGGTGTTTTTGGAAGCCCCCGTGCCACAGAAAGGGTCTGTTCAGTTTGGGGTGTTCCCAGCACACCCTGGCCTGAAACCTTTCCCCTGTGTCTTGGCAGTAAGCGGGTACATGTGCAGTGGAGCAGAGGGTGAGTTTAGGCCATGGCTTGAGTCTGACAGCTTGGAAAATCCCAGGGGAATCTGCCCTGAAAGAAAGCATGGGAATGGCTAGCTGCAAAATGCAGTGGTTGGAGGGGCGGGGGTTTCTTTCATAAAGTTCCTCTGTAAGAACTGGAAATACGTAAACAGAAAGTGTGGAGGAGAGCAGGAATGTGGCTGGAGGAAGAAGGAGCAAAGCAAAGGAGAAAGCAAGAATAATTAAGCAGAACTTAAGCAAGCTTAAACACCAAAATCCAGTCTTGTGATATAATTAAGACCCAGGAAATAGGCTCACCTATGAATTAACTGTACCACTTAAAAATTCAAGAATATCTCGTAACAAGTGACATTGAAAAAACCCACCTGACTAATCCATAGGTTGTCTGGGTTTCTTTTTTTAGCCTACAACTGGTGTCCTGTACAAAGAGGATAACTACATTATAATGACCACTGTGGATAAAGAAAAATATAAATGTATACTTCCACTGATAGCCAGTGGCAATGAGGTGAGTTCAGGCTTTTTTGTATTTTTAAACTGTAGAAGAGTATTTCCAGTGTATTTTCAGTTTGTTTTTTTTTTCCCTGTGAAAGGAAAATCATCTGTAGAACATCTCAGTTACACAGTTTATAGGAGATGTCTTCACTTCGTAGTACATACTAGCTCTGTATTAAGGGGGGCCAGTCTGAACAATCTTTAAGTTCTTATTTGGCAACAAAAAATTGCTATAACATTCTGTTTATTGCTAGGTCTATCAGTGCCTGGGAAATTCCTGTATGTTAAGGAATGCTGTCAAATTCTAGGCCAGTAAACAACTGTAAAGATTGTTAACAATGCTGGTGTAACCACTGTATCTGAAAATACTATTGGAGTAGTGCTTCTACTACCACTAAATACAAGCTGTATTCTCTGACATCTGTTCCTGAAGTAAATAATAAATCTGAATGTGCAAAAATTATGCAACTTAAGTAACTTCCACAGTATTACATATGCTTTTTTAGAAAAAGTATTACATGAAAGCTGTATCGTGTTTCAGTTATACTGCATCAGTACAGCATCATCAACTAACAAATGAAAAGACCATTGATGCTGTTTTTCTGTTCACACCCCAAGCTGCCACTTGTGGACATGAGCATCTGGACATCCTACTCTTTAGCTGCATGTGTGTTTTTTAAACCACAAAAACTTTTCTATTTTGACTACTTTGTTTGTGGCTTTTTATTTGCCCCTTCTTATTAAACTTTTTTTTTTCCTTCTAATTACCCCACTGTTCCTTCAGGGCAGGCATTAATAAGATTTTGTATCTTTTAATTTTCTGTAAGATATATTTTTAAAGTATTGCAAATTAATATTAACCAACCAAGCTTTTTTTTTTTTTTTTAATATAACAAAATATCCTTCTATTCTAGGAAGAAGAAAAGGACTATAAAGGTCCTACTCCAGGAGAATTGCTGGAACCTCTTTTTAAGCAAAGTAGCTGTTCATATAGAGTATGTTACTTCTGTGCTGATAATTGGAATACTAATCAAAATTTAGAGTCTTGTCCATTTCAAGGTTTAGTATAGTAAAATGTTTGGATAAATATGTCTCCAGACTTCAGGTTCTAGTTAAATCCAAAATAAGTTCTTTACAACCTTACAACTCAATGTTAATACTTTTGATAAAATTCTGTGTAATCGAACATCTCAGGACTCAAATATGTTGGGTTGCTACAGAAGAATTTTAAAATGTGGTTTTAAAATATTTACTTCCAGGAGTAGGCCATAATGTTTGGTTGTCTAATGAAAAGCATTTCTCAGAAAGCATTAGAAGACCAAAACACACTGCTAGATATTCTAAAAGTTTTCCAGTTTTTTAGCTGTCACCCTAATTCAAAGCCTCTTCTCTTCTGTACATTAGAAGAACAGGCTTAATACCCAACCAGTTGCTACTTGAGCACAAGAGAGAGCAAAAGTGGCCAAGTGTTGTACCTACTCAGTAGCCCACACAAGTCCTTCAGGGAGGCAAAAGTGACTCAAGCACAGTTGGTACAGAGCCCCTGTCTGTGGCAGGTGCCAAACTGGACTGTGCTGAGTCACTACAGCTTAACCCCAGTGATTTGGGGGCAAGTTTGGTCTTTAGATCTTTTTTTTTTTTTTGCCTTTGTTTTATCTGTATGAAAAGTAAGGACACTTTCCCTGTTGTAGTTATTTGGAACATCATCAAAATGCTTGGGGAACAGTGGGACTATGCTATTGTTTTTGGGGGTGCCCAAGACGCTGCATTTCATGGCTGCCAAAAAACAAAATTTGGGAATTGGGGAGATTTTTTAATTTTTTTGGTGGAGGGTGGGAAGGAGAATGTATCTAAACTTATTTTTACAATTTTTAAAATATATTCTACATTTTTTTTTTAAGATTGAATCTTACTGGACTTACGAGGTCTGCCATGGAAAACACATCCGTCAATATCACGAGGAGAAGGAAACAGGACAGGTAGGCTTCTTACCCTGTTTTCTGCTGGCACATATGTGCTTCACTCTTCCAGAAGACTTGAATTCCTGCACACTTAAAAAAGTATGCAAAAATTGTAACTGAAATTTGTTTTAACTTCTCTTGATTGTAGAAAATTAACATCCAAGAATACTATCTGGGGAATATGATGATAAAGAACCCATTATCAGAACCAGGTTTGTTTTAGACTACTTTATTTTGCTCATACTAATTTAATTCTTTGCTTTTTATTTATTACTATCTGACAAGTAGGCTGTAGAAAACAGATTCTCAGTGTGATAGAACAGAATTTTGTAGGTTATTGTTTTTGAGATATATTGTTTTCAATCAGTCCCTTATCAGCACCTTACATTATACCCATCCTGCCAATTTTGCCATGCTGTCTAACTGAGTAGAGTAATTAATCTACCAAAATTAACTAGTGTCAGCAGAAGAAAATACATAGTATAAGAAGAAGAGCCAATTTGTGCCTGACCAGAACTTTGTAATGTAGCCTGTTGCCCCTCTCTGGGTAGGAAGAAGCATCTTTCAAACTGTGAGCAGAGGGCAGACTGCATAGCACATCTTGGACTCTGCTATTCTGTAATAAAATGTAGTCTGCAAACCCAAACACTTACAGCCTTTGCAGGTAGATTGGATCCTTGCAAATGTTTGCATCATCTTTAGGGATCCTGGCACAGGTCTTCAGAAATACTCAACTGCCTGAAGCAGGGCTAAGGAAATTAGGTAGCTGAGCCCCAGATTCAAACTGCAACTTAGAATAACTTATTTTCTGAGCAGTTCAATTTTTTGCCCACAAATTATTGTAGATGCTGGAAATTCTGTTGTCGTACCTGCCAAAATCTGCTTCTCTAGGTGTGCATTGTGGCAGTGTATTGATCCGAAGAAATAAAAAAATCCACAAAGAGTTCATTCATCAGAGACGACAGAAACAACAGAAGACATAATATAGTCGGGTTGTTTGGGGTTTTTGTTTGTTTTTAATTTTAGGCTAGTATATAAAAGGTGGTCGCTACCATCTTTTCTCTTTCAAGTAGTGATCAACTTGAACGCCTCAGTCTTGGAGGGCATGTAGTGCTGTTAATCCCCTTCCTTTGAATTCCTGCCTTCACTTAAGTATCTTAATCCTAAAAAGGGATGTAGCTTCAGAACCTGCCTTGTTTGGAGTTTGTGCTGTCATTAATCCTGTGCGGAAGTGCCCAGCATCCTGAGATGCTACTGTACAGGAAACAAAGTGTTTTAATTGGAGTTACCTATTCTTTTGTGGGGCTAGATGCTGAAATTAATGTATGATGATACCTCAAGTCATCATATCTTAGTCTACCACCTAAACAGAAAGGACAGAGGGTCAGCATCCTAAAAAACTGTGTTCTTTTTATGCATCCTATATATATATATATATATCAGTTCACACTACTTCTCTTAAAGAAAACATATAGATGGTTTCTCAGACCATTGTGAGCTGAAGGAGGGTGGCCTTTTGCTCACCTAATGCTCAAGGGAGTCCAGACAATCTCCTGAAGCAGTTTGGAAAGTAGGGAGTAGCTCTCAGGCCTGGCAACCTGCAAGCTCTGCCCCCTGATGAGGCAAGCAGCCTGGCCTTAAGCCCCTCTGAGACAGGCTAGTGGGTGGGCTAAAGGACGTGTCTGTTTATTGTCCCAGTGTTTAATTCACTCTGAAACTGGTAGTCAGCCACCCCTGGAAGAACAGCAGCAGTGACATGTTCTTCTCCCACCTTCCTCTGGTGATGGGGTTTGGTTTGGTTTGGCCTGTCCTACAAACCTAAAATTTTTAAGACGATGCTAACTCCTATTTTATTCTATATGCTCTGGACTCCAGATCACTGTTGATTTCCTTTCTTTCCTCTTTTGCACCTGTAAGTTCATTAATTTGACTCTTGGCACTGTGTATATAAAGTACTAGTAAATAAATAAAATATACAAACTTCTCTGTATATAATATTATTTCAAGTTCACAGACTTTATGCTTATCTCATTCTTAATTATTCCCTAGATCGAGAAGAGAAGGAAAATCCAAAAGAGAGTGCAAAAGAGGCAAGTGAAAAACATCTATTTTTAACTTTTGCCATCAGTAATGGAGGCAATTTATATATGATGAGATGATGTAATTAGTTCCCTACCAAAATGAGCATCAAGAAATAAAACTCTAAATGTGAGATAAACTCTTCTTGCTTTTGATATCAGTGCCAGCTCAGAAAACTTATTTAGCCTAGCTAGCACATTTCGTGCCCTTCTACTCATATTAATGTTACAATAATCTTAAACTTAAATTAATTTAATTATATACTCTTCTTTTATGAAGTCAACACACATGACCACAAAGTCACACTATGGTTAGTGGCAGTTATGTGTCCAGCTGCATCAGAGATCCCAGTTCCCTTAACACCACCTGCATCCATTTTGGGCAGGGAGAAATGCTTAACCAAATCCTGCAGCACAAAATCCCACCAAGGTTTCTCATCTGACTCTGTGACACAGCTCATGAAACTTGGTGCTTCCCGTTTCCATTAGAGAATTCCATTGTTTAGGCCCCAAAACTCAATTCTGATTTACTAGCTTTACAGCAAAAAAAGTGAAAGTCCCTGAAGCATGTTTGGAATCAGCAATAGCAAATTTGGCTTGTGGACAGATGCGCACTTATTTCCGTCTATTCTTCACTTTAATTCTGAAATGAATTTTTTTGTCTGCATGTTCTTTGTTGTGCTGATTTCTATTGCACAGAATAGTTCTTCTGCAGCAGATCTCAGAAAACAGACATGCCTGAGAAGTGTTTTGGAGGTGGTTTGGGGAGCAGACCCAAGTGAGAATGGGGCCCATTCTAATGGGAGTTATGCCTCTTGCAAATTACAGAAAACTAGGTTCTTGGTAGTGTAATGTTTTTTAAATATTTTATTTTCAGAGGGTGGTAAGGCATATACTGACCCTTTCTGGCAGCATTTATCATGTGCATACACTGTCAAGGTTTCAGCCCATAAAGAATTTAGGCTTGCAATTTGCATGGAAACCCATTTATTTTTATTGAGTATTGACATATAGAATGGATACGTGACAGGAAGCTAAAAAGTGCCTGAGTAATTAAGATGCTGGCTTGTTCATTCTTTAACCTCCTGAATGCTTCATTACTTCATTGGTGATGAAAGAGTTTTCAGGAGTTTCATTGGTGATGAATGAATTTCAGTTGGTGGCCTGTGACAGAGTAACATGGTTTGAAAACTGAAGTAGGGGAGGTAAGAAAGAGTTCCAGCTCCCCAGGTTAGTGTCCAGGTAGGACCATCACCTTTTGGTATAGAGCCTGATTTGTTGTGCGCCAAAAAACTTTATTAGCTCAAGCAACAGAGGTAGAAAAAAGTTTGGTTTGTGAGTTCCAGCAAGACTTTTTTTACAAACAGAACTTTTGGTACTCAGAAACTTGAGTTGCTTCCAAGATGGGAGCCAGGAGAAGGAATTTTACCAGTCTGGGGAATTAAATTCTTGAATTGGAAGCTGGAAAAAATACAAGAAGGAGCAAATCTGAAGAGAGCTTACTTAAAGTGTGTGCAAAAGTGGAATTTACTTTGTATATATCATTAGCTTTGTAAGCCACAGTGACAGATGGTGTGAGATACTCTGGCTAAGGAGCACCCCAGGCTGGGAATGTGGAAAGGTGTAGTGCAGGGATCGGGATGACTTTGCAAGGGCATTTTTAGATCCTTCATGGCCTGGCACTGATGTAGCATGCCTGAAAAGAGAAGAACTGAGCTGTCTGGTAGAGCTATTCATATCTCCCTGTCTCCCAAACTACAGGGTGAACACAGCTGGCTCAGTGTTCTTCTAACCCCCAGCACACAGCTGCCAGGCTTCCTTAGAACCCAAGCATCAGGCAGCCTGTACAGGGAAACCACCTCTTCTGCAGTCACAGCTTATGTGGCTCAGTGCATTTGCACAGTGCTGTGCTGAAGGCTGTAAACTGGTACATGTTTGGATGCTGCAGAAACACCAAGTAACTATACAGAGGCTGGTTTAAATCCAGTATTGCTGGCTCTGCAAGGTGCAGTAATACTTTTTGTTCCAGAACAGTTGAATGAGCTTTACTGTGATTCTTAACTTTTACTTTTTTTTTCACCTAGATACCTACAAAAAATATAGAAGGGCAGATGACTCCATACTATCCTGTAGAAATGGGCAATGGCACACCTTGTAGCTTGAGACAAAACCTCCCCAGGTCAAGTACAGTGATGTACATCTGCCATCCAGAAGCTAAACACGAGATCCTTTCAGTAGCAGAAGTTACAACTTGTGAATATGAAGTGGTTATACTGACACCTCTGTTGTGCAGCCATCCTAAGTACAGGTAAAGTACTCAAAGGTCGGCTAACATTACCACTTCAAGTTGTCTTTGGTCCCCATGCACGGGTGTGTTTCTCCAAGTCCTGTATCCAGCTGGAGTTGCTCTTACAGAGCTGTGACACTTGTGTGTCACCTTGGCAAGTGCAGTTTTGCCAAGTCCTAAGCTTACCTGCTAAGTACACAAGATTTGCATTTTTTAAGTCTCTAGTGATTGATCCCATAGGAAGAGCAGGTGAGAAGTACAACACTAATGAAGGCATTAAGGCGGCAGGCAGAGTAAGAACACCCTGTCTTAGTTTATGATTTGAAGCTCTTGGGGGATCATCCTCACAGTATTCAAAGACTGCATGTTTGCCTTGTGTGTGCACATGGACATCAGTTTCTCTGATTTCAGAAAACAAAAGTGTGATCTTCAGCCATAACCTTAACAGTTCCTTTAGCATTACTCCTAACCTAAGAAACTCCTGTCTGTCTCTGTCCTGCATTATTGCCTTACCTTGTTTTTCATAAGTTATCTTCATATGAAGAATTCACAGTTTCATTGTTATATTCAAAACATCAAATTTAGGATTGGTTGGTTTGTGTTTTTTTCCTTCTTCCTGAATTTTAGCACACATCTAAAAGATATCTATAGTCTCAGTAGCACAGATTTTTGACCTCTCAAGGGGTGTAAACAGAATTGCCATGAACATGACCATAAAATTGAAAGGGGACATAGTGGACAGGAGTTCTGAATACCCTTTGTATGCAGATGTCAGAACAAATGAGTACTGAATCTCTGTCCTGAAACAGGCAACAAATTGTAAAGGACAAAATCCTTAATCGTGCAGTTTATAATCGCTTGTCAGTTGAAGTAAATAAGCTGTGCTGGTTCACTATCAATTATGAATTTTCTCATGTAGATGGGTTTGGTTATGCTATGTTATCTGTTGCACTTGCCTATTGCACCATTATCTGTTTACTGTAGGAGTCCTTTAAGCTTCTGTATCAGTAGAAAAAGAGAGCTCAGGCAAATTGTTTCATCATTTGATAAGAACAAAATATTGAGCTGCTACCACCTTCCTGAAGGGAAAGCATGGAAGCTTCATGGCCACTAGCAGGAAATACTTAAACACACAATATCTTCATTCTCCCATTTACGTCATCTTTGTAAATAAAGTTAGGTGGAGACAGTGGCTGGAAACGCTGCTCAGTGTCAGCAGAGGTAAGGGCAAACACAACTCATTTTAAGTTGAGTGCAATTTTCCTGTCCTGTGGTCCTGAAACAGCACTGAGCAGTACTTCCAGAAGTAGTTCAGCTGCCAGGGCTTCTCCTCTACACACATTATCTTACCCAGTAATGCACCTGTATTAACTCGGGAGCAGTATATCCGTTAGTTCTCATTGTTGTTCTTATTTGGGTACCATGCGACATTCACAATGCACATCCAATACAGTTTGCTTTTTTAATAGGCAATTTTTCCCTTTTGATGAGGAGGGGTTAGATTGCATTGCCAGTTGCCTGGCAGCATTAGGAGTGAGACTACACTGGGTAAAAAGCGTATTTCACTTCTCACTTGTGAGAACAGGGTGAAATGGTGCAAGTATAAGAAAAAAAAATACACACCTCAGCCCCGCTCAGTCAGAAATGCACAGCAGTAAAGATGTCTTTACTCTATTGCATAAAATGATGTATTGCTGACTTATTTGGGCAGGTTCAGGGCTTCCCCTGTGAATGACATCTTCTGCCAGTCTCTGCCAGGATCCCCTCTTAAACCCCATAATCTGGAACAGCTGGAGAAACAGCAAGAAATGATGAAGGTGCCTTTTAGAAGGGTTAAGGAGGTAGGACTTGTTTTATTTTAAATAGAAAAAAATACTTATTTTCATTGTGTAACACAGACAACTTTCAGTTCTGTGGAATAAGTTCTCTTACCCAACTTTGTACAACCCTGTTAGCCTTTCAGATGGTCTTTAAACTTGTTGAAATAGTCAGTAACTTACCTTCTTTGGAAGGAAAGCAAAGCAAGTGAGTTTGGGCTACCAGTTTAAAATTTTTATAGTGTTTTTAGCTCACATTTACTCAGATGTTAAGTTTGTGGGTTTTGATGTTTTGTTTTTTTCAGCTTTGGTGAATATGGTGAAAACACTGACAAAGCATTTTTATACTTCCCACAGCCTATGTCACTTAGTTAACATTATAGAATTCATAGAACTTTGCATGGGGCATAAAGTCTAAATGGGTGTATTTGCGTATACTTGAATTTCAGGAAGAAATGCATTCAACAAAGGAAGAGAAATTTTCTTCCATTCATAAGCCTGTTGCTGTTGGAAACCATCAGCTATTAACGGTGGGAACAACCCACATCTCCAAACTGACTGATGACCAGCTTATAAAGGAATTTCTTAGTGGCTCCTACTGCTTCCATGGGGTGAGAAATAAAGCTGCATAATAAAAAAGCTAATTCTTATTTGGATGTCCTCGTTTCTGTATTTTTTTTAGTTTTTCCATTAAGTCTGATAGCCGGATTCTTCTGCCCCTTGCATTGGTATAGGGAATGCTCTGTCTGTGCCAGACAGAGATATTTAGCCTTTCTGTTGAAATTAAATTGATTTGAGCAGACAGTGAAATGAGAGTAGATAATGAGAATTGGTCAGTACTAATTTTGTTATTGAGAACAACAAAATAATCTGATAAAACTGACTGAGAGAACAGCCAGCAGAGAAAAGAAAGCTCAGGTTTTCCTTGTCTTTGCAATAGGAATGTTTTGGGGTTTTTTTAAGATCAATAGGAGGTATACAATAAGGGCAAGAAAAGTAGTCCTTCACAGAGTATACATTAAAAATCAGATTCTCTCTGCTTAAGCTCATCTTGGAACAGATGAAATTCCCGTGCCTATATGTGTTAGTCTAACAAGAGGTTCTCTCCCAGTGCCAACTTTGACTTGATGTACTTGACTAACAGGTATGGAGTCACACAGCCAACCTAGTCAATAGGTGAGGGGCTGGAGGGTCGTTTGGGGATGGTTTGTTTGCTTTAGGGGTTTTGTTTTGCTTTAACTCTGAGATTATACCTCCCCCTAGGGTGTCGGTTGGTGGAAGTATGAATTCTGCTACGGCAAATATGTTCATCAGTATCACGAGGTATGTTTAAATAGTTTTAGATTCTGCCACTAGATGGCTGTAGGGGAAAAAGGGTTAGATAATCTATCTCTGGTTTGAAGAAAACAAACAAACAAAAAAACCCCAGCATCCTTTTCTTGGCTGATCAACATTGCGGGTGTAAGCGTTTTGATTTTAGAAAAGAAGTCCTCCCTCTGCTGTTTAGCTTTATGCCCAGGGGATATAGGGACCTTGTCAGGTAGAGCACAGTGACAGTCAAAGCTGAACAAATGCACACTGAAACACTTCCATCATCTTACATAGCCTGAGTGGCCATTCTGCAGAGACTGGGATATGAGGTCAGTCACAATTTGTCCCAAATTCAGGACGATGTTACACTGACAGCAGCAGGCTTCCTGTAGAAATGACATCCTACTCATCATGAAAATATCCTCACTGCTAATCGTATAATTCAAGATGTAATTAACAGCTTTTCCTTTTTTAGGATAAGGAAAGTGGCAAGACTTCTGTGGTTGTGGGTACCTGGAGCAGGGAGGAGCACATTGAATGGTCCAGGAAGAATGCTGCAAGGACCTTCTACCTTCGAGAAGACGGCACACAGACCGTTCGGTACGGGCATGCTCACCAGCTCTGCAACCCCGGTTCTTTTCCAAGTGCTACTCTAGTTGTCTACTCCTGAATTGGTCTCGTACTTGAGATGGTGAGGAATAAATGCCAGGCCTGCTCCTGCAGTGCCTGAATACGCAGTTTACAAACAGATACAATAAACTGCCAAGAGCAGGGTGTGCAGATTAATTCTCCCTCCTCCCCCCAATCAAAAGACAACATCAGAAAAGGTAACGGAGCACTTGGGAGAGGATGCAGAGCAACATCTTCCAATAGTGAACAACTATTTGCAGTAACTGAAAGACAGCATGTGACTACTTTGTTTTCTGTCTTGGAGTTCAGTGTTTACGGAATGTTGAGATACTGTATCACACAAGTTAGCTGCCTGCTTAAAAATTGTTTAATGTTTCCAAACTTTTTCATTCCAATCATTTGTGGCAGGATGGTGTCTCATTTCTATGGAAACGGAGATGTTTGTGACCTAACAGACAAGCCAAGGCAGGTGACTGTGAAATTGAAGTAAGTGAACTTTTTCAGTGAACTGATGTTTTGTGACTCTGCTTCCTCTGTCAGAGGGGAAAGGCTCTGTTGCCTTCAGAAAGCCTGGGAAGCAGTGACTGTTCAGTAAAAATGCTGTAGACGCTCATGAAAGATGTTTTTTCGTGTGCTTATGACATGCTCAACACTGCAGCATTTCTATTTCCAGATGTAAAGAATCGGATTCCCCCCATGCTGTGACCATATACATGTTAGAACCTCACTCTTGCCAATACATCCTTGGGGTATGTAAAGATGTGCTCCAGTCCCCTCAGATCAGGTGCCACCTTGTAGAACAAGTCTCTGGGTACATGCTTAAAAAAGACCCTTCCATCCAGTCACTCTTCACGATGGATTTAGCTCAAACATGGGGCTGCTCACCAAGTGCAGCTTTTTGTTTGATTATGTTTGCTCAGAGAACGGTGGATTGTTAATAATAAGAGTATTTACACTGTTAACTTGCTACAGAGGTCATAGACAAAGGAGAAAGCACTTTGTAAAGTTACAAAGTGCCACTTTAGTACTGTGCCTCTTGCAGTCTGTTTTACTAATCCTAAGGTCTAAGGTCTCTGTTGTGATCTCTCGAAAAGCTCACCAGTGATTTCCTTGTCTTTAATGTTCTGCCCTGTGGTGTTGCAGGTGGAGTCTCCGGTCATCTGCAAAATTTTGGACACAGCAGATGAACATGGGCTCCTCTCTGTGCCCAGCTAAAGCCCAGCACAGCCCATGACACAAGCCATACCCATCAGCAGCCCCGCTGGCCTCTGCCACACTTGCAACCCACCCGTGAAGGGACAAAGGCAAAGAGAATCTTCCAGCAAAGCAGCCTCACCAGCGGAATTCTGTAAGATGAGGGACTCATGAACCACTTTGTGTATAACTATGTGTATATAAGAGGTTATTGATAAACTTTTAAACGATTAAAATCTTGTCTTGCACTTCCTGGTTGACTTGTGTATGACGTGTTCTGCGGTCACCATCGTCACCATTAAAGTCCAAATTACCAGCTCTAAAAAAGCAAAATAAACAAGACCCAGCTTCAAGTGAGTTCAGCTGCCAACAGAAGGAGAAAATGAACCAACGCTTCTTGCTCCAGAGCCTTCAGCTGCCACTGCAACACTCATAGCGGGTCTGCTGCTGTAACTTACTTTGTCCCAGGACAAACATTACCTCAAGCCTGATCACTCGGAGCTGTGTCACCCACCATAGGACACTGGAGAACTCCAGGTAAGGTCTGTGACAATGTGCGTGCCAGGCAGGGCACAAGCCAGGCCACGTTTCTGTCTGCGGCAGCGGGTTATGGTGAAGTGATGTAGGGAAGCCCACTACGTTTCCTCTTTTCTGAAACTGTTGTGCAAAGTGCAGAAATTTTGTAACTGATGTCAGACGGAAATCCGCCAACCATTTGGCATATGACTAGTTGAATGCCACCCAAAATACTAAGCTAAACTGCTAGACTGGTGCAACAGAACCCATTTCATTGTCTCGGTGGGTGGAAAACCAAAACAGCAGCCTCAAAATGATACAGCATTTAAATTCAGAGTCATAGTTCCTGGCCATATCCTTAATTCCTGATGGGATGGTGCAGTCCCTCATGATAGTTCTATTTTGAATCGAGGCTGCTTAGGAAAGGCAGCACAGAGGCTGTCTTGGTGCTGGCCTGAGCACCCGAGCCCCAGCCTTGCCGAGGCCATGTGCCAGGGTGCCTCTCCCCCTCCCACCTCCCCCAAGCAGAACACAGATACTGCATGGGTGGGGATGGAGTCAGACTTTTTCTGCCTCTGTCAGGCTGGGTCATGCTCAAGGGAAGAGAAACCTCAACATGCTATACCCCTCAATTGTGGTGATTAGATCAGAGGAAAAGGTGAGAACAGTTATTTTGCAGAAGGTAGAGTTTCACTTCCCCACAGAGGGGGAGGGGGTAAGTCCCCAGTGCAATGGGAAAGCACAACTGCTTTGACTAAGCAGCTGGAGCACCTGACTGTGCCACCAACGCCAACTTTAGCCATTTAGTGAGCAAACCACACTGCCAAAACCACAAAATCTGGACTCAATCCTCCCTGTTGCCAGCCTCTGGCACAGGAAGCAACACCCTCACAGACATTCCTACCTCTTGTCCAAACTACCCGAAAGCATGCAAATCAACAGAGATAAAGACAACACTTTTCTTCCGCCCTCTCCCATCTCCCTCTGACCAACAGCTGATTTGGGAGAGGACCACTGAGGACCACTGCAAGCAAAAATCCAAGAGGCACAATAGACTGTGAGGTGACATTGCTGGAAGTAATTAAATGCAGCAGAATTTTATGTTCTAACACATTTGAATCTGAAAGATGTGAAATTCGGAGTCACTTGCTGCTTCAACCCTCTCCCAGACAAGTCTGGGGATGCAGGAACCCATCATACTAAAAAACGGGGAAAAACAAGCCTCTTCTGGTATATAGAAAGCAGGAAGCAGAACCAGAGGGTTGCAGGTATTCATGTTTCTCTGCTTAGATTTTTTTCTTGTGTGCTGCTCTTCCTCCACAATCCCCAGAAAAAACAAAACAAAACCCAACAACGTGAACAAATTAATACACAAAATGTGTGCTGCATGCAACAAATGTCAGAACGATGCATGGCATGTTGTCAGCCTAACCATTTTTGTACTGGAAAAATATTCTTTTTGACTTTGTCACTCCCCACTGTGATTTACTTTCACAGCCAGCTGAAGAGATGGGGTTTGATAGGCCCCGTACTGGGATACAGCTGCTCCATCTTCCTAAAGAGGGCTTCCAGAGTGGTTTTCAAGAGCAACACAGCTGTATTTAGCTGGAGGAAGGAAGATTTGCTGGAGAGAAATAGCTATCTATGGGGCGTCACCCAAAATTGAAAGCAGGACCAAGAATCTCTCCTGACATGTCAAAAATGCTCTTCATTTCCTGGCTCTTCTACCAAAGCAAGTCAGGATCTGCAGAAGGGATGACACCGGGGCAATTCCCAGAACCTGCAGGGGCAGGGAAGTGCCTAGTCAGACTAGACAAGGAGCACAAAAAACCTTGGGGTTTTCCAGCCCCTTAGGACTGGACAGGGGAGCTTCTGGGCTGCTGCAATAGTTTCCAGTCAGTGGGAGTTTCAAAAGAGTACAAAAAAAAACATCACTAGCAGAAAAAGTGGCAGAGCTCTATGCCTTGTGCAATCTGCTGACTTCCCTTCTGTGGGCATCCCGAATCAAACTAGCTGCAAACAAGGAGTGTATCATTCAAGGCAGCACTACAAACAGAGATAAAACCTCCTGTTACCTTTTTCACCCTTGTCGAAGTGTGCAAAAGATACAGCTGCTCACTCCTACAGGAGCACTTCTGCCACGCAAGACCTCATATGCAGGACTGAGAGGAAAACCTCGTGCTACAAAAGGCAGCAGCAAGAGGTACTGGCTGGGAAGCAGTGCAGCTCTCACAGGTAAAAGGGATGGGGAAGGTCCCTGGGGAGTTGTGAGCTATCTTGTCTCTTAAATGTGCAGTGCTTTTCATGGTCTTGCTTACCCCTGTGGTGGCAGCAGCTCTGGGCTGCAGGCAGTTCTTTCTAGGTGCAAGGGAGGGAGGGTGGTCTGGTGTTGGGGTCCTTTTGGCAGTGGAGGGTCCAGAGGACAGAACTGGGAATTCACTGGGGTCCTTTCTTCTCAGTTCAGCTTGGCGGTCCAAGTCTGGTGGGCAGCAAAGGGTAACACCAGGTTGCTCACTGGAAGGTCTGCACCCATTTTTCATGTAGTAAATACACAGCATGGACCAGAGGTGTCAGGAAACTAGCAACAGACAGAGAGAGGGCAAGAGGGGGAGCTGGGCAGGGATGGTACCAGGCAATGGGAGGTCTCCAGATATGAAAGATGCCCAGGTAGTGACCTCTCCTGGCAGAGGCTGCATCCTACAAGCCTGATACTCTGCTTCAAAGCTTACTCTTTTTCTCAGTATTAAATATATTGCCACTGGTAAATTCTTGGCAGAGAGCAAAGCACCACAGGGATGGGCTTGCAAGAAAGTACGTGGTCATGCAGTTATATGGGGCTCCCCCCCATGTTATTTTTGAATACACTACTTGAGTGGCTCCAGCCAGGTGTCAGACAGGTCAGACTTACCTGGGTGTTGTGCCCCAGGATGAGAGATGTAATAGCAGCTGTTACCAAAGCACATTTCAGATTACACAACGTGCTATAGCAAAGGCTGCTCACTACCTGCCTGGGGCCAGGGGGAGAAGGAATAAAAAAATAGAAAAATCATTCAGACTTTATCTACAATGATCCAAAATGAATAGTATTCTCCTTCAAATTGATCTGAGACACCATCTTTCAGCATTGCCTCTTGAAAATAATAACGAAGCAAAAAGTATTTAAAAGGTAGATAAAAAGAGATTCATAGATATGACTAATGAAACAGTTTCTGCACTTGCAATTAAACTAGGATCTTTTGTTAAAGGGTAAACACATTACCATATAGCATCTTACAATGATGGATTTTACATTTCTTCTCTTCAGGATGAAGATCCTTATTGGAAGCCTTCGTTTCTACTTCATTTGTTTCTCATTCAGTAGAGCAAATGGCTTCATAACTCGGAGAACATCTACAGTCCATGCCCCTCTGTTTTACGACTACTCCTATTTAAACCTCTCTTCAGTAACGGAAGCACAAGCTCCAAAAACAGCAAGAGCTCTCAATTTCTCTCATAACATAATTAGAAAAATAAACAAGAGAGATTTGGAAGGTTTTGACTCCCTGGAAGTATTAGACCTTTCCTACAATCTGATTAAGGATGTTGAACCTGGTGTGTTTGAGAGTCTCCTCAGCCTCGTTTCTGTGAATTTGTCATTTAATGATAAGACACTTCTTGTATCAAGTCTTCCACCTCACCTGGAGCCCTTACCCACAAGCAAAACCTCAGGGTCTTCAGAGCTCTATGAGTATTTTGACAAAGCCTCAGAGGCTGCTCTGGCGCCCTCTGCACCCACCGAGAAGCTGCTGCATTTGAGAGGTCCATCTATCTTGCAAAGTGGTAATCCGAGGCTCAGGCGAAGCACAGAGAATCTTCTCCGAAGAGGAGAGAAAAATGTAACAGTCTCTCCTCCCATGACCACACCAAGGCCTGATTCCTGCGCAGTACCAATAAATGGGATACTCAATCTGTCCCACAGCAAACTGTCTGAGGATGAGCTGATGGTGAAATTGGATGAGGACCTTTGCCAAGCTCAGCTGGACAGTATTTTGGAACTTGATATTAGTCACAGTGGCCTGGAAATGGATCTTCTGTCACTGTCCGTCCTGCTTTTTCACATGAAAAACGTGCTGTCTGTTGATGCCAGTTACAACAATATAACAATTAACATTCTAGATGTTGAGAAGATCTGCCAGTTCCCCTTCAGCAAGCTTCTGGTTTTAAATATTAGCAACAATCCCATAAACAGCTTGGATACACTCTGTCTCCCAACAACCATCAAGGTCATTGATTTGTCCTTCACCAACATAAGTCAAATACCAAAAAATTTTGCTAAAAAAATGATTAACTTAGAACACATGTACATTCAGGGAAATCACTTCATATATACCGCATATCCAACAATTGCTGGCGCAGTTCCAACGTACCCCCCTGGAACTGTACATATTAATGCCATTTCCTTTGTCAGGAACGAGATGGGTACACCCATTAAAAGCCTCCCAAAGAAAGTGAATCACCTTAAAATGTCTAACTGCTCCATTGTAGAATTGCCAGAGTGGTTTGCTGACACAATGGAAGAATTATTATTTCTGGATCTCAGCAACAACCGGATTTCTGTGCTTCCTGACTTACCTACCTCCTTGCAGCACCTCGACATAAGTAACAGTGATATTAAAGTAATTCCCCCCAGATTTAAATCTGTCTCCAACTTAACAGTATTTAATATTCAGAATAATAAAATTACAGATATGCATCCCGAGAACTTCCCATTGACTTTAACAAAATGTGATATCAGTAAAAATAGGTTGAACCTGTTGTCATTAACCAACGCTCTGGAGAAACTCGAGTATCTGAATGTTTCCGGAAACCTGATCACCAGACTGGAACCCACCAGCCAACTCTCTGCACTCACTAACCTGGACAGCAGTCACAACCTCATTTCAGAACTCCCTGACTACTTTGGGAAATCTCTTCCAGTGCTGAAATACTTTAATTTATCAGGAAATAAGATCTCCTTCCTGCAGCGTGGCTCCCTCCCAGCCTCTCTGATTGAGTTAGACATCAGCGACAATGCTATTACCACCATAGTGGAGGACACTTTTGGCCAGTTAATGAGTCTGAGCATTTTGAACGTTCAAGGTAAACATTTCTTTTGTAACTGCGACTTGTACTGGTTTGTGAATGTATATATGCACAACCCCCATTTGCAGATAAATGGCAGAGGGCATCTCAGGTGCAGCTTCCCACAAGACAGAAGGGGCTGGCTGGTGGAGAGCAGCAACCTCACGCTGCTACAGTGCTCCCTGGGCATCCAGATGGCCATTACAGCCTGTGTTGCCATCCTGATCGTCTTGGTGTTAACAGGCTTGTGCTGGAAGTTTGATGGGCTGTGGTACGTGCGGATGGGTTGGTACTGGTGTATGGCCAAGAGGAAGCAATATGAGAAGAGGCCAGAAAACAAGCCCTTCGATGCCTTCATTTCATACAGTGAACAAGATGCAAACTGGACAAAAGATAATCTGTTGGCAAAACTGGAAAACGATGGATTCAAGATATGTTATCATGAGAGGGATTTCAAACCAGGGCATCCCATACTTGGTAACATTTTCTACTGCATAGAGAACAGCCATAAAGTCCTTTTTGTTCTCTCTCCCAGTTTTGTAAACAGCTGCTGGTGTCAGTATGAACTGTATTTTGCTGAACATCGGGTTCTGAATGAAAACCAAGACTCCCTCATCATGATTGTGCTGGAAGACCTCCCGCCTGACAGTGTGCCACAGAAGTTCAGCAAGCTCAGGAAACTATTGAAAAGGAAAACCTACTTAAAGTGGAGCCCTGAGGAACACAAACAGAAAATGTTCTGGCATCAGCTGGCAGCTGTCTTAAGAACAACAAATGAACCCCTTGTGAAAGCAGAAAATGGAGGCACTGAGGAGAGGTACGAGATGGAATGACACACAAGAACGTGTCAAAATTGTGCCTGGAAAGTCTGTGGTCAAATAAAAGCATGTTGATGTTTACCTGCAAAGGCTGCTATGCTGCAACAGGGGCTGTCTGGGATCAGTTACTAATGGGTTTGTAGCACGCACGTTATTCCGTATGATAAAACTCGAGACCCGAGTGCTGATGACACCCTTTTCTTCCCACGTGCTTGATTTTCTTCAGATACTTCTAGCATTTCTTGAAATGCTGCAGATGTCACCTGAAAGGAAGAAGAACTTGAGTCACACTGCATGTCCTAACTTTTTTTGAGGTTACTGCAGGAAAAAGTGGTGTCACTGAAAAATAAAGCTGAAGCCCAGATTCTCTGTTCTACTACAGCCTGGGATGGGAACACACACCTTACACATAAAAAAACCACAAGCCATAACAGTACATGGGTAACAGCTTCCTTCTGTGGTTTAGCAAGAAAAGATAAAAAGATTTACTTAACGCAGCCATGTGAGAGATGCAATTACAAATCCACACTGCTTCAGCATTAACTTTAAGTAACTGGTGGAAGAGATAAGACTCTAAATTCTATTACAATTACAAATCAGCACATACAACCACACAATAAAAAAAAAACAAAAACCGAACAGCTGAGTGTGTCAGTCTCTACTGTTAAGTAACGAATGTGAGCTTTAGTTAAATGCTGTTACAAACTTCAGAAGAATAAGGAGTCAAGTTATGTATATTATTCTTTAAACTTAGGAAAACTTCACTTGACACAATCACCCTGGCCTCTTTAACTACCTCTGCATAATCCCTGGGATAACTTAGGCTACTTAATAATAATTCTATTGTATTTGAAACAAATAAAAAAAAATCAGCTGATGTGATTTTCACATTCAAGCAAAATCAGCAGACTGTGAGGTAAAATAAATACCAGGTGAGAACAAATTATTTAGTGTAGCACAATCTGGACTTGCTTGCAAGATGAACACACCCAAATGAATTCCCAGCAGAAGACCATGGACACAGGAAGGTGGAATGTCCATGTACAACACATGAGTCAGTGTGTTTGAAACACAAACTCACTCTGCTGTGACAAAATAGGACCAGTCCCACCCTATTCGATGGCAAAAAGCAGAAACATGAGACACATGAGACAAACATAAAGATGTATCAGCAAATACAGCAATGTTTCTGCAATGCATTCTGAAAGGGGAAAGATCCTGCTGGAGCAGGATGTGGTTAGCCCCCTCTCTGTCCTGCTTCCTGGTAAAAAGGGAAAACACATTGTAGCAAGGCTCAGGGATTGCTTTTGTAGTGAACAAAAATACTAAATATAAACCCATTTTATACAGAAATTAACAACGACCGTTGTCAGCTTTTATTAGCACATAATAAATGACATTTAAAAGTCAATTTGCCAGTATTGATTCAACTTATGGATACTGTACTTGGTATATCCACAAGGCACAGCAGTGGCTCTCTACTGCTGTGCTTTGCTGCCTTGTGGGAGAAGGTAAAGAGATGATGGTGCAGGGAAGCACAACCCTCATGTTTCACAGGTCTCTTTATTTTTTATTTCCTGTGCAGCAGGTTCAAGGGTACTGAAGATTATATGTGGAATAATTTTCACACCTTTCCTAACAAGCGACAAATTAGGTACCTAAGCCATACATACCATAAAACAAGATACCACAAAATTATTAGGTCTTCTTCACTCTCATCTATCTCATTTTTGTGTGGTGCTCTCCTCAGCTTTTGAAGCCCTACTGCTAAGGCAGGCTGGCTCTGTGACAGAAAAAAATTGTATACCACCTCACAGAAACCTCTAAAATCTCTAGTCTAAAAAGTTCTGAGGTGGTGCCCAACAGCTGTACATTCTTTAGCAACTTCTTGAGGTTATGTACATGTTGTTTAAAATTATTTGGCATTAGTAGCTTTTAGGATGAAAAATACCATACTGCAGGCCAACTGCTGAAATAATCAACTCTTCTATAAAGCAAGACCTAGGAGTTAAAAAGACTGTAAATTATTAAATCTTTCAGTAACTTTTGTTCATTTAAACAACCAGAAAACACTTGTTCGTGAGCTCAGCCTCAGGTAATTAATCAGCTGTTTTTCTAATAAGCTTCTTTATGCTTTGAGGCCACTCCTTATTTCATGAGATACTCTGGTAAAATTGGTAGCAGTACATCCAAGACCACAAAGGCAGATTTTCAGTAATAAAGCATACACAGTCCTCAGGCCAAATACCATAACAGCAGCCACCACTAGCAACTTGAAAAGCAGCTGAAAAGCCCCAGAGCAGTTATTTAGTACAAATGGCAACTTAAATCAGATTTTGGTGCTACTGCAGATTGAAAGGTGTTGCGCTTTCCCATCTGACACTGTAAACATGTTAACACATTGGTTGTAGTAAGAACACATCTGGCACCAGGACATAACAGAAAGAGGAAAATTACATAGTGCTTTAAAGGGATTTCAGTTATTTTGTCTTAGTATCACATCACATAACGGCACCAAAGCCTCCTTCTGTCCTCAAGCTGTCCCGTTCTTGCTTTACTTTCACATGAATACTGGATTCAAATTACTTTTATGAATAAGGTGCAAGGGATTTAACCTTTTATCATGTGTTGAAGCTCTTGTGATCCAAACCAAATGCACAGTAGGAGTTATATGTACATGCAACAAATCCCAAAACTGCTTTCTTAAACCCAGTCTTGATGAAAATAGTCAGCTTACTTTAGGGAACATGCAGGACCCCATCCTGCAACCTCTTTTGAGGTCCCACCCCGTACTCCTTACAGTCTAAAAGTATTGCTACAAAAATGCAGTTTGAAACAAAATAACAGGATCCCACAGATTTTTTTTTTTCTCTCCAAATTAGTACATGTTGTATTAAAAAGAAATGCAAAGACAGAAAAAAAAAACCAAGGCAAATCTTTCAGTTACCTGTTATAATTACTTTAGAAAGAACAGTGTTGTTCGTTTTTAGAGAAAAGGAGCTGGGCAGAGGGAAAAGACAGAGGTTACAATTTTACATTCATATTAGAAAGTTGTTTTTATCCACTTTATTGCAAGAATGCTGTCTGGAATTCTTCAACATTAATTAAAATTCAGAGCTAAGCAAAGAAGAGTGTTCATAATGTAAAAGTCTTCCGGGAAAATCTTGGAAATAGTTTAGTTAACAAACTGCCTAAACCAACAACTCACAGACAATAATGATGTGAAAGGTTTTTGTTTCTAAATCTAATCATCTTCCCAGCACAGTAATTTTGCTAAAGATGTGGCATTTTCCTGTAATGAGGCACCAAAAGTCTGTGGCACGATTATTACAGGCACTAAGGCTCTGCTGAAGTCCACAGAAGTTGAAAGGTAATTGCTTGTTTTGAGAAGATCCAGCCACTTAAAGTCATAATTGTCAGGAATTTAAATACCTCCGTTTCACAAGGAAATATTTAACTTCTGTTATCTGCTCACTGTGTAGACCAACAGATAAAGTTTGTAAGTAGACAGATTATTGATCTCTAAAACTCACATTAGACTTCTTATGAAAACCTCAAAACTTGTAGTCCTCTTGTTACACGGACATTCTGGTTTTTTAAATTGTAACAGCTGCCAGTTCTACCTGTCAGAAATACCACAGCTCAAGCTTCCAATCCCCACTTTTATACAAAGTCCCAGACAAGAAAGCAACCTGTAATACTCTTGTTTGTGTAACTGTTTACCAACTAGAAAACCACAGAGGGGACTGCATTACTAACAGGGTATCAGTTCTATAATATTTCAATATTCATCTTGATCCTTGAGTAACACCTTTAGTTGGGTATTGCACAGTTAATTCTATTAGATGTAAAATACTTCTTCAAATATATTATTTTGGAATACGTAACACCACCAATCCTTAAAATAAACGTACAGCAAGAATTAATACATATAAACTTGAGAAACTTGTAAACTTTATTACAGCGCCACAGCACTTCCTCAAAGTCCTTCCCCACGGGCAATGTAGCACTGTTTGTCAAATGCTATGTCCTGCTTGAGGAAGCCGGGGCTGAAATACTCAACTTTGGTTGAAGTTCATGGACCTTCTGCCATTTACCTCAACGGAACCAGGACTTCACCCTGTGAACAGAAAGGACCTTCATGATTACAGACACTTGCTACAACAAAATACTACTGATCCTTTCAACTTGCTGCAACAGGAAGAGCTTAAACTTCAGTGTCATAACACCAAGCATCCTCCTAATTCCTCCTTCTAGAAAATAACAGCAAGCATGCAATTTAACAGGTCGCAGCCTCGGATCATTCTCCAAGGTATTCTGCCTTATGATGTAGCAAATCACACAGTTATAATGCTTATTTATTTTTACTTGTTCTGCAGTAAAACTGAGTAACAAAACCACCCTCAGGTAACAATGCCATATACAAATCTAAAAGACTAGCCACAGAAATTCAAGAGCGAGCCGTGGAAGTGATACCCCAGCATTCACTTCAAATGCAATTGGATATTGTGGCATTTTTCTTAATTGGCAGTAGTACAGCAGCACCGTGTCTCTGAGTTCAAAATAACCATTAAGAAAAGGAAGCTAGCCCCTCAGCTAGCTCAGAACCCTCTCCTCAGGTTACACTGAGGGCACTGGGATCTGCTTCGTCGAGGCGGTGTGGCAGTCCCGCCGCGGGTCGCTGGTAGCGTGATAATGCATGGCAACGTAGGACTTGGCAAACCCGAAAGCTGAGCTCACCGGCTGTACGCTGTTGGGGGTGCTCCCTTCCTGGGAAGGGCTGCTGTTATAGATACTGTAATAGGGTTCAATTCGGGTGTTCATGGGGGTTGAGCTGCTCTGTGCGTAGTGCTGATGCCTGACAGAAGCCTTGGGACTCAGCACGCTTTCCTTGGAGTGGGTAGGAGCACAGGCTTGGTCCATAATCTTTTTCTGAGGTTTTGGAGACAACACGTAGGCTGAATTGGTTTCGTGGTGGGATGACTTGTTCCTGTTGACTTCCAGGCTGCCCTTGCCCATGGCCTGAAGCCTTGTCTTCTGCTTGCAGCAGAAAAAGACAACAGCTACGTACTGCAGACACCAGAGGACTCGTCTCCTCAGTCCAGCACTGTTGCGGGAATATATAAAAGGATTCAATCCAGATTTGAAAAAAATGAGGGTAAATCCACAGAGCTCAAACTGGTAGAGAACAAAGCCACTGCTGCTGGACAGCATGTCCTGCATCAAAGAAATGCCCAGAGGCAAGCAGCAAACCAGAACAGAGAGCACGATGACAACACAGGTCACCACTGCTTTGGAGTCCTTGGCTGTGGACAGGTTGACCGCCGACACCAGCTGGAGCCGGCCAGCAGAGGTGGCTGGTGGCTGGCTGAGGTGTTTGGTGTAGCCATGCGTCTGGAGGTGCTGCGGCTTGCTGTAGCCCTGGTTCCTGTACAAGGCAGGCACGGCAGTCTGGACACAGCCTCCCTCCCCGGCGGCTGGTGGCCCCGCAAAGGGCTGCGGTCTGGAGGCATTCACAGCCACCGCAGGCGGGCACTTCCTCACCTGGGCATTCCTCCGCAGGGCCTGGGCGATCATGACATAGGAGACGGACACCACAGCCACGCAGCAGATGAAATCGGTGACATAGAGGTAGAGGATGACTTTCCCCTCACCACTGGCGAAGCTAGACATGGGCAGGCAGAGCCGGGAGCTGCGGGTCTTCAGGGTGGCCAAGGTGGCCAGGGTGAAGCTGGTGGCCCAGAGGAGCAGGGTGAGGAGGAAGGTGCAGGGGAAAGAGGCAGCGCGGTGCGGCTGCTTCCCCAGCACCATGCGCAGCCGGTGCAGGGCAATGACCGCCACCGTCTTGAGTGACATGATGATGAACCCAGAGCTGGTGAGGTGGAAGGTGAAGCAGAAGGCACCCGGGACACCTCGGCCCGAGTCGAAGAAGAGGACGAAGGCGAACATGGGGGCGGCCACCCCGCAGATGAAGAGGTCACAGAAGGAGAGGTTGAGGATCATGAAGTCGAAGTTGGTCCTGAATTTCCTGAGGGCCGGGTCGAAGAAGGACAGGAGGACGATGAGGTTGCCGTAGGAACCAAGGCAGAAGACCAGAGCCAGCAGGGAGGCGCAGGCCGCCAAGGTGACGGCGTGGGTCCCCTCCCGAGGGTCCGTGGCGCTGCCGTTCCGGCCCAGCGGCAGCAGCGAGGCCCCGGGGGGCTCCTCCTGGCCCCCCGCCGGCAGCCGCCCTGACGCGTTCATCTCCGCCCGCCGCCTCACCGCGGCTGCGGCCCAGGCGGGCCCGCTCCGTTACCGCCGCCACTCCCTCAGGGCTGCCCCTGACATGGCCCTACCCACCCCGTTACCGCCGCTCCCTTAGGGCTGACCGCGACATGGCACCGCCCCCCCCCCCTTCCCTCCGTAGCTGCCGCTCCCTCCCTCAGGGCTGACCCCGAGATGGCGCCGCCCACCCCTCCATGACGGCCATAGCCACCACCCCCCGCTGCGGTTGGGCCCGGCCCCTTCCTCGCTCGACGCCACCCGCCCCGCTACCTTTTTGCCGCCGCGTCTGCGGAGAGTGGGGCCTGACGGGCAAAGGGGGAATTGGCAGGGCGGGAGCCGCAGACAGCCTCCTCCCAGTTTGTCTCCAGGCGGCTTCGTCACCGGTGCAGGCAGGAGCGGGCGGGTTTCGCGAAGCACTCAGGCACCCACCGGGCTTCCCGAACTGCGGGCTTACGTGTGTCGGTCCAGCTTGGCAAGCAGGAGCTGTACCAACACCCCGACTTGCAGCTGCACACGGTTGTTGCAACTCGCTGCTTTGATGCAAAGCGCCGTAGCAGCCTAGACTCTGTTTTTTTAATATGTTTGTATTCCCCATGTCTCTTGGCATTAGTGTACAAAGTGCTCCACTCCCCCTCCAAAAGCTCCCCGCGGAGGGAGATGGCAGCGTCACCAAAGGACACGTCCCGCTCACGAAGCAGAGAACTGAGGCAGCTGGAGGTTTTGCGACAAGCCCCATCACAGCCATGCTTTTACCAGGATCTCAAGTTAACAGGAGGACACTCAGGGTTTTAGGTTTCTCCGTGTTGACGTAACACACCACCATAACACCTGCACTGAACCAAAACCTGTTAAAATTTTTTTGCAATTTTTCATACTGAATCTTTCTCACCTGGAACTTCTGCATTTCTTCCCTGAGAAAACTCAGGAGGGGTAGGGATGCCCTTTTTGTTTGCTGGTCTGTGGCCATAAGCACAGGAGTTGAGGTGAAGTTGTGTATTCCCACACCAGGGGGAGAGGGAAAAAAAAAAAACAACAATATTCTTTCTTGATAGTTTCTACTACTATCAGAAATACTATACTTGCCCTTTAAAGTGATGTAGAGCACTGGATGTCTGAGCACTTAAAGGGATTTCATAATACTTACATGGGCACGCAGCACCCGTTCTCCAAGACAGTACAGGCTGCCACCAGCAGAAAGTACCAAGGGAGCAGTGTCACGTAGGTGAAAGAGACAAAAAGTGGAGCCAGGCAAGGTACAGAAGTCCCACAGAAGACTTCTGACAGGCATGGGTACTTGTCTTATACTATACATTTTTACATATACTTATTTTATATCTATACATATACAAATATATATTGTCTTAACCTTCCCCTGCTCCCAGCAATCAGACAGAAGCATAGTGGAGCTCCGTAGCAGCATCCACTGACAAGAGCGCTAACTCGGTATCTGAAAGCTTGTCAGTGCTAATCTGCTCATTAATTTTTTTCAACACTTTTTAAAACTAAGACCAATTTTTCCAGTAAACTAACGACTTGCAACCACAGCTCAGCCTAAGAGCCTTTCTGTAGTGAAATGAGGCAACCAGGTGCCACTAATTGCCAGGGAGTAAGCATGAGCTTGTGTCAAGCCCCCCTGTGCCTAATTAGGGTGGGCCCCCACTGCGTACCTTTTATTGGCCCCCTAATCCTGCTCATGCGCAGTGGGGGCCCACCCTAATCAGACACAGGTGGGCTTGACACAAGCTCATGCCCACTGCCTGGCAATTAGTGGCACCTGGTTGCCTCATTTCACTACACCTTTCATGCTAAACATACTTCCAGCTAGAACTCGGTCCAGATTTGTTATCAGGATCTGGGGCAGGGGAATGCCAACACCACACTGCAACCTGGGCACCCAGGCCATGTGCACTTCGACATGTTTTCATTCCTCAACTACTTACATACAGGAGGGAGAAGGTCCAAAAACCAAAATATAATGTTCACAGTTTTTGTTTAAGCTGTGCTCTCTGATTGGCCATCACTTTTATTTTCACTGTTACTTATATGTTTGTTCTTCAGCCATGGTGAATTTGAATTCTGTGGATGAATCCTGGCCCTACTGAGTAAAAGTTTTTTTGCTGACAAGCTGAGATCTCCTTGAATTTTCTTATTTTACACAGATGACAACATATCAGCCTATCCCAAGAGTGAATGATTTTTAAGTAATTAATGCCAAGGAAACAGTGATGATTGCTGTGCTGTGAGCACACAATATCCATGTCCTTTCAGAGCAGGCAACTTCAGATGCAAGCAAGACACTGCATAAAAAACAACTTTAGTTCCACAGTGTCTAATCAGAGTTCACATCAGGCTTCGAGGGTTTCTGTGATGTCATTTAAGAAAAACATAGGCGTAGTAATACATTTTGCCAAATGAGTCCTTTAAAATGTTGGAAAGGCCTATGCAATTCCAGGTGTTATTTGTCCAGCGCTCAAACCTGGATGACCACAGTTGGACTTGTTAGTGCCCTGTGATTATGAGACTAGCAGGTGGAATATACAGAAGTAGGGTGCACATGACTACTAGGGCTGTTCGTATCAAACTTGGGTTTACAGGTGTTAGAAAGACTCTGACCCCTCATGTACTTTTGAACCCCTACCTGAAATGCTGAAAAATCCATTTAAGAGTCAAAACTGTAAGAAAGTTAACTATTTTATAACTAGTTATGTGCAAAAATGTAAAAAAAGAAAATTTTTCCATTACCATTAGGTTCAAAGTATCACTCATTTTGTCAATGCAACACAATCAGGTGCAAGGGCGTGGGGTAGGTTTTGTTTGTTTTGTTTTAAAATGATTTATCCCTCTTGAGTTACCGTAGTTTGAAATTAAGGAAGAATATGCATCGTTATAGCCTGTGAGCCTTAAACATTTCAGCAGAAAAGCACAAGCTGATGAGACTGGATGAGAAAAACTGTCATTCAGCAGAGAGCCTGTGAATGCTGAAAGAGAAGGTTGCTGAACACAGGGCTTGTACTCAGGCAGCCAGAGCATGAGGAGAGGCAAAAATTATCTCCATGGGAACATGGAGCACTATGCAGTCCCTTTGGCACAGTGAAGCATCTTGCTGGCCTGCCCCTTATTGAAAGAACTTTAAAAGTTTGGGGTAAAAGAAAAGTCCAGTGGAAGAAACCTGTTTTGCAAGGCAAAAATCACAACCGCATTAAACTTTCGCAGCATCTTGCACAAGGTACTCAGATACAAACTCTTCCTTTGCAGCACTATTGCTGCTTTACTAATTAAAGGAAAGGCTCATGTTCTAGTACTATCAAGCTTCTCAAATATTTTTCAGCCTTGGAGTTCCAGCTGCATAAGGAGAAATTATGTTCAAGACAATTTCTACAGCAGGGTCAAGTTTTGCAGACATTAAAGCACCAGAAACTGGACATTATTTTTTATTATGGAAACTGTCCCCATTTTAGCATAAGAGCACTGCCTCAGGCTTTTAACAAAGCAGCTGTAGGACAAAAATATTGGAACACAGAAGGAAAAACAACCCTTCTCCTTTTTCCAGTCTGCCTTTGTAGGATGCAGCAAATTCTAGTTGAAGCTCTGATCTGTACTGAGAACTCTTGACTCAAGACTGCTTTACCAAGAGTCATCCTCTTGGAGAGGATACCAACCTTATTTTTTTTTTTTTTTTTTTCTCCTCAGCTGATTGGAATTTCCCTTCAAAAACTCTCTTCATAGCTCTGAGAAGCACCTCTTGACCTCAGTGGAAACCAATTACAATTTGCTTGTTAAACAGCTTAACAATATTCTACATCTTCCCCAGTTTAATTCTCTTCTGCCATCAAACCTCCCAATTCCTTGCAGTGGACTGAAGAATGACCACTGCCCTAATGCCCTGGGTACTTCACTGGATTAACCACTAAAACCCTTCCCTGGAGCTTGGTTACCTCCAGCCTGCAGACAATCAGGAAGTCTACTTCAGGTCCAGCTGGATTTCCCCCCTTATTGGAAATCCCCTTCTCTGTCCAGCAACATGGCTGTACAGCAAGTATTTTCTGATAGGGAATCCACAGCAATTACCTTCCAGTCACTGCACAATGCCACTGAGAATGTAAAACAAGTTAGTTGATAATTCACAGCAGGTTTGAAGTCAAAGTCCTGAAAAGACAACAGCCAGCAAAACTTTCTACTGATGAGGAAGTTGATGTTTTTTCCCCTTTTGCATCTTACCAGATCGTGTTTTCCACAGGGGAAAAGGAAGCTGGCACCTCTGCTATAGGATTCCAGGTATTCTGAAGCCATGGAAGAATGCGAGACTGAAAAGAGTGTAGGATACCAGGAAGTCTAACTGTGAAAAACTGACAGGAGATATCTTTGTGTACCAAGCCTGGGACACTCAGCAACTTGCTAAAAAAGTAAATAAGTAAAAATGATGAGAGAGGTCATACCTGGACATAGAGAAATACATTCAAAACATCCCACCTCAGAAATAATGAACTTCATAACTTTTCCATTTTTTTTTTAGAAATCCATATGCAGATTAGGTCAACTTGTTAATAGCACAGTCATGTGTCAAGTCTGCAATGACACCCAAAAACACAACTCTTAGTTGCGTAACTGATTTTCTTATATGCTTTTATTGAAAAAGTGTCAATCTGCTGCAGTATCAGCATGTTTTCACAAATATACCCACTGAGTTATGGAAATATCGGAGATCATTCCATTCTTAATACTCTAGCAAGACAGGTACTCAACAGTAAGGCACTGCAACTTCTAGCATAAAAAAACACACTAACAAATTAATTCTGCCTTTCATTATTACCATTCTTTGGTGCTTCAGACAGCAGTGGTCATAGAGATTATTCATGCAGACTGACATGTGGTCACTAAAGCTATGAAAACCATCTCCAAGGTATTTTTCCACCTCCCTTATTGTTCAAGGAGAAAGTTTTTCTCAACTCACACTAGAAATGTCTCCCTCTCCAGACTGAGGTGTTGTTGCATCTCTAAGGCTTTAGGGAAGAGACAGCACAAGACAACAGTGATAGATCAAAACTCATTACACGTACATATTGCTTGACGAAACTTCAGGAAGAAAAGTAGCAAGGGAGTTGTGGTAGTTCATGAAGAACTCAAAGTTTCTCCTACATTCTCAGAATAGACTAATAATCTTTTGCCCACAGCAAGTCAATTAGTACAAGTTTGTTCACACCATAGCTATATTTTATCCTACAGAACTCTAATTTAAATAGGTACCCTATTTTCTGGGTGAGCTGTTTGGATCAAGTAATTTATTGCTTATTTATAACCAACAGCTATTATTAATACCAACTAGTTATTTGCCTTCATAACTCTCCCTGCAGAATGATTCTCTACAGACCACTGGATCCTCTACACTGCAACCCACTCAAGCTACACTTTGGTGACAGATATGCAAGAAACTCCCAACTATAGTGAAAAGCAGCAGAGCTGGATCCTGTAGTCAGCTGCCCTTAATGTAGGTAAAATGGCACATACAGTAGCTGCTCCATAAACATGATCCTTTCAAGCAAATACTTTCCTTTAAAATATTTTTCTATTTTAATTCTAGCAGCAAAATACTCTCCACTTCCAACTAGCTTCTCTAATTTTAAGTGTACCTCTCAGAAGATATTTTTTGGGCAAGCCTCACCACGTACAAGGTATTTTGATGTAAATAAAAAAGCTAGTTTCCCAACAATAAAATCTTTAATCCTTATTGTTGCCTTAACTCTGCCAAATCCCACCATAAGCACATGCCTTATACAAAAAGCTCAAAAGCACAGAAAATCACCTTCAGTTAGTCTTAAAGTAAGAAATTTCAGCTTTAGATATACAAAAATGCAGATGTTACAAACAATCCATTTATTGGGTCTTAAGCTACATACACAATTGAAATAATAATTTTGGCACTATGCTATACAGTGGTTACATCTGTGTGCTGACACTCATTAAATGCACCAGGAACACTGCTGTGCTTTGAAGTTTGGAATGAGTCACACACGCAGCAGGTAGATCACTCAGAACGTCTCAGTGCTCCTGCAAGGTTGCATGGAAGTTGAAACAACACACACACACACACACACGTTTATGAATTATTTCAACGCACCTCACATTCTATGAACCTGTCACACCAGAACATGTGATGTCAGCATTTAGAGATGACAAGTGTCGCATTAAAATTTGAATGTGACATAGTAATAATGAGATACAAGAAAACCAGAACGAAACCTCTGCCCTTCAGACACGGAGAGATTTTGTTAAAGAAAATAATTTAAAAAACTAATAATGGCATTTGATTTGATACAAAAGCCAGAACTACTACCGTATTAACATCTAAGTATGAATCTTTACAAATTAATATCACAATGGTGTTATGTAAAAGGTTGCAAACTGTACAATGTTGTCAATGCAATGCCTCTACAATTTATACAGTCTTTTACAACTATGTAACACATATTAAACATGTTGTTAAATAGCCAATAGATACCAGTCTCTGAACAAAGCCACAGGCAAAAAAATACAGAACTTTCCACAATCTTCGAACAAGATACGCTTGCCCAAACAGTGACAATCTTCATGAGAATACGCTGTTAAAAATAGTCAGCCATTCAGGGCTTTTCCACACTGTGCGTACATTTAATTCTGTGAATTCAACCATCACTTGATAGTCCATGATTTCATATCTGTGGGCTGTAATTATGTGGAAACACTTACAGCCTTTCACCCTTAAAAATATGCAGATAACCATAGATCTGTATTCCATACACAGTCAAGCTATCTATGAAGACCTGGCCAAGCAGCAAGAGTTTTCACTCCCCATTGTTTCTCCTGCCATTATCAACACTACACGAAGAAGACCAACTATTTACATTTTGACAAGGAAGATACAAAAAGGCAATCCTGCCCTGAGGTGGACTGAATGATACGGAACCCATCACGTGATGGGCACCCAAATCCAAGTAGTGAAAAATAAACTCTGAGAAAGATAGGTTCCTGGTGTGTGCTGACTAGGTAAGAAGTTGCATCAAAAGAATTGGAGAGCTTGACTGAGAATATTCTGGTCTGCAGCACTCTCTGATGTCAGGAACAGCTGGGAAGAAGGGTCAGAAAAAGAGGATAAGAAATGTGCAGTGTAAGTCACTGTGTATCAGGAAGCAGAAACAAGACTGGTGTTATGCAGGCCAATGACAAGGGTCTTGCAATAAACTCAGGATCAGGCTCTGCAAGTGCAGCTAGGAGCAGACTGTAAGGCTCCCTGGGGAGGTGAAATTCTTTTTGAATAGAACCAGGTCTTTTTGTTTGTATGTAAAAATGGTTTTGATGAGGCATCAGGATTTCCAACACAAAATTTTCTACATGATAAATTTCTTTGACTTTCCTTTATTTTGCAGCAAGGTTCCTAAATTCTCACTTTTCCTGAAGAACCCTGAAAAGAAAGAAGAAAAAATTCAAAACAAGAATTCATAGCAAGATTACTGCCTCATGCTATTACCACAGAAGAAAATGAAAATACAAATTAAAACTTCTCTTGGAATACTGTCACAAAACATCACAATACAACAGAGATCAGAATCTTTTAGCGTAACAAAGAGAAACTCCAGGAATGGGTTCACTCTTTGGGGACATGCCTGTGTGAAGAGACCCGGTGGCAAAGCCATATGTGGAAGAGGAAACAGTTTGGAAGCAGTCACTCCCCATCATGGGCTGCAGATGGCATACTGGGCTGTGTGGTAGGCTAAAGTCCTCAGAGGCATCAGAAGTACAAAGCAGCACATACCTTGCCTTTAGTGAAACTGCCAGGCATTTAAAAAGGCAGCCAACTGGCAGGAAATGGAGAAAAGGAACATCAATATTCAAGAAAACAAGTGCGTCTTAGCAAAACGTTAGTATAATATGAGGACACACTAAAAAGATGGACAATATTTCACTGAATCTGATCTTGAACAGATCACTGGAGGTGCAAGGGACTTCATTCTGCCTGTGGTTTAGGGATTCCTCTCTACTGCATTCTAGACTGGAGAGCTCAAGCAGGTTTCTCAAGACCATTTCTGTCACTTTGTGTCAAGACAAATAATCTTACCTTTCTATGCATAATAGCATGGTGAAACCAAGAGGTCAGTAAGCACTAGTAGTTGGTCATCTGTGAACTGCTGTTTATGTTCCTGCCAGTTGTCATGATGGGTCCTTCGGAAATTCGACAGTGTTTTTTTCACAGTCATCTGCATAGCAGATAATTGGCATTGATCTGTATCAATTATGGATTTAATTTCCACGACAAAACAAACATCGAATACAATGGAAAATAGCTGCTGAGTAAACCAAAGGGTTTGACCAGTTGTAAAGCTTAGAAAGGCTCCAGAGAAGTAAGCCCAATTCTCCAGTATTTTAATTTTTACAGCTCCAGTAAAAGCCATTTGACTACTGTCACAACCCCAACATTCTTATGAGAGGTGATTTGACCTACAATTTTGACTTTGAAAAAATAAATTCTTAAAACATGTAAGTGAAATATTTTTCCCCTCTTCCTTGTCCTAGAGGATTTCAAACCAATGGTTTGTGTCTCAGAACATGAGAAATAGTTTTTCTGTGATTTATTTCCTCTATGCATCCTAAATGATTCAACTATCTTTTGTGATTAAAATAAGTAAGATTATTGAATAAACAGAAGTCCAGTTATTTCAAGTTTCCTGATTCAGTAGAGCACACAATAGCAGTTTGTTAAATATATGGTATTCTTCAGCCATAAGCTCATTGCTCTGGTTGACACACCAAAAGTAAACACAACTGAACAGACGGAAAAAAAAATTAAAGGTAATTATTTAATTAAAAACATGTTTCTAGAGCTGCTTATAAAACTTCATTTTAAAAATTTCAGTAATTTTTTGTTCAGGTCCACTTTTTCTAGAATGCTAATTCTACCCAATTCTTTTTAAGTACACACAGAAGTGACTTTTTAAAATTGAAGTGTTTTTCCTCATTATAGATAGAGCTCTTGTAGCTTTCAGTTCATGCTTGAAATTTGAAAGCAAGAGCAGAACTACCACAAAAAATATGTAACAGCAGTCCATGACTTGACATGTATTTGAATAAAATAATAAAAAGCAGCAGAAATTAAGTTTCTTAACAGGTTCCTATTTTTAATTCTGGGAAAGGAGAACCAAGAATGAGTAAAGAGTATTTTACATGTTATATTAGATAGAAAAATGATTATTTTACCTCAATAGGCTGAGGATCATTAAGATGGGCACTGAGATCCATAAGGAGCTGTGGCATCCAGGTGGGTACATCGTAGGGACTTGACAAGATACAGGCACTAAGTCCCAGCACACCAGCATGGCGTTTCACCAGGTCTGCAATTGCAGGAAATTAACTTACATAGGGCAATGTGCAACTACCTTCTCTAAGACTTTCCCCCTTAATGACACCCACAAATTTAAAAGTGTTTATCAGTGAAAATAAAGCTGTTTTCAAGTGCTGGAAATGACTTAAGGGAGCCTGTATATTAAGTAGAGGTGTTGTAATTAGACTAATATACTGACTATTGACTATTACTAATACAAACTATTGAATTAGTTTTGACTCTGAATTAAAGAAACTAACAACCCTGCTACAGAGATCTCTACCTTCTATGGAGAACCAGACGGTTCCACAGACTATCTAGTCAAATGAATTCACACAAGTGTATGCATCTCCTTTGTTTTGGTTTTGTGGGTGCTGGGATTTGTTTTTTAGGAATGAAAGAACCACACTGCTAGCAAACAGAAGGTAAGGTGGGTAGGGAGTGGAATTATATATATTGTGTCAGCTAAGGAAGCTTATTTACCGAGGAAATAGCTATCCCTCATCATCTGCATACTTAACTATCTGAACTGTGCACATGGAAAATGGAGAAATCTCAATTTAGTGCCATTTCTGGAAAATTAATTGCTTTCGTTTAATGTAGGAATACATCATAAAAACATTATTTGCTTTTTTGTAGTAGTAGTGTATTCTTATTCATCATTTATACTGGAAATCAAATTATTGAAGCAGGTAACAGGGATTTGGATCTGCACTACATACACAGAATCAGGCAATAAGGTACACAAGGACAAGTGATTTGCCATTATGATTTATGAATGCTTAGCAAGGAAAGACATTTGCATGGGCAACAGGCCTTATGTTTTTTCTGGATGTATGTTCATTTTCTAAACACTGCTTAACCACAGGACTAATCCTAGCCCATCTGGAGGACTTACAAAATAAGCATTTGACTGTATCACAAAATAAATATTTCTTTCTTGCCAGCCTGCCAGCCAGATGATGTGCATCATTTTAGTACCTGAAGCGATTTTCTTACCACCAGAAGGGATTGTATCCATCACTGATCCCAGATCACGCTTTCGTTTTTTTGGTAACCTCATCTTGCACAGCTGTTCAAAATGGGTCTGCATGGGACCATCCATTGTGAGAAAACTGCACTGTAGCAAACCACTTAGAGTGGTAGCAGCCATTTCTCTCACCTATGAGCAGAGACAGCACACACCATAGTTACTAAACACATATGCACTGTAAAAAACAGGTCTTCAAGCTATTAATAATCTTTCCAGCAAATTTAGTTAGGCCAAGTTACCAAAACTCTGACCAAGAAAAATATTTAAAATATTATAATATGAGGTAGCAGGATAAACTACTGTTAGTTTACTCTGCGGCTCTTAAAAAATTAATTTTAAAAGTTCTATTTTAATAGAGAAAGAGTGTATAGAACAACAGCTCGAATGGTTCATGTACAACAAGTCAGTTCTATTGTGCTCCAGCATTAAAATTCCAGCATTCCAGGTTGGAAAAGTATTCTTCTCTTTGGTAACACAAAAACCCAAAAGAACAGGACTAAGTTTTCATCTAATTGCCAAACCATTCAAAACACAGATCTCTCATTTTTGATTTTTTTTAAAACTGCCACAACAACTGTTAGCGGCTAACAAGTTGAGAAAACTCAGTCACCTGCCTTTAAAAGCAAGTATAATCCAACCCTATTACTAACCTATCTACTTAAATATTCCAAAACCGTAAAGTTACAGAACTATAAGAACATATTTAAACTGGAGTCTCTCAAACTCTCCTCTGCTTGGAGTAATTGCAGGCTGATGAAAACCTCCCAGGGTTTATAAATCTGAAAACCAAAGCAACTTGTTGAAACAATGACAGCAGCTGCCAGTTTTTTTTGTAAAGTACATACTGTTACATGTAACTGTAACCAGAACATTTGTCTCTGGAGTACAAATACCTACCAGCACTTGGAAACCAATGCAGCAGATTACAATAACTCACATCCTTGAACATAATGTTCTGAACCTCCACAAAGCAATAAGTATAGCTGCAAGTGCCGCAATAATTAAACATAGTAAGTTAACAATAATCTTGAGATTTCATTCAATTTAAACTTCTGTAATGTATTATTCAAACGTGATCTACTTCGTTAGCAGCATAAAGCAGTATGAAGTGAAAGTCTGCCAGTATTGTTTATCCGCAATTTGTGAGTCTCTTAGGAACTCATCTATTAAATGAAACACAATGTGCTAATGCAAGACCAAGAATAGAAAGAAGCTTGGCTATGAAGTGAGCAAGCTCCCATGTGAACTATCCTCATTTACACTTTTCTGTATTAAAATTACTTTTGTTTCAAAATTAATATTCTAACTGTAGGAATGCTTTGCTAAAAGCACCTAGAAGCAAAATTTAAAAAACCATACACTTAGAAGCCAGTAATTCATAACATCTGACACTATATTTACAGATCACGCTCGTGTTAAGACTTAAAGAACATAAAACCTACAGAGAAATAGTAGAGCTGATACTCTTACCAATTAAGTATGGTTTGGGGAATATTTTTTTGTCAGAATTGACTGACCAAGCTCTACAAAACTGTATCTGAACAAAAAAATTCAACAGCACAAGCAACATCTAAGTGCAATACTTGCAAGGAGCTACTTAAACATGAGAAAATATTTCCATTACTGTAATGTTGCTGTGTAGTATGAAAAATCAAAACAAAAGTGCTATGTATTCAGTTCACTAATTTATAAAAATATAAACATATGAAGCATGTGCCCAGATAGCTTCCTATATCAGATTATGGATGAGAAAGCTGGACGAAAGATGCTTTCAGATGAACTAAGCTGCCACTTTAACTGTAACTCCAAGCTGAATTCAGTTATTTTCACTTTTCCTCTGACTGCACAAATAGAAATATTTAGCACAAAACATGTTTTCCCAGACTGAAAACATTACTGCAGCGCTCTCTCTCTAAGTGTCTGTAAGACATGAAAATTAGACATGATATTCAATGGTAGTTACGCTGCTGTGCACAGAGACATTTTTCACAATTGTATATTTCTTCCATTTTTCAGCTACAGTCACATTCATAGCACTCCATCAGCACCGTAACTCCTCTGACTTTCAGAAAGAGACCTTCCCACAATTCTAGTTAAGTGCAGCATTTTTCAACCTAGACCTATGCTGAAAGTTGGATGCATGAAATCTGTGTTTGATACAATACAGACTGTTCTCTGACCCACTCACTTCATATTGCAGTCACACTGCCATTTGACATTCAGTGAGGGCATCTGACACTCAAAGGTTTGTTGCAATGATTTTATAAAAATTATGAAATCACCAGGAAGCTGAGAATTCTAGCAATACATAAATTGTATATTAAAGCAAAACCCCAAATCTGCAGTATCATTTGGTCTGGCACCTTTCTGTGAGGAGAAAAAATAAAGTATCTTTAAATCCAAGGTCCAAAATATCAATTCACCGGGTAAAGACAGCCAGTGCTAGCTAAGGCCAGAGATTTTATTGAAAGCGCACTGACCTTGAAAATCTAGCACTTAAAAAAAAAAATTACCCAGCAAGGTACTGCATATCTTGCCAATTATTATCAAGAAAGAACAAGATTACTTTTCAAAGAAAAGTAAATGCTTCCATGGTAACAACACGAGCGTAAGTGCGTATGAACATAGATGAGCTTTTTTCAATTGTGTCTCTGTAGTTAAGAATTGGAGGATAATTTTTTTTACATTTAAAATAGCAAGATAAATTGTATTAAAGTGAATGTGTTTTTCAAAATGACACGAGATTAAGAGGTTCTGATGAGTGTGGGAAACAAAAGCCTGGACTGCCAGCTTTTGCTTTGCAGCTCATCACAGCAAACAGCGGCATGAAAGACATGAGAGCTCATCTGCTGACTGACATCAGCAAGGCTGGACAAGCAGTCTAAGTGCTGTTCTTTAAGTATTACATGCACTTACAGAGCTTGCAACTTCAAGCCTACTAAGACAGAAATTTTGCTTTGTATATTCAAATGATTTCCAATTCACTGTTCATGAAAACAAGCTTCACATTTCAGGTGTAACTGCTGCTTTCAGTGTAGGTTCAAGGAAAACCCAGAACTGGATAATTTATGGCAAAGGATATCATACTTCAGAACATTCTAGTTCTTCTAGAAATAATAAAAAGCACCAAGCATCTAAACCAGGGACTTTGATATTTGCCAACAGGACAAAAAACAGTGAAAATGATGGGACAGGGCAAATCAAACAGACAGGAGGTCAACACTAGATATTCTTAGTTGTGGTTGAAGTGATCAAACATACTTCAATTCACATAATTTGATACAAGCCTTCAGTTCTGTAAATAGTAAGAATTAAAGTTTTAATAATAGTGAATAAAATACTGTCATGATTTTCCCCAGCTTTTGTGAGCCTGAAAAACAAGACTCAGTAATTCACATAGGGAACGTTTATTCCCCCCCCGCCGCCCCCCTTCCCGAGAACAAGCTTGACCCTGATAGTATCTCTAAGAGCACACAAAGTTCCCACATGGATCTTCAACAACATCCATGTACCACAGCCAAGATTTTGGATTTTATCTCCTTCCATTTGTATATATACTGAACTATCATTAGCCTGAGGCATACAAAAACTTGTCACACTGACAAGTACGTTTACAAACTACTAGCTTTTTGAGACACGTAACACCATCAGTAGCAGCATCTGCTACACAAATTCTATTCTATGACACATACTTCTTTCAAAAAACTATGAAAAAAACTACCTATAACTAAATAAATACTTCCTTATGGAGCTAGATGTATAGAAAGTATTTTTGTCATTACTAAGATATGCTTAAAAGGGAAACAGATCTTTAGAGTAATAAATAGCTCAATACATTTTTCATATAGGAAGGCATTTTACCGTGTTGGAAGTTCGCTTTTCTACCAACATCCATACTAATAATTGTCGTAAAATCCCTATTTCTGTTGTACCTCATCTAAGAATGAAACAAAGCAGTGTTCCATTCTGTTGGAAAAGCAGGAGAATCCTTAAGTTTTTTGTAAGCAGCTGTTTTCACGCAATAGAATATTAAAGAAAAATGCAATATGAAATAAATCCCTATTTTCAAAACCACAAGAATGCTAAGCTAGAAATACTTACTGCATTAATTTACAACCAGTAGCTTTTTCATAAAACTTGATATGGTCAAGAAACCAATCATGTAAAACAAAGGTATTACTTGCCTCAAGCTGCTCATCTTCCAGGAGTTTTATAACCAGCCATCTAATGTCATTGACTGCTTCTTCATTGTTGAGAAAGATAAAGAGATTGTAGAACACCATAGTCTGAAGGTAGGTTAATATGGTATACCTAGCATGCCAAGAATTGCTTCTTGCTGTCTACAAGTGAAAATAAGTATTAGAGTAGAAGAATGTGAAGGAAATGTAAGCTAACAATATTTGAGAAAAAAGGTTTTGGGTATAGTCATAAATAACTTCCCTTATTCAGATATTTTTGTTTCATGCACTCTTCATTTTCAAAAGCAGACAGTTATTATCTAAATAATAATTACAGGCTTAACTTTCAAAGCACACTGTTATTTAATGGATACCTAATAGCATAAAAGACAAAGTAGACATGTTTCTCTCTTTGATTAATTTCAGCATTAGTCATAAGGCTGACATAATTAAACCAGAAATTCCATTCTGCTTGAGTACATATATATATATATTTTCTATACAGTGGATATGGATTAAAAAAAAAAAATTAAGTTCCTTTACTTTCAACTCCACAGATTTATGCAAGCCCAATTTATTGAAAGCAACAGGCATGGCTACAGCCTGGCTTGCAACAGAGCAGTTACTGTTTTAGCTGTGTTCAGCTCACGCCAACATTTTGTAATAGGTAATTTTACTACTGACTGATCTTGAAGGACTTGGGGAAAAAAAATGATTTCTTACATGACAAGCTGTCTAGAGAATGAACTATTTAATTCAAGAGGACATCTGTATCTGTTGTTGTTTTTCAGAAAGCTGTACAGGGGATTAAAGGGCAATTCTTTATGTGACAACTAATTTGAAACTGGAGTTTGATTTATTATGTTCATGGAGAAACATGGCTTAAAGTGGTCTCCTGATGAACTAAATTTTCATTTATTAAAATATTGTTCACTTTCTTATGAAGATACTAGTTGGTTTTCATGTTTTGAAGTCGGAAACAAAATGAAGCACATTTACTATTTCTTAGAGTGCACCAGTTAACAGTAAGCCTTAAGCTATTTAGACCATACTCACTTGTTTTAGCACCTGAAGTACTGAAGGCACTTGCTGAGGATACAGCAAACCCTGAGACATTAATGACAAACACATCTTTGCATCTCTCTTGAGTTCATCATAGCTGTTGTCATTTTCTACAGGTGCAATCTATAGAAGAACGGGGTGGGGGAGGCTTGTGTTAGTAAATAAGCACTGGTAACAGCTAAATCCTGAAACTCTCATTTCACCTCATGAAAGGAAAGTTACCTAGGAAAACCAGAATTAATATAAAGGTGAAATACAAAGAAAACCAATCGATACAATGTTAAAATATTGTCAGCAACCATGAGATCCCTGGTTCCTTGTACATGTATTACTTATCTAAACAGTATGGCTAGTCTGAAGCAGATTATGGAGGATTAAATGGATACTATTAAGACTTCAGTTCCCCCCACTGCAGTTCTTTTGCTATCAAGTCCAATTAATATTTCAGATGTCAGCCCAAACCAGAGAGATTTACCAGTATTTCAAATTCTCTTTCACGTAAGTAAACCTTTATTTTGTGCCCACGTGCATTGTTGTGGGACCATTGACATGAGCATGCTAAATATATATTATTTCAGATAGGTAGCTATGAATGAGTCAGCTTCATGAAAAAATAGAAATAACAGGAAAAACAAGAGACTATTGTAATTTAGAAAGGATTGTATAATCATACATAAGAATCAGAAAAGAAACAACACAGACCTATAAATCATTGTCAGCAAATTATTTAAGAGGCTAGATTACCAGCTGTAAACATATATAAGCATAAAAAAATAATTCAGACCTCCTTGCATGCATGTTTTTATTATAACTATTTTTTTTCATTTAAAAAGTTCCTTATAACTTTGCTTTATATACAAAGTCCTCATTTAATCAAACATAACTAATAAAGCAGCAATTAAAGCATATACCTTGAAAAATAAAGGTAAAAGCTGGAGTTGCTCTGTGACAGCCGTGGAAAAGGACCGTCCTGCACTTGCCATCAGCCACTTCAGAACTGTTTTTATGAAGAGAAATGATCACTGATCAAGATAAAAAATAGACACGATCCCCAAACCAACCACAGACCAAAATTATCGTAAGAAGTGCCTGGGAAATTTTCACATCATAAAGGAGACCTGTACTGGTATTCTGACTTAATAAAGGTGACTTTATAAACCTGAAGTCTGAAACAAGAGATACTTTGCTGAAGCCACAATCTGATGTGAATTTGTGAAACTGTATCCTGCAACCATATTGCAGACCTCAATCATCATCTCCTGAAATACTCCCCATTTTTTAACCTAATTAAGTAACTCACTAGTTTTCAAGAGTTTAATGCCCTGAGTTCGCTCATCTTGTTCACCAACTCCATTTTCTTCCATAACGTGATTTTGAATTTCTTCATCTGCTTCCATAAGGGGTTTAAGATTTTCAAGTATCCGGGAGGTAAATTCATGGACACGAGGAGATTTAGTTGCAACAGTATTTGGCAAGGAAACATCTATCATGAATATATAGGTCAAAACGCTAAAAAGAACACACAAAGAAGGCAAAAACATACAGTTAGCATGATTCCTGAGAGAGATCATCCATAATCATAACAGGCCATATACAGTAAAAATCAAAAGAAGACAAGTCACCTGAAGTTTCTGAAGCAAATCTCAACAATAATTTATCTAATTTCTATTGCCAGCATTAATGAACAGAGTAACCACTTTCAATATAAATATTTAGATATTACACGACCCAAATAAAACCAAGAAAAGAAAAACCTCAAGAACTGCAGAAGAGACCACTCACCTTCCTATCCTCTCTCGGACGTTTTTGTAAACCTGTGTGAGTTTGGGTTCCAAATACTTCAGCAGTCTGTGCAACAGTTCCGGGACTCTCCACTCTTGCTGTGCAAGGCCACCTTGCAGTACATAAAGTCGGCTAGAAATCAGAACAGCTCATCTTAGTCATAGAAAATTGTTCCTCCCTCAGTCCCCTCTAAGTCTTGTTTTTGGCATGTTTTGTGTGCGTCAATGCATAAAACTATCTGTGAGTGAAATGCATGCAAAGATGGATCAAGGATACAGAACAAAACTGTACTGCTGTTATGCCAGTTCCAAAGCTCACATTCTGCTAACTAGATTTATTACCTTTAAAAAATAATAATGAAAAAACTGCCATTGTGTGGGGAAAAGTAATAGGAGTGCTTTTTTCCCCCTGCTTCTACAAGCCACCTGGCACAATATGCTTTCAATACATTTTATTTATGCTATATTTCCTTCTTTATTCAGCCACAACAGAACAGTTTAATTTTACCATGCATCTACAAATGATCCTCCTTCGCCACTCAACGGAGATTCCAACAGCAACTCAAATAACCAGTGCAGTTTCCTAGGATCTCTGCTCTCCTGAAAACAAATGGAGAGAAATGTAAGTAAACTGAAGATTTAAAAAAATACTTATAATGTATAAACTACCCAAGTTTTGACAGAGATGGTCTTTGCATCCCTTGTAATTATCTTATTAAGCAAGTGCAAAGCTAAACTTCAGTATAAACCTCAACAGGAGTAAAATCCAGTGAAACCACACACACTTTTAATTATTTGGTAAATACAATGATCATAATAGAACGACTTGCTTCATTTCTTATAAGTATGAACAAATTTTGGTAGTTAATTGCCAGGGTTTTGTCTGCCAAACTATGCTGAATTTTCCCAAGTGACTTTGAAGAATTACTGATCCAAGGTGTTTGTAGCCTACCATTTACCCTGCTGCTCAGACACGCCAACTCCTAAGTCCAGTGGACAGCTCTTCTAAAATACTGAACTTTTCATAGCTTTTTCAGAAATTGCTGCCTTTCGCCCTTTGCAGACAAATACAATGTTACAGAAAGAAAATACTTAATTTTGAAATGGTTATTTTTTATACTCAGAGTTCTCAGTTTTAGCTGATAAAATACACCCAAATCCCTCTGTTCATAAAGCTCTTATTTACACAGCGTCAGTAAAACTTGGCCATTTGGATACAGCTTTACAAGACTAACAGTGGGATACTTACACAGGAGGTTGCTATGCATGTGCCCCAATCGTTATATGTTTCCACTGTAATGTTGGATAAAGCCGTTCGAAGCAATGGACAGAGAATCTTCCAAAGTTTTTCCACCTGCTCAACAAAAAGGCAAAAGGCAAGATTTGTCTATTTAAGTGCAAAATGACCATTTGACTTCTGTGAATCCAAATCCTTTTATCTTTTTAAATCATAGAAAAAGAATAAAGATTCTGGAAGGAACTATTGTACAGTATTTATTAAAAAACAAAATACCACCTGAAATAAGATTTGAGGAATAATTTTCATCGTGTTTCAAATGTGTTTAGAAATACTGCAGACTAAGTATAGACCACTTACATGGCGAATTAAAAGTACATTGTAACAGATATTGCACACACTTTGCTTTGGATAGATAGCAGTCTTGTACACCCCAAGGACTTCCTCTCCTCCCATTTTATGTTTTATTTTTTATTTTTTCATTAAGGAATTTATTCTCACAGAATTATTTTTCAGCATATTTGAAGATAAGCTAGACAACTAGGTCTAGACTAAATAAAGATGTCATCATCCAAGGTGGACAGAAGTCCTTACTCTAATCAGAAATTAGAAACCATGTCAGCTTTGGTATCTCCTTCCCAACAAATTGTTCTCAGTTTCGCTCTTGAAACATTTTGTTAACACCTAAATGGGCACCAAATCAAGCTATGCTTCGAAGTTTGACAATGAAGCACTATGTGTTCCAACATTTTCCAGTCCTTGGTGACACATTAAAAGCCCTCAACTTCGTATGCTTTATTTTCTTAATAATTCAGACTTATTCCTTAACTTCCATGAATCACTCAAAAATACTACTTCAGCACCTTCTCAAACGTCCAGTGTTTAGAACCTCTTATTAAGCCTGCTATAATTTCAGCTACACATCTCTGGGTGCTTTCATGGGAGTCTGCCACAAGTCGTTCTAAGTGGGGTTGAAGAACTGGCAAGAAGGCATCATCAAAGTTTCTGAACAGGCCCTGGAAAACAAGATGTGAGAGTGTCTGCTGTAATTGTCTAAGCCTCTAACTTCCTAAGAACATAAAATTGTCAAACTCTTGATATTTGAATATAAAGAAAGTTAAATTACTTTGTTTTTGCAATAGAATTATATGCAAATGTTCTATGTTCTTTTATATGACTCTAAATGTTTCCCTAAGCAGTTAATCAGAAGAGAGGATTCATAGGATTAATCATAGCAGCATGCCTTTAAAAATCTACATTTTGCAACAGTGGGGCATAAACCAGGTAGCATGTGGCTTCCCCATACTTTGATAATTATCTACAAAATGGAAGTGTTGAACTCCAGTTACCTTGAAGAGGCAAAATCGTCGAGGATTAAATTTATCTTTCCCTTTTCTGTCTTCTAAAGACAAAAATTTTATTAACTGCTCAACAAACTTCGGATCAGAAAAGTGATCATATATAATCTGTTCTGCCTGTAACAAAACAAAACCAAAACAACAAAACCAATTAGTTCTGAGGTGCTTGACTGTCACAGCAATATCCCAATCTTCTCAAGTTTTAATTTTTCATTTCAATTCTATGTTTGGCAAAAATCATGCCTTGGTTATCCATCTCCTCCTTCATTTCTCAGGAAGTATTCAGCAATATTTTGCAAGACTCCCGATTTTTAATTTCAGTAAAGACTTTGGATTGTCTTTCCTCTCACTAGCATAACCCCTACAAAGCAGTAATTCCCACTGTCGTAATTACTTCATTCTTAACTCTGACAAAAACTTGAAAAGGAACAGAAGTGCTCATTAATACAGATATTCCATGACAGTTGACAGAGAATCTGCAATACATTATTACCTTAATGTCTTCTCATATGCTAACACATTAAGTGTGAAAATTTAGTAGAAAATTACAATTTAAAATGTCTTGCTTGTTAAAATTTATTACATTCACATAGCCACAAAACTGCATAGTGAGCCCAATCTCCATCTTGGCCTTCAAATTAAGCAAAACAAACCCGTTTCCATACATTTTGTGCAACACTCTTCAAATGGCAAGCAGTACTTTGTTTAAAAGAGAGAAGGGAATTTGATTGCCACAGTTATCTGTGGACAACACTAAAAAAAAAATAGAATTTAAAAACCCACAGAATAGAAACACACTGAAACCCTTACCTCTGTCAGCTCATCTCTTCTTCGACCAAGCTTTGGTTGATGTTCAACTGGAGCATAAACTGTCATAGTTCTGAATATCAAAGAAACTAAATGTAGCAACACATTTCAAAATGAAATAAAGCTTACTACTAGTTTCTATCTTCTCTATGCTAAATAGGATTTATAATCAACTCCCAAAGTGAAAAACTTAAAGTTAAATGTTATAAAGGTTGTGCTACAGCAAGCAATCCAGAATTATTAGTGATAGGATATTCTGAATATTTCACAACTATACAACTTTCAAGCATATATACTTCATTTTAAAACCAGCAGTTAAATAGCCGTATGAAGTATGTGCCTATAGTACTCACAAACTCCAAAGATAAACAGGTAGAAACCAAACCATTAAAACAACTAAAAAGGCCCCACAAAATACACCCCGAAAGGGTAAAACAAGCAAGGAACACAAAGGTGAAGTAAACCATTAGTGGCTTTTTTTGTTTCAATTACAAATTTAAACCCAACAAATATTATTCCATTTCCCACTGTTCCGGTTTTTTTCTGCAGACTCTCACAAGTCTACCTTCATGCTTAATGATACTCACTGAGGCCAGGTATAATATCCCCAGTGTGTTTTCTCCACAAAACAACATGACTCCCAAGCTTCCTTGGTCTTTGGTAAACTCTGACTGTCATAGTGCAGCCACTGGTTATCTGGTCTGTCACCAGCCTGGATGCTGGAAGGCTTTGTGCTCCCACCTGGTTAAAGAGGAATTTATACTCTGTCAAATTTGTTCATTAAGAGGAACTCAAGGTTTGCTGGGACTGTTAATAAAAGGATGCTAAAGAGAGGATATGTATCCCTCACCCCAATTAAATCTGTAATGAGATTTGCCCAAGGAGACCAAAAGCAACCTTAACAGTAACAGAAGAGATTCTGTCTTTTAGAAATTTATATAAATATGCCATTTGAAATTATTAAAAGAAATGAGATATACAAATTCTTTTCACAGCTTTCTGCAAGTTTTTTTTTCTGCAAATTTTTAAAAGCCTTCTAAGAGAAGTTCTAGCACACTTCAGAGAACTCACTTCAAGTAAGTAAATAGCTTAATACTTGCACATAAAACACTGGAAAAATGACCAATTATATTGCCCAATTCTTCTTGCTTAGAATATTAAGAGAGAAATAAAAAGCTTGAGATTCTACGTTTAACTGAACCATAAAAATGTGCTTATGAAAAGAATTTAAGGATAAGTGTCATAAAGACGTTCTTCTACTAAATAAAACTTACTTATTTCATAAGGGCAGATGGGCACTTTCTTGTGTGTTCTCTTAAGCTGCTTAAGAATACCAGCCACAGCCGAGATGGCCACCTAAAAGAAAGAAACTGGCATTACTGTATCCATTCCATACATTTCCTTTCAGAAGGATGTGTGCAACCATCTTATCATAAACACATTTTAAGCCAGTTACTTGCTACACTAAAAAGTTAGTGAGCATAATAGTGAACACTGTCACCCAGGTGGCTGATACTTCCTATAAAGAAGCAATCACACCCATTTTCAGGAGATATAGGACATGATTGAACTGTGCCCTTTATAGCCCAGAAAAACCTCCCCACTAATCATTTCAAGCAGAATGAAAGGCACAAATATAGCACATCGACGATGATTCCCTTCAAGTAAAATAAGCTGCAGATGGGAAAAAAACAGACACCTTAAAAAGAAATTTCACAAAATAATTCTGAATTAAGTAAAAATGAGCAAGTATGTTCCACATTTTCACACTTTACAGACTTTAGACGGTATTGTCTTGTCATTTTTTGTCCTTTATCAACATTTGAGCTAAACCCCCATCCCATGAGCTGCAAAATCAAAAAATTTAATTATGTTGGGTTTACCTTACGAACTACAATTGCATCATGGTTGAGACACTCCACAAAAAATTTTATGGCACGGACAGGCAGTACCCTATCATCCCTCAGGAGTAGAGACAGAAAACCAATGCTGATGTGCTCGAACTTCCAGGGACTGGAAAAAAAAAATATTCAAAACACACAGTAAGTAACATAGTTGCATGTACTGCTTTTGCACAGAAATGGTTTTACATATTAAGATTATGTAAAAATGTTTGGACTAACATAAGTAATGTTCTATGTCACTGCTATCGTCAATGAGCTTAACTGTCAATTAAGGAAACTTCCAGAGCTCTGGGAACAGGAAAGTGCAATCAACCATATTCAGTTAATGATCCCTTTTGGATCTGGGTATTTTAATGTAAAATACAGACCAGTATGGGTATTATTTTGATGTTTGTATACACAAATATTATGCTACGTATTCAAAGACAGAACACAACATTTATCCCCAGAAATTTTTTTTTTAAATTATTAAAAAAACCCACAACAGGTCAAAGTCATTACCAACAAAGCTTAGCTTCAAGATTTGATGATGCCTTAAATTAACAAATCAAGCTCCCAATGAAAATAAATTCATTATTCATTCACTACTTTTCATAGGAGACAGTAATGCTGAAGACTCCCCTACACTGGCCTTTATCTTCCTGTTTGGGAAGCAGAATTCATACACCAGTGCACGAGTCCCTCCAGAAATTCAGTTTCAGCAGATACCTTTGGAAAAGCTCTTCAAGGAACTGGCTACAATACATTTCATGGAAGATTGCTACTAATATACTGCTTTTGGACAACTATCTCAAGGGTGAGGCAGTATTACTCAGTTCTGGTCATGCCATCTCGATGCAAATGAGATTTATTCATGCAGCCACCTGCAACCCAGCCCCCACAATTTCTCATGCACAGAAAGGGAAACTTACAGATTTCTTTGCTCCACACAGTCCAGCAGCATGTTGACCAAATTTTCGTAGTTTCTGAGGGAAAAAGAAGAAATCATCAACCAAACGATACTCGGATAACCCTTTAAAAATAGAACTAAAGTTCCTCAAAAAAGGCAATGAAGTAAACACAGCACCAACGGGGAGGACAGGAAAGAGGAGGAGGAAGGGAGGAAATAGGAGAGTAGAGGAGAGAGGCTGCCAAGTCAGAGAAGATAAATTCAAGAAACTTAGCATGCATAAAGACTACAGTACTTTATAATTTAATAATTTTGGATTATTATATTTAATGTAAATATTACATAGTATAACCTAGTGTTTAGGGAAGTTTAGTTTACCTCAGAGCCTCAGCATTCTTTTCTTTCTGTCGCTGAATTCCTAACTGAATTTCTTCTGAAGGAAGACCTGTGAAGTTTGAACTTTGGTGTTCTGATTTCTGTAGCATAACAGCTATCTCAACACATTTCTCTGGAACCTATTGACAGAGAATGCAAAGATTTGGGACCAGCAGCAACTTTTAAGTTTTTTATGTTTGTTTCTGTTTTGAAATATGCAGAGTGTAAAATTTCCTATCTGCATAAAACAAGTCCATGAAGAGGTGGGGAAGACAGCTTTTGTGCTCACACAGTAGAATTATTTCTCCAAGTACATGTTTTACTGTATTTTAAAATTAAGGTAAATACAAACTTTAATATTTCCTTAAGCAGGAAAATTGATAATAAAATATTTTTATTATTGCCACTCATTCTTTAAAATTAGTACCATACCATTTATCCCTCTGCCAAGGCAAGAGGCAGTTGTGTCCCAAGTACTGCGTGTTAGAACAGCAGCATAATGCTACAAATACTGATAATATTAATTTGATGATGCTGTCCTATTAAAATACACCTTCACAAGACCCACACTAAGTAACACCAAAAAGCCAACTAAAATTTTGTTTCTGTAACAGGCTTCCTTAGAAGTTAATAAAAATAACAAATTCCAATAATATTACAGTAAAATTTATTAGTTCAGTCTCAAAAACACACATCAACATACTCTGTGACATAAACTAGAACACGATCAACATTAGAATATTCAAACACCACACAAGTCTCAAACATTTATGTAATCTAATGCTCTCAAAATCCAAGATACTAACACCAAGCACTCTGTTACTTACTGCAAAGTCCAATCCAATTGTCTCATACTGTCGATGGATTTTTTCTGCGAGGTCATCAAATAGTCTCACTATGGATGGTTTCTCCAAGGACATAGCTTTGCTAAGCCCAGAAGAAACAATTGCTGGCCATGTCTGCGCAATACAGTCCCAGTCATGAAGATTTGCCAAACATACTCCACTGTGATTTCCAAGAAGACAATATAAGGCACCCTGTAAAACAAAAGATGTAATTTCAGCAAGTTAAAGCATTGTTCATATGTAAGTGACATCTATCTACATAAGCATGCACACACAGAGAAAAAAAATTAAGTGGGGGTTATGTGAGAAACAGCCAAATTTCACAGGCAATTAGAATGAAGTCCTGAAGACCTTTTTGGGAGCAGAGTCTTACAAGAAGAACAGTACCTGGGTAAGCACATCAGTGATATCGTATAGGCTATAACTGCCTGGTAGCGGTCAGAAATACCAAACTCAGGTACTGTAGCAGATGCTCTAAGTGTAGCAAAACTGGGAATGATCAGGAAAAATCATTGCTTAACCGAGATGAGACAGGGATGGAGAAAGGGAGGTACATGGATAGCAGAAGAAAATTATAATCAAGAAACAAGAAGAGATAAGATATGCAAGCAATGCAATCACATGCTGTCTGATAGGATCTAGCATGTAGCTGAAGCACAGTAATAGGCCACAGCTGCTGTTCTGACCACATGACAAGAGTCCAACTTGCCCCTGTAGCCAAAAGGGACAAGGAAGAGTTTAGGGATGCTCTCGAAACCCTGGATGGACAGATTGCATCCTGGCATCACTGTGTCAGCACAAGTTCCAGGCTTGACAGCATCAGCATTCACCCATCACTTCATAACAAAACCCATCTGGATTTAAGATAAGTTTTTTTTTGGTGATCAACTTTTTTGTCTTGTTCAGGCTATTTTCTGATGCTGTTACAGCTGACAGAACTGCTTAATGAGTTTTACTACCCTGGACTATGGCTTCTCAATTTCCACTCCATACAGACAGTTAATATATGTTTTTGTAATACCTGAACACATGATTATATAAACATATTGAACACAAATTGCTTATACTAGTCATGCAAAAGGTATAATGCCATGAAAGTATCAGTCATGCTAATAAACAAGAAAATGCCACTTGCACCATTAAAAATTCTCCTATAAAAAACACTTTCAAAAGACAGATATGAAACAAAGCTAGTAAAATTACTTTAAATTGCTTTTGAGTGACATCTTGCCGGTCTGGACGCAGGAACTCCAAAACCAAGGGAATTATATCTCTGCAACAAAAATTGTATGTTCCCAGAGCTGTGAAGAATGCTTGCTGAGCTTTGCTTCTGACCTGTGGAGAGAGATATTAATAGAAAGTTTTCCAAAACAAAAATATACTTCACAAAAATAACATCCTTAGCCATTTCAGTTACCTATGCACAGAGTTTACATGATGTATTTGTGCACAGAAACAGAATTATGCTATAGGTCGTAAACAGAATGCTTCCCTTCATCCTTGCTCATAGTTTGTCAGAAAAACCTTCTCCTCGGTTCTCATGTTCTTGAGAACAGCTACAAAGTTAAAATTCTTTATGTTGGCAGAAGGAGTCAATGTGGTTTTAAAATAATTTGAAGCAAACAGTAAGAATAAAAGATTCAGTTGGCAGAACTCTAAGGAGCCTGAAAACATTGTGGATGGATCTGAACAGAAAGCTTTCACTGGGCAAAAAGCTTAGGATCCAACTACTGGTACACTTACACTTGCTTTAAGTATTTTTAAGAACCAGGATGCCATCGTATTTCCTTCCTAGAAGCAAACTCAACATTCCAGATAGCATCATTAATTGTATCATCATATCTAAAACCAAATCGGTATATTTTTGTTACATTTTAAAAAATTGAATCTTTTTAGAAGCCTAGAGTTAAGTACCTCAAAAAAACTTTAAATTTTTAACCTAAGTTGGCAACCTCTTCATCCATTTAAATTCTTATTTGAAAAAGAAGGGGCTTAAAGCAAAAACTATGCTGAAATTGGCAACTAATCCAAGTGAACTAAGTAAATATTTCATGCTACCATGGAAATAAACTGAAAAGCAAAGATCCTTAGAACTTAACTTGAAAGTATCAATAAGAAACTCCATGTATTACACAGTGTAAAAGGGGTTGTTCATTACCTGACCATATGAACTTGTGGACAAACACAGAAGGTCTCTGATCATCTCCTGGTGGGAAGTTTTATATTCACAGCCTTCCATCGTTAGTGTTCTCAGCTAAATTGCATAGAAAACAAAGAACAGATTGTTTTTATATTTCACATATACAAGAGAATCACTAGTACAGGATAACTGCATCTTTTGCTAAATAACAACAAATCAGCTTTCAAGTTAAGTAGTTAGTAAAGATTTCAGAAAAAATATTACCTCATGCTGCAACATAACTCTGTCTATCAGCAAAGCTCTGATATGCTGCTTCTTTCCTTGAAGCTGTGAACAAATACATAATCTGGTTTAGATTTCACTATTCATATGAGCAACTTGTACTGACTGATTTCACCATGTACTCTTCTAGAAACAAACATCTCACAAAAATTCTTCTTGGCAGACAACCTTGATTTTTTTTGCCCAGGTAAATTCTTTATTTGCCTATTAGTCTGTTAGCAAAAGGAAGCTCTGGTCACAGAAATATCATGGTGAACAGTGACCAGAATGCCAAATCTCAGACTTTGGCCCAAGGATATATGCAAACCGAGGATTACTACAATTCAGAAGCACTAAGCTATTTATTAATAAGATTTCCAAATAAAGGTACAAAAGCACCATAAAATAATAAAGCAATTAGCCTTCAAATTTATAAAAACTGATTAGGAGAGTGATGAAAAGACAAAAAAAAGGCTTTCTGAACATTAAGAACTATTTCCACCCCACACCTAAGCGTTACAAAGGAAAATCACTGACCCTGTTCTCCATTGATTTTTTCACTAGATTAAAGCTTTTCCATCGTGAATCAAACTCATGCTTGTGAGATCCCTGGAACTGCAAAACATCACTAATAATCTGTAGAAACAAAAAAGTGCCAAAGAGTTATTATTTGCAAAACAAGTCATCTTATCTTAAGTATTGCAAGTTGTAAGTATACCTTTATTACTAGAAATAAAGACTTGGTATCATCTTCCGAATGATCAAGTATATAGCCTGCAATTGAAAGAAAAATAATTAGACAGGGGAAGAGCTTTAAAATAACTAATTTCATTTCTACAAATCTTGAATTTAAGAATTATAACGAAGTAAATTAAACAAGTTTCTAATCCATAAAATTATACTTAAAATCATAACACAGTACTTTTTTAGAAAGAACAGCTAAACTTACGCAGCAATTTCCTTGTAACCCTTGCAATTGTTTCACGATAATTCTCTCGTGATAAATCTAAAAAAAAAATAAGAGGTTTTTTTGTAGGTTGTTTTTTTTTTAAAAAATATACAACAGCATAAAAAGCAATTTCTAAATAAGTAAGCCAGTGGAAATCCAGAGCAGACTATTAACAAGTGGCAGTATGGATGATTATAAAAGCAACCATCTTGTTATATCTAAGGACACCACCAGTGCTGAACATGAAATGGTGTGTACACAAAAACTTATGCTGGCCAATTAATATAAAGAGAAGATTCATAAATATGCTTTCTAAGAGAATTGGCTGGTTTTACATCAGAAAATTTAAAACAACACTTAGAACCTGTCTGAACAGAATTACAATCTACTTACCATATTCCACACCAGTGTACAATTTTGTCTCTTCCAAAGACACCAGACTTGGGACCCTGCATGAAAACAAACCAAGTATTACTGCACATAATGAGAACCCTTGAGTATGTGAGTTTCACTGACATTTAATTCATTTTAAATGAGGGCAAGAGAATTCAGAAGCAATGTTAACACATTGCCACATTTTCTCAATATGGACCAGCAGCACATTGCTGGTACAGGACAGTCAATGCCTCCTGAAAGGTCTCAGTTATTTTCTTGGCTTCTAACCATAATCAGCCCGTGTGGCCTGTATCATCTCTGTAACTAAAAGAATATTTCCCTGAATTTCTTACACAGTCAATGGTAAGATGACCTATACAAGACTCTCTGGCTTAACAAATGTTCTAACATACACCCAAGTGAAGCCTGTCCCACTGTACAAGAAGCTCACAGAAGCCAAGCACATGAAGGAATTTGAGACTTTATCAGTGCTCCCTTATGAGCTGTCTCAGCAACAGCTTTACAGTCAAACACAGAATGCAGCCATAAACTTGACTGAAACTCTCCAGATTTCAAAGATGGTATATAACAGGAATCATAGAATTTTCAGGGTTGGAAGGGACCTTAAAGATCACCTAGTTTTGATCCCCCGCCATGGGCAGGGACACCTCCCACTAGCTCAGGTTGCTCAGTGCCCTATCCAGCCTGGCCTTAAAAACTTCAGGGATGGGGCTTCCACCACCTCTCTGGGCAACCTGTCCCAGTGTCTCACCACCCTCACGATTAAGAACTTCTTTCTAACATCTCACCTAAATCTACCCTCCTCTAGTCTGAATCCATTCCCCCTGGTCCTATCACTACCTGACATCCTAAATAGTCCCTCACCAGCTTTCTTGTAGGCCCCATTCAGATACAATAAGGTCTCCTTGGAGCCGCCTTGTCACCAGGCTGAATAACCCCAACTCTCTGTCTGTCTTCATAGTAGAGGTGCTCCAGCCCTCTGATCATCCTTGTGGCCCTTCTCTGAACACCCTTCAGCACATCCACATCTTTCTTGCAGTAGGAGCTCCAGAACTGGATGCAGTACTCCAGGTGGGGTCTCAGGATAGCAGAGTGGAGCAGGAGAATCACCTCCCTCAACATGCTGCCCAGCCTATATTGGTGCTTTGGATTGCCTCGACCCAGATGCAGGACCTTGCACTTGGTCTTTTTCAACTTTATGATGTTGTCATGGGCTCACCTCTCTAGCCTGTCAAGATCCCTCTGGATGCCATCCCTTTCCTCCAGTGTGTCAGCCACCCCACACAGCTTGGGGTCATCAGCAAACTTGCTGAGGGTGCACTCAATGCCACCCTCCATGTCACTGACACTGATGTTGAACAACACCAGACCCAACACTGATCCTTGAGGGACTCCACTTGTCACTGCCCTCCACTTGGACACAGAACCATTGACAGTCACTCTTTGGGTACAGCCATCAACCCAGTTCTTAATTCACTGGGTGAATCCATCCATCAAACCCACGTTTTACCAGCTTGGATACCAGGATGTCGTGTGGGACAGCGTCAAATGCTTTGCTCAGGTCCTGGTAAATGACGTCGGTTGCTCTTCCCTTGTCTACTGATGCTGTGACCTTTTCATAGAAGGCCACAAGGTTTGTCAGGCATGATTTGCCCTTGGTGAAGCCGTGTTGATAATACCCAATCACCTCCTCATTATTCTGCTTCAGCAGTGTCTCTCAGGAATACCGAGATCTAACTCATAGTTGCCACTAACATTAATATTTTGATAGAATTTCCTATAGGAGTCAAGGCTAAAGCAGCAATCCCATCTATTAAACCACAGCCTGCTTTAAAGCCTGAGCTGTAACGCAACAGAAAGCTATTTCCAAAAATGCACATTTACTCAAATAATTTTGCTAGCGTATGCTGGCACCAGGAGCCAGCCAACATGATACTATCCACAGGGCTTCGAGTATATTACAAGAGAAAATCTTTCCTGTTTGAATAAGAAGGCAGAGAGCAAGAAGTTAAGTTCAGAATGTTTATGACTTTATCATTCAGGGTGACAGAAACATTAGTCAGATGGCAGTGCACTGTGGTCTCAGGGCTTCTTTTGGAGAGAGAAACATACAAACAAACACCTAGTTTTCATTTCCTTTACACACACAGTAGCATCAGTATTACACAGTGCAGTCACCTGCCTTTTTAAAAAGTTTTCCGTCTTGAACCAACAAAAGTACTTAACATTCCTTCATGGTTTAAATACTAGGTTTCTGTAAGCCACTATTTCCAATTTCTGTATATTTATACCACTATGAGAGTTCCTTAAAAAACAGACACTAGAGCAGTTGTCTGGTAACAGCAATAAGCACTAAAAAACAGTGTGAATGTAACTACTAAGAAGGTCTTTGATATAAAAATAAATTTTACTTACAGATGAGCCACCCTTTCTCCTTTCAGAGGTGGCAGAATGTTTCCAGAACCAATCAAGCAGTTATGCACTATAGCAAGACACTGCTGCACATCATCTCTTAAAAACAAAGAAAATCTGATTATCATCTGCTAAATGCTTGAAAATATAGTACAGCATTTGTGTTTGGTTTTTAAATTACCTTTTCTTTATCTATATCACTTCTAAACAAGAGGAAGCACTAGAGAAATCCATAGTTTTTAGACCCTACCTATATTCTGAAACGATGAAGGAAATACCAGTAGAGATAAACTGATCTCAAAACAGACTGCTTTACCCCCAGAACTTTTGTAACAATTATCTCAGATAAAACCAATGAAATAACTCTGCCTGAAGGCCAAGAAAAGTCACTCCAGCCATGATTAAGATGAGGGAATAGTTTCTTTTTGTGAGTATTTTACATAAATTATAACACAATGTGAACAACTTACTTTTTCTGTGTTATTTAGAGAGTTAAGGAATTCTTTTAAATTCTGTCTTATCTATAGCAGTAACGTTTAGTACAAACATCAGTGATTTTGCCCTTTGTTCTCATCTTCATGGTAAGCAGCTATGATCTATTAAGTATCTCCTGTACGCCCTCTTAAGAGGTTCCCTAACTCACAAGATCTTAGTACAACTGCATTACTTATCAACCCTCTTAAAATGTATGTTCAGCAATGCTAGTAGGATTTTTAATTTTATCTTTTGTAATAGAAGGTTTTACTAGTAAGCTCCTAAATATACAAATGTTTGGTTTCCAGTTATTATTTGGTGGAACACTGGAAAAAAAAAATTGCTAGAATACAAGCCTCAGAAATATTGCAACTCAAACCAATAGCAGACTCACCTAGTAGTCTATTTGTTCACACCTGTTACTCCCTCAGCAACTAATGGTATTTACTCTTGCAGCTTTGCTATCTTGCCTTCCAATTTCATTTGCAATTCATGTACTTGGCTATATTCTCCCAGATCACCATCATTTATTTCTAGTAGGTAGCACAGTGAAGCCTTGACCAAATCAAAGACCAGTTCTGTCATAAATTAACAGCTTTATATTCAAGGTGTCAAAAAGAAAAGAAAAATAAACATACAAGCCTTAAATAAAATAATGAGCAATATCTTTTCCTCTTTCAGTTGAAGTATGATTTCTGATCACAACTTGGTGGCATTGACCATATACTGTCTTTTCCAGATTTAAAAAAATGTGGAAACTTGGATTTCCACATTTAGGAACTTGATATACCAGACACATCCTGCTTCATGTAGGGCTGCACTTTACAGCATGAGGTACAATGTCACATGGTATGAACATCAACTGAAGTATATATAGCTTCAAGGACGTGAAGGTTTAACATGAGAAATGAAGTATGCTCAAGATTTAATGCTGGTAAACAGTTTTAGCTATTTGATGCGTCAAATGCTTACTGAACTCATTATCTTGCACTTAGGAAGCTACACTTACAAAGTCATAGTTTCACACTGAGTTTTAATAAGATCGGGCAACTATATTCTTGCCTCCATTCCTATTTGTTATGCCACCAACTCTGTATCACCTCAGTTTCAACATTGATGCTTTTTACAGGGATACACTATGTACTGAATCCACTTACTCATAGGACTCATAGGAAGTGGAGCAAGACAGATTTCCAAGCCAGATCAGTTGTGTGTTCCACTCAACAGCTTAGGAACACAAATGGTTCTACCAAAATAACGAGGTAAGAGTCTAGAGGAAAAGCTTTTTTCCTGCTGACTACTGTTAAATGGAAACTTGTGGAATGAATTTTAAAAAATTATGCAGCAGAAAAGTCTTTACACCAACATAAAACGTCTTAAGATTGTTTTAAAGAGTGCTTCATCTCAAAATAATTTTACCCGTTTTACAAAATGTTACATGTACTCAAAAATTAAAAATTCTGGAAATTCTGGAACAACTTCAAAGACTGAGTAACATCATAGTATTTTACTTCTTAATTTTACTCTGATTTTTTTAAACCAACAGTATGACTGGCAATAAGACGTAAACAGATAAGTGGAGAACCATGCCACCTCCCTCATTACATATCACAACTAACCTGGACATTTCCAAGTTTCCAGTTGCATAGCGCTCTAGCCTGGTGAGCTCAGGCTGAAGAAAAGTATCCAGCAAATAAAAAGCGAAGTCTGTTTCCTCAGATGAAGGAACATGCCACTGAATGTCCAAGTTCCACAGATCACCTGGTTTGCCCCAGTCCTGTAGGACATAAAGACATTTCTTATTCATCAATCTATGAAGTAAATTGTCTTTTTTAAAAAATTGCAGTTTTTTCAACTTAAAAAACACCCAACAAAACCAAACACATGAGCTAGCTATTATTGTAAAGCTGTAACCCTGGCAATTCCAAGAAAAACAAAACAAAACAAACAAAACCAAAGAACATAATAAAATCAAACATGAATTCTAAAACTACTGTAACATCTAACGTGCAACATAATACATATCTGAAAGGACTAAAAGGGAAAAAACTGTACTAGTCTAGTTAAAATCAAATTTTATTATTCCTTTGCCTGGACAAAAATTCAGAGCTATTCTTAAGTGCAACTCAGATTTTCATACTCCTATAGAGAACATAAAAAGGTAACACATTTGGTAATAATTCTTTTCAGTTTTGAACCACAATTAGGAAACCTAGTGCTTTCATTTTAAAAGTAAAAATTGATAAATATATCAATCTGTATTTTAAGTTGGACTTCCCATACAACACTAAGTCATGCCATAACAAAGACAAAGTTTTCATGTTTTGGCTTATAAAGATCTCAGACATGCTATAAAATTCACACCACCCAACTATTTGGAAAAGTCTGTATTTATTACTAAAGCACAATCAAATATAATTAGTACTGTATTAATAATTTGCAGTCTTCACTTCTCTTTTCCTTTCTTTGTCCAATCTGACACAGTAATTTAATATTGCAAAATTTCACCACCTGTTCATAAAATGCCTGACTGATGTGACTAGACAAAAAATACAAGCAACTATAGTAATACACTTACTCAACATAGCCTGCTACTATATCTCTTCCTTGGAAGAGCAGGCTAGTCCTCCAGAAATATTATTTGAGAGTGACAGAACTGCAGTTTTACACTGAGGTGGCGTAGGAAGCATGTAAGTGAAACTCAAGCTGTTAATGGCGATGAAGAGCTGATATAATGCACACTTTCTAATGTAGCCATTCATGTATGGAACAGTAAAGTAATTGTGCATTTTTTCAGTTTCAGACAAGGAATTAAATAAAACTTTTTGTTTGCATCGTGGCATTTAAGATTTTTTTGTTTGTTAAATGAATATCTGGTCCACCTCAACTTTCCCATTGGTTTAGAAATTTCTACTGGCTGCCGGTAACAGGCACTAGACTGTCTGCAGTTTGACACTTGTGTATAAGAACACTTTTCAGTAAAATGCAGCTCCACTGTTCATCTGTAATATTGGTAAACTGCCTGCAAACCTTAACAGCAGACCAGTTCATTAGTTTTAACGGTTTCAGTCAATTTTAATATTGCCACTTCCACCTTTATTTAATCTCAAGATCAGTGTAGAATCATTGCTCATTTGGTATCTGCCTACCTGTAAACTACCCTACCTCCTTTCTTGCACTTGTTTTGCACTCATGTTCTCATTTTTCCATGCATGAGCCACTCCTTGTTATATCTGACAATCACATTTATAGGAATAAGGAAAGGCTGCAGCTCTCATCCACAAAGGCAGATGAAAGACTCAGTTTGTCCCAGTGCTACCACCATTCCTATAACTGGATATTTGAGCTAAAGCAAACAGCAAAATTCTCCTGAAAATATTGAACTGTGTTTCATGATAGCTGGGTCTTAATTAATTGCATTATATATTTCAAGATTAGGAAACATGAACAGGCACTCTCACTTTGTATTATCTTATTGTAGTTATGCAATCATCATAAAACTTCCATCATAAAAAACACTAACATGTTGTTCTATATTCAAAACAGTCAATATTCATTTTTTTGCTATCAGTAAAACTTCAAGTAATTTGTTATTTGCTTTATGTTTCAAAACCCACGGCATCTTTCACTTTCCATTGCCGCTATCTATGTTCAGAAATCTCCAAACAAAATCAAGTAATATAGTGTATGATTGTTTGTTTAAAAAAAAGAAAGTCAAATCCTCTAATCCTAAATAAATGAAAATCCTTGCCTTGATAGGAAAGTATTCAGAAAGAGGCTTGTCAAAGCCACCTGGCACACTGCAGTACTCTGTGGGGTAGATAAGTGTAGCAGAACGAAGAAGATGGTGCAGAAGGTTACAAGACAGAATGTAACCCTGCTTACAGGTTAGATGTAGGGTTCGCTGCAGTATCTTCCCAAGCTGCTCCCTGTACGGTAGCAACTTCTTTCCATCCACTCGAGTGATCTAATAGAAAAGACAAACATTTCAAAGGTAAATGGTTTTATTCTAGAGGACTAAAGAAAGTATTACACTGCCCAACCAATCCGGTACCAGGTTTCATTCTCTGCACCATAGTGAATTAAAATCAAAGACTTAATTCATGCATGAGCTACCACTTCTGCAGCTACTGGAGAAGTTTAACACAAGAACTGTGATACACACTGCTTTTTAACTGCATTCAAAATTTTCAAGTAATACTAATACACTTCAAGATTCCTTTTAGTAGATTTATCCCTACCAAAAGTATCTTCTGTTTTCCCCTCTATGCTTCCCTCTTCTTTCTCTACCCCTCAATAATTCTTAATAAACATTTAAACTTCTTCCACATACACACCATATGTATATTTTCTTCAAACAGCAGACACTTATGTCCCATTTTAAATTGGATAAGAGAAAGAAGATATGCAACATCATTAATACAACATTTACTTTGTTTTAACAGAAGTTTTCTTCTTTGAGAGCTATTAAGCAGGATTCAATGATACACATGCATGGGGACAACATTTTTTGCAATACCTCTGACAAAAGCTGAAGATTCCAAAGTAGCTCCTTATCTAGTTCTTCATCATGTAACACATCATCATCTAGAGGAAAAAGTGATAAGCACTGCTGTAACTATGCTGCAGTCAAGTTTTCCCAACAAGCTAAGTCACATACCAAAACTTTACTCCCAGTCCTTCTGTTGCAACCTTTCAATTCATATCATACCCATATCCAAATAGAAGCCACATTTTTACAAAAGCATGCTCCTGTAGCTTGTGTTTTTAGATAAAGCTGACAGAATTAATTTTCCATGCTTGAAATAAAGTTGTAGAAAACACACTGAAGTTTTAAATATTATTTTCATGGCTGACAAAAGTCAACCCAAAGCAAAGCAAATAATAAAAAAAAAATCTTACAAACTTACTGACTGTGAGGTGAGTTATAACATTGCAGCAATGTGGTACAAAGAGCTTCAAGGATTCCTCAGGGCGGCACTAGAAACAGTATCATAAATAGCCCATTTTAAAAAAAGAGGCTATTTCATATATATATATATATACACACACACACACACTGAATTCAGTGTACACACCAATAAATCTTCAAACATTATTGAAAGAGTGAAAAAGATTGCCTCCATTCCAACTAATCTAGTCAGCCCGATGTCACAATTTTTAAACATTCAATAAAATCTATATTAATTTAAGATGAACACAAGAAAAATACTTGTGATCTAACCTCCTGAAATAGTGCTACATGCAACCATCCCATTTGAGAAAAAATATTAGGAACCACCTGTATTTACAAGAAATATTAAAGATCTTAGATGAGAAAAAATAGTACTGAATTTTTTTTTTATGTGAATTTAATTAAGTGAAATCAGAGCATTTTCCTCTCACTTTTACTGCAGCTCGGCACATGTCTGCAACCATTCGACCAGCAACTCTTGTCTCAAATATATTTGAAACAGCAAAGTTAAAGACTTTCTCCAAGGCAACCTAAAAACAAGTACAAAAAGATGAAAATAACTTTTAAAAAAACAAAAAACAAACCAACCCAAACAACCATGTAGCATCAAACGTTTGATGTTACACAGAAGGCAACATCTGCACATAATACTGTATTCATTTCAAAACAGAAGAATGGAAACATGATTCACAGATTAAAATGTATTAATCCAATCTGCAAGGAAAGAATCTGTCCATATAACAACATGGGTCCTCCACCCTCCTCCCTCAGTGTTACTTTAATCCAGATAATTTTTTCTGATCTTGTTAGCCACATGGCTCCCTGAACAGCTTCTCTTGCCCAGCTGAAGAAGCAATAGGGAGAGGCAGAGAAAACAAAACCAAGGGACTGGGTAGGTTAGCATTAAAAAAAAAAAAAGCCTACAATGACAAAGTGATAAGCTGTTTGAATGATTTCTAACATTTAACAAGATCATCAAGATGCTAAAAGTTGTATACTGATGTATATAAAATCATAAAACAAACTGATGTGAAGTCCTAAACTTGACCCACCGCAGCCCCTTCCTTGTTTAGTAACTGTGGAAGTTCACAACAATGAAGGAAGACAATCTGAACAAACCATTCAAAACACAAAAATGAAGCCTCTTAAATGGAAAACACATGTTCCACATACCTTAAAGATATCCTTTGAGCACTGAGTAAGGATTGTACTGAAAGTAGAAGAGAGACCTAACTCGACAAGACTTTCTAGATGAGTCATTTTCTCTGTTTCAGTCTCCTCTCTGGTTTGTTCTAGTGTGCTGCTCTCTATAAGTCCAAAACATCTACACAAACAATAAGTAAAATGTTAACAAGTGGACCTTCAAAGTTTTACTAAATTCTTATGCCAAGATCACACCTATCCTTAGCTTACTTACCTATCCATAAACTGAAGTACAAAGTCCTCAAATTCAGCAGTTGCAGAGCACAATTCTCTTTCCACCTAGTTTTCCCAATGCAGAAGAAGCACAAAAGGTTGGCTTTTCTTAAGGAAACAAACTTTATTTCCTACATTAACTACTTCAAAACACTTCTGATTTTTAAGTGATACAAACTCCATCATACTTCCCATTTAAGTTTGTACAGTCTCAAGTACAGAACATGAAACAATTATTACATTTTCCTTAAACTGTCCAGTCCAATTTCCTGGCATTGATGTCTAGCCAAAAATCCTCACTGGGTGAAACTGGGTCTGCCTCCATGAATACAACCTCTGGCCTTACTACAGACCCTCCTTTGAAGCAGAAGGTCAGCAAGTGCCATCTATGGGGACAGTCTTGGCTTTGCTAACAGATTTATATTAAACATTCAGTGTACAAACTCTTCTGGTCATTTTTGAGTGACGCAGCTCTAGGGCAGTGAAATTAACCATCTTACAGTACCTGAGCATTCAGAATCTATGCAATCTGCAGCTACTAGCTGTTCTCTGAGATTCTGAGCTACAAGAAGAGTCTTCTGGCAGTGGACACAACATTTTAGAGGGCAGCTGCAACTGCCATAGCAAACACTGCTGCTGTTGCTGCCTGATTGGTTGTATGCCAGATATCAACAACAGAATCAAAGCCCAGTGAAACAGAAAATCAAAACTATTTGCCATTCTCTCCTGTACTGTTTTTTTTTTTTATGTGGAAAAGGACAAAGTATCAGAACAATGCCAGAGAAATGGAGTGCAAGGAGCTGTAAACTAGAGGTTAAGGCAAACTGCATTACTCCAAAGCAGGTGGGGTGACCACATCTAATAACAAAGGGAAGCAAAGGGTAAAACACACAAGAGGGAGAGAAGGTTCCCTGTCTAACGATGTTACTATTTCTTCAACAAAGAAATAAAGAAGCATTCGGAGAGCAATACAATTTTATCAGAAAAGAGAAGCATGACTGTAGGAACACATCCAAGAGGTATGTTTTGAAATTATCTCCCGTAGGATAAAAACAACCCTTCCAGAGTCTTCCAGCAAGTCAACTCATTACCTTTAACTTCACTCTAAGATGAACTAGTTTTAAAATAGAAACTATGTAACTGCATCTTACAACACTGCAGTCACTTGCTTTTCTTTATGGGTACCTTGATGTTTTATGGTGACAAGAAATTTCAAAAACTTAATGGTAACAACACCACTGTTTTATTAAAGTTAGAAAATGTATATGGCAAGAAGCATCTGGAGACCATGTAGTCTAAACTCCTATTCAAAGCAGGGCAAACTCAAGAGTTAAATTACACAACACAGGGCTTTAAGCAAACAAGTTTTTACAAAAAAATATTAAACTCTTTGAATTTAACAGTATTTCTACAACAATCACTAAGCAGCAATGATAAGAGCATATGGTCAACTCGCATGCTGACATGAACTCCACCACCCTGACAAGAAGCAAAGGTGATCCACATCTTTGAGGTTTTTTTTGTTGCATTTTTAACACAGCTTTACATAAATAAAAAAAGACAGTAAACCTGTTACAGTTCTGAAGAGATTATTGCATTGCTAGAAATTAAATTTAAAACTATAAAAAAAAGCTTGGTATGTTTTACAAACACTTACCTCTGAAAGATCATCTCTTTCTTGCAATACAGATGAACAATCTACTAAAGGCACCAAAGTAGAAAATGTTGCAATGAACTGGAATGTAATCTGTTGAGAGTTGCAAACAGCTCTTTAATAAGTGTTAATGTATGCTACACACTAAAAAGCTTTTGCAATCAAGGTAAAGTAGCTAAAGCAAATCATTACAAAAGCAAATCATAACAAAAAACTCAGAGCCTAATTACCTAATTATTCCATCCAACAAGTTCAATAGTTATTTCTGATTTCATATATGTAACTTAGTCAATGTTGTGCAAAGCCCCCTCAATTCTCTGAGTAATGTAATGCTTATTTTGTGCTGGGCTCTAAAGTTACAAAAGCTCTACACTACTGAACAGTCAATTATTATTACTTTCTGAAGATGGGGGTTCTTAGGACCTAATTTAATGAATAATCTGGTTATAAAAGGCCTTCATAGTGATCTTAAAGGACTAGGAATATTTGCTAGCAGCTTTGGAACATCTATTTTCTCATTCTTCAGAGCTGCCCAAGAAGTTAGTACAAGGCTTATCACCATTTGGTGTTAGAAATCCACTTGGATTTATCCAACAAGCCAAAAGTACTATTGTAAGTTAGAAGCTTGTAATATTAACTTCCTACCAAAAAAACCACAAAACCAGCCAAACCAAACAACAAAACAAAACCAAACCAGGGCAAAACAGAAAACTAACCAAAACACATCACAGGAACTAAATCAGGTTAAAAACTTCTGGAAACATGAGTTACTTGCTTTCATATGAATATTACAAAAAAAACCCCTTTCACAGTAAAGAAGTTGGCTACCTATCTTCTGGAAAAAAATTAAGATTTATACACTCACCATACACTTGCTGAAATCATTTGGATCCACCCCAGGCAATGCTCTCATCAGTAGAGGTAGCATGTGTGTTGGACCTTCAGGAAACCACTTCCCCCCAGACACCAGGCTACGAGCTACTCCAATTACACAGCTTAAAGTAGCTGTGAGCTGATGAGGTTCTGTCAATGTCTCAAGTGCAGGATATGTTCTATGAAGTTTAAAAGCAATCATGTTAGGAACAATAACACTTCTAAAGTCTCCAAAGAAAACAGAAGTGGATTGCACATGTTTTCTACAGAAAGAATAAAAAATTTCTGCAAGAAAAATTCAAGCTAGTCAATGGTTCCAAATTTTTTTCCTAATCCTCTTCCAATGGACCTAAAGTTGCTCTATTAGAAAATGGACCTAAAATTGCTCTATTAGAAAATGTTCCATTCATTTGATTAGTCTTACTCACAAAAAATGCAGGATTAAATAATTCATTAGCAGTTGCAGCACAGGAATTAATAACTGCATGGGCTCCTAGACTGAAAACTATGATGATTTTCCTGTTTGACCTTTAAGCTAATAAAAGCTGTGTACTTGAAAGTGCAAGGTGTCTGTGAAAAGACTACCTCTAAACAAATGTTACATTAACTATTATATCCCTAATGTAAGTCCTTACCTTTCTTATAAAATCTTTTAAGTTACTGTGATTTTAAACGCTGTTTGTTTGTTTTGGGGTTTTTTGGTGTGAGGTTTTTGATTGTTTGGTTTTGGGCTTTTGCTTGGGTGTTTGTTTTTTTTTTTTATAAACTCAGTACTTCATAGCAGACTGTGTTACTGTTACCAACAAGGTACAGCTGTCATGGTGCCACCCCTGACCTACATCATCCAAAGCACAAAAGACCTACATCTGCTCAACAGAATGAACCCAGAACTGCAGCCAAGGCAAACATACCAGTGATAATTTGAACTACTGAGCAGACATTCAGTCTGTTCTCAAAACAGAAAAAGCAGTCATACCCAACACGGGCACCCACTGCTGTCCTCCTTAGAACCATTATGCTCAAAATGTTTTCATATAAGAGCAGATTTATCAAGTTTTTACAAACAGTAAAGTCAGTAAGGTATTGAACTCAGGAAGAGCTCTTCAAGACAAACTCATTTCTCCATTGTTACTAGAAGCTGAGGTACAAAATACTGCATAGCAAAGAGAACATGGATAGGACTAGGAAGAAAGCATTTCACTGGGGCAGGAAGAAGTTACATTTTTCTTTTGGAATTTCAGGCATTAAGGGAGTAGCAGTAGTAACACAAAGTAAGTCTTTTACACGGACACCTACTTTTGCCTATGAAACCAGAAGCAGACAGTAATTTATAACAAGCTGTATCTGTAACATACTCCTACATATAAACATACATACTCCTAAATATAAAATTTATGCTAATTACTACACAACCAGGCAAATCATCTGACCAAATACATACTTGGCCCAAACAAGGAAGCTGCTTCTGCAGAACTTACTTCTCAAGTACAGGTGGAATTACTAATTCAGGACGCATCAGTGCAAGGTTCTGCAAGGCTTGGGCAGCCTCCAGGCTTCCAGTTTTACTAAACATAGCCAGAAGAACAGGTTGAATAATGCATTTTACAAAGTCTGTAACATCCTGATCAGTAAGTTTATGACTATCAGGCACAGGAGTTAACCAAGTCACTTTCTTGTAGCGCTCACGATGCAGTCTTCTGACAACAGCACTGGGCAACCCTTGAAGTAGTTTCATCAGTTTGTTCTGTTGAATACAAAATAAATGCTATTGAAGTACTTGGGAGTTGCAGAATCTGAGATATGCATACAGACAATCAAATGTCAGTATCTTGAAATTACATAGCCACAATAAAAAAGAAAACTCAGAAGAACTCTAAAATACAATATTCACAATTTCTCAGTACATTTCAGATCCCAAAATGTTATCAATTTTCTGTCAGAATTATACCTTATGATTTAAAATACGAGAAACGCATGCAAAGTATATAGTCAAGAATCAGCATTACTTACCAGTAATTAGGACACCTTTGAAAGCACTGTCTGCACATTCACATTGTAAGCAAATATTCTTTTCTAGAACAAGCCAGTTCCTTTGGCAATGCTTTGCCCAGTCTTGCTTTTTTAATCTGTACTTTCTACCAGCTATCACAGGGAGAATCTTAACATTCTAGCACTAGAATCCATTAGCTACACTGCCAAAAAGTTATTCTTCATTGAGCTAGTGTGCATTAATTTTTTTTTTGTTTTGCTAAATCAAAACTAGATTTCGCTAACAGTAAGATCAGCATCTACAGAGCCATTGTACTGTCTACTCTTTTATATGGCTCTGAATCATGGGTCAGATACCACCACCACCTGCAACTCCTTGAACACTTCCATCAGTGCTGCCTCTGTACAACCCTAAACATCCAGACTGACCTCCGTGACCAACGTCCCTGTCCTTGAACAGGCAGGGGTCACCAGTATGGAGGCCATGATACTGAGGAAAGAGCTGCACTGGGCAGGGCACGTCTCCAGGATGGAGGATCACCTCCTCCCTAAGATTGTGCTCTATGGTGAACTTGCCACCAGATGCCACGACAGAAGAACCCAAGAGAGGAGATACAGGGAGTCCCTGAAACAATCCCTCAGCTTTGGCCATACTGACTGCCAGCAGTGTCCACTCTGGCCTCCAGTTGGGAGACATGGAGACACCATCCATAACACTGCTGTCTCCTTTGGGAACACAAGTAGAATCAGTCTGGAGGAGAAAAGACAGCACAGAAAGAGCTGTGTTATGCCTGCCCCCTCACAGGAGACTTTCTGCTGTGCCTTTTGCAGCCCCACTGCCTGTCCCACATTGGCCTTATCAGCCATCAGCGTGGGGAGAGCCCTTCTGAAAGCTTTGTTCCCTAAGCCAAGCCATGATGTAATACTGACGCTGTATATCGTCCTCCCTTAAAGTGCTGGCTTCCTTTTTCCTAAATAGTAGTTTTGGATTTTAAACTACACTTGTGTTAGATGTTTGAAGAATTAAAAATTCCTATTAGTGAATCTATCAACATGCTTGATTTAACGTGTTTCACCATTGAAATTCCAGGCAAAGTTATTGTCGTGACATGCAAAAAACTCACCAGCCAGCGCCCATTATTTGAAGGATGGTAAAAAGAGGCAATGCTATTAAACAGTCCAGACAAGTGCTTCTGCACCAGTTTGCTTGGTCCACCCTATAAAAAAATTAAACCACAAAACTTTATCATATGAAACAACTTAAAATGAGCAGGTAAGTACAAGGTGCAAGAGTACACTCTCACCACAGCAATATCTCAAAGCACTTAAAACACATTTACAGACTCCCTCCCTTCCCCAGCTTCAGCTCAGCACCAAGCAGCAAGTTCTATCTATCATATCTGACAAGGTTCAACCTAAAATAGTCATTTGGATGTTCAGCAGGTCCCAAGCCAGTATCCACAGTGGCACTTTTAGCTGGCTGTTCGTTTCCAAAATGCAATAGACAGCTGATGTGAAATAAACTGGTTTCCATTTGCACTACAAACTGACAGTGAAACAATATACTTTAAAAAAAAAAACAAACTGGGGCAAAAGCTAAACAGAACAAACACTAATTTTAAACATATACTTGGTTAAAGCTTTGCATTAGTTTTTGTTTCACTTTCTGAGTAAGTTACTAACCATCATGGCTGTGATCCACATTACTGCATGTCCCACATCATAAGCATTTGTTAAGAATCTTGGAACAACAACTTGATTGCTTCCCACTGGAAGATTTAAACTCCTCAAAATTCTTGTAAAAATCTGAAAAGAACAAACATTGACATAAATTCATTTACTCGTTTATGCCATAAAGCTGGCATAAATTATCTTGCTAATCAAAAATATGTTTGGCAGTTTTAATTTTTAAAGCAATATAATAGCTATTAATATCTTAAATCCATAGGGTGAAAAATTCAAGTGCCATGGATACTACTGATGATACCAAGAGTATCATCAAGGGCCACTTCCACAAGAACATGGGGTTATCTATACAATCAGACATTGTATAGTAAGATACATTGTTGGGTTTGCTTGGTTTCAAGCTATGCAACAATTTCCAATGTTGTCTTTTACAAAAGGATGGCTGAAATTTTCCAAGTTAAACTCAGATCTTCAAATGAACCCACCAAATTTGAAAAACTGAGCCATTGCAGTGTAAGATCCATACAGAGAACAGGAATTATTCTTAACATATTAATACTGAAGACTTACCTCAAAGGAAGCAAAGTTCATTAAAAAAAATATTACCTTTGGTATATATGGATCCCAGTCTATATACCCAATGTTGTCAGTAGCCAATCGAGCAAAAAGATTTACTAGATGCTGAAAACAACCACAAAAAAAGGAAATATTCATTAGCATACTCTTACAATAAGAGATGCAGAAACCCCTCAATCCACTTAACAGCTGCAAGCTAAAAGCTACCCATGGGCACTAATGCCAAGGGAAGGTTACACTGCATCAGAAGCCACCAATACTGTATTTCATAATGCACCTGAATTTCTATCTACAGGAGTGCAATTTGTTATTTATCTGAGCACTTACAGAGCAGGTAGTTGTGATCTCAGTTCTGAGAGAGGCAGCCTGTCAAAACATATAGCTCTATCTCCTCAATTGTTTTTTTAAATGTAAGGATCTACAAACAGTTCTTTTAGGAAGTATGCTCACACTCTCTGCCCATGCTCTGAGAATCACAGAATCACCTTGGTTGGAAGAGATCTTCAAGATCATGAGTCCAACCACTAACCTAACACTGACAAGACCTTAACTAAGCCATACCCCTAAGTACTATGTCTGTACAAGTCTGGAATACCTCCAGGGATGGCAATTCCATCACTGCCCTGGACAACCTGTTCCAATGCCTAATAAGAATTTCTTGACTGAAGGGGTTAACGTCCACTCTAAGCCTCCCCTTGCACAACTTGAGGCCATTATCTCTTGTCCTATTGCTTGTAACTTAACAAATGGACCAATTCCCACCTCTTTACAGGTAGTTGTAGAGAGTAATAAGGCTTCCCTTCAGCACCCTCTTCTCTAGGCTTAACAACCTCAGCTTCCTCAATTGTTCCTTGTAAGACATATGCTCCAAACTCTTAATCAGCTTCATTGCCTGTATTTGGACAGACTCTAGTAGCTCAATGGCCTTTCTGCAGTGTGGGGCCCAAAACTGCACACAGTACTTGAGGTGCAGCCTCACAAGGGCCAAGTAAGATAATCCCCCTGGTCCTGCTGGCCACACTACTCCTTATGCAGACCAAGATGCCACTGCCCCTCTCAGCCACCTGGACACACTGCTGGCTCATGTTCAGCTCACTGTCAATCAACACCCCCAGGTCCCTCTCAGCTGGGCAGCTCTCCAGCCACTTCTCCCCAAGTCTGTAGTGCTGCTGGGGTTGTTGTGGCCAAAGTGCAATACCTGACATTTGGCCTTATTGAAACTCGCACAGCTGGCCCTGGCCCATCAATCAAGCCTATCTATATCCCTATGTAGAGCCTCCACACCCTCCGGCAGATCAACACTTCCACCCAGCTTGGTGTCATCTGCAAATTTACCAAGGGTGCACTCTATCCCCTTGTCTAAGATCATTGACAAAGACATTAAACAGGAGTGGCCCCAGTTCTGAGCACCACTCATGACCGGCTGCCAACTGGATTTAACTCTATCAATCCTCTTTGAGGCCAGCCATCCAGTTAGATTTTAGCCCAGAAAGCATACGCCCATCCAAGCTATAAGCAGCCAATTTCTCTATGAAATAAATATGAATCAGTACAAATCAAAATGAAAGGCAGACTGAATTTGCCACCATCTTAATTTCCAACCATTTACTGTTAGATCAGCTCTGAAAAACAATAGATGAACCACAAATTTACAGTTGAGCTGTATGTTGTCAGACTAACTTTTGCAACAAAACAAAACAAACCAAAACAAAACAAAAACCTTTTCTCCTTTTTAAACAGCTTTCAGAGACCAGAAGACTCTTGCTGGTAGTTTACAGGAAGACACCTGCACTAAGCTTCAGAGTCCTTCAAATGCTACCACTTCTTTATGAACTGCGTATAGCAAAATATTCATCTCTGCAGCAAAGGTTTAGAACAAACTCCAGGTGACAGAGAGGAATTTCTCAGCAAACCCGCAGCTTAAGCAAAGGAAAAAACTCAGAACAGGTTCTAAAGCTTGACTATTTTGTCAACCTTTCTGACAAAAACCTGCCACCCACTTTAAAAGCCTTTACACAGAGACTGTTTGGACTGGTTACTGGAGAACATCCTAAACAACATTCTGAAGAATTAAACACACAAATTAGGAATCCTCTTATATGCAAAAATGAGACAGAGGGGCTCTGTAGAGGTTTAGGAAGAGAATAAACAGGTATCCAAAAGCAAACCACATTCTGGCAAGGGAAAGGGCTGTGCACTACCCACTTCAGCTGTCAGTGCAGTCCCAGTCTGAAGGACATAGCAACTTTGGAAAATTCACAAATCCACTCCAGGGCAGACGCATCTGACACAGCCTTCAGACAAGTGTTTTCTTAAATGATCTACTTTTTGTTTGATACTAGGAGATAGCCACAGAAAAAAACCCTTACTGTGCACATGTACAATTGATTCTATAGCTCTTCTATAAACAGCAAGTCTTAACTCCTGCCAAAGCAAGCTGAGAAAAAGCTTGCAGTGTACAGAGACTTAAACTGGACTGCAGTCAGAACCCATATATCTAATTATCTGCATCCAAGCTTGTTGAAATGAACAAGCCTGCCCTTAAGAAGTGGACAAGACAAAGGAAGCAAGAAGTGAAAGCTCTGAGGAAAAAAATATAATTTGTTGAGTCTCCTAAACAAACTGTCATAATACAGTGGAAGAGGGAAAAATATCAGAATAACTTGTGAAAGAGTGACACATTTATCTCTTAGAAACAAATGAAATTATATTAAGGTGCAGGCTGTCATATTTCTTTCAGAAAAAGCAGACAATTGTTATATTTTGGATAGTCATCAGAAAGATTCAAGTGTCTACAGTCAATCTCTGCCAAAATTTTCTCTATCACTCCTATTCAAATCCAGAAAATTGCCAACTGTTGGAATAAAGACTGCCTTTCTTTACTTGTGATGAAACATAACTCAAATGAGTAAGACATACACTCAAGTCCTTTAATGAAGAAATTGACAGAAACGAAATGTGCTCCAAAGACACCAAGAAGTCCTCCTTGCATATACTGGCAGAAGACTAGTAAAAGGAGTCAAATGGTCAATGAACTTATGTTCATACTGTGTATGGAAAAAAAATCTGGTAATATGCCAAGTTTCACTCCAGTAAAGCCAAGGCACAGGTCAGCTGACAACAAAAGTACGTAAAAGCTGCTAGTGGTGTTTCAAAAATTAGATTTTTATTTCCCAAGTTCATATCTGGTCCTGATATACACAAAAAAGGCAAACAAGTACATGATTGACCATTTTCCTTGAAAGATACAGCCCAGTGGTATTTTTGGCTCAGAGGAGTACAGGTTCTTAACTGGATCCAAAATAAAGATGACAACAACTCACTGCAGTCAAGTAAAGCAATACTACTCAAAATTAGGGATCATGAAAGATGCATTAAGATATAAAAGATAGGACTTCCCAGAATTATAATTTATAGATATCATAATAGCACTCTGCATCATTATAAGCATTAGCAAGCAGGCTGGGAAATGCCAGCAGTCTCAAAGCTGGAAAGAAAGTGAGCCATTAAACAATGTTCACTAAGCACAAGCACAGTCTCATTTATTCAGCTACTAATTGCTTGCCAACAACCATGAAATTACTGTTTCTACATGTAATAGTTAAAACACAAGGAAAAAAAAATAAAAATTTTCCATGACCGTTTGTCTTTAATGCCTTGCAAGCACATTTTAGGAATAATTAGATTTTTTTCTAGTGTAGATGCAAATACTCACCCCTTCCCATTGGGGAAGATTTTGAACTGACACCCAAAGGCCTATAAATTCATCAAACCAAAGCCTGCAAAAGAACAGAATCAAAATAATTCTTATATAGTGAAAGCAGCTCCCTCACTGGATATTTATCCCTCACTTGGCCAGGTGGTTGCAGGAACTCACCTGCCCCTCAGTTCACTCAGAGATGGAGGTGCTTTCCACTTTGTCTCTCACATCTTCCCTACCCCCAAACTACTACTGAATTTCAGTCCTTGCTTCTTTTACCTCTCTCTCATTTTTTGATGCCCCCTTTTCACTCAAGTGTTTCACCAGAAGTTTCCCCTTCTACTTCACCTTCCCCATTTCATTGCATATGAACATTCATTACATTCACCTCAAGACAGGTAAAACAGATGAAAATAAATTACACTTCATTTCCCTCTACCTTAAAATTTAAAATTTTTCCCTATTGACTGTTACATGAGCATTTAGTACTTATTCTGAATACGTCAGAAGCCAAGGATGCATACCCTCCATACCAAAAGTCACCTTCATAAACAATATTCTCTCCTGGAAGTTTTAATTAACACTATAGCACAAATACACTTTTAACCTAACCAGCCTAAGTAATCTCTACATGCACTAAATGCCACTTATTTTTCAAAGTTCTACCTTAAAAATGATCATGATACTATCAATTCCTGCAAATGTTCCTTCTTTACTTCTAAAACTCAATTTCTGTAGTAGTATTCTGACTGTTTCTCATTTCCACACCTTGACAGTGTATTGAGGACCTCTACCTCACAATCTCGTATTTGTAGTAGCAGCTGTACTTTAACCTACAAGAAGGACTCACCAGAAACTACCCAAAATTAAATGGAAGGTGAGATGAAAAAACTGTGCTATGGTTAATAATTTTTACTTGCGAGACTTCCTTCAGAATTAAAGTGCATTTAATTCAATGTAGCTTACCATTCTGTACACTTTTTTTTTTGTACACTGATTTATTCTAGACAAGGAAGAACTCGTTAGAGCATAAGTACTAAGATTCCCTCAGGTTACTTTCACAAAAGAACACTGACTTCATCTTGAACTCCCTCCAAAAATGATTTTAAAAGCCACCATTCATTTTGCTAGTTGACTTCTAGTTGTTCTGTAAAAGGTACCTGCTTGCATTTGCAACAGAATACTGTCCCAACAGACATGCAATTGTGCTTACTTGAACCCTTTCTGGTGAAGTTCAGGTGGAAGAGTAGTAGGTAGAAATAGTTCAAAGTAGGTAATAGCCTTTTGCATGGTAACATCAAATGGACACATTAAAGGCCTCCATTCATCCAGCATTTCCGCAGTTGCATTTTCTGGGAAATACCTGAAAAAAAAGGAAAACATTGAACACACAAAGACTTGGCTTTGAAGTTTGTGTCTTTTAAAACGTATTTCATAACTACCTACTAATACACCATAAATCTTAGTTTTACAGTACAACAGTGTACCCAGGGCAACAGAAGGCAGTCCTCAGCTCTACTTAGAGCATCATTTTAAGACCACAAACATAAAAAAATTGTCTTGTTGAAACAGGAAGGATTCTGTACAATGAAAAACCATTTTGATGTGAAGGCTGGTCAAAATCAAACTACTTTTCACAGTTGGTAAAATATATTTTATAAAAAAAAAGGAGATTACTTAAGGCATCAAGCACATTTATTGGAACACAACAAATATGCTGGTTATTTCTTTTAAAGAAAACTAAATACCCATGTAATGCAGTATTTAAAATGCATACCAAATAAAACATTATTGCAGCTGACATCAGTGCCCCAACATTAAGTCAGAATTTAAGAGAAAAGTAGAATGTTTTCATTTTTACAACACTCTCAGTAGCTTTTGTATTCAAAAGATACCAAACAAATCAACATTGAAAACTAAGGGGTTTTATTTAGCTACAAAATCATACTTATGGGGGAGAAGTGCAAGGTTGTTTTATCCCCATGCACTTCATATTAACATTGTGTTTAGAGCAGCATCTTCTATAGGAATGCTCAACGGAGTAACATCAGCATGTGAAACAACTGCTACCATGAAAGCAGAAGATAACTAAAAGTGGACACATGAACTGTAAAAATAAGTGAACAGGTCTCTTCTTTGCATCTTTGCAGTATATTAAGCTGCTAACAAAGCTAATTAGTTCAGAGAGCAAGGCTGACTCAGGCACACACATCTAATGTTCCCAGGGAACATTAGAGGAAAAGCAATCATGGCCTTATCTAGTGATATCTTGACTATCTATTAACAGATTTTCAACCAAGGCTTTTAAATAGAGAAAAAAAAATAAAACAACCAAGCAACTTTACACTTTGTTTAAATATTGTAACATGTAACATGGCTGTCAGTTTGTTTTCATTCTAAGCAACCTATGAACCTGAGGTATTGACCATTCCTGAGGCACTACACCAGAAAAGTCTCTACCTTCCACCCCAAACACGAGGAGGGCTTTCTGTGTTTGTGTCTAGTTTTTTTAATACTTTTCTTCCCCTTCTTACAGCAATATTAAAGATACAGGCTTTTAAAAAATCCTAACACTTACGGTCTGCAGCTCTTCACAAGTGTTTTCAGAACACTTTCTACAGAACTGAAACAAGAAAGAAAACATTAGGACTAGTGCATTACCAAATTTCAATGACCACATAAACAACCATTTGTTGATTTTTTTCCCCCAAGAGTTTAAGATGATGTAATTAGATGTTTTCTGTGACCATGCAGAAGCTGATTGCCTTCTACACAGACCTAACCATAATGATGGTAACTGCTCTGCCAAACTGTTCTCCTCTTCATATACCACTCTAGCACTTAGTGCACTTCAGCAAAGAGTGAAGAACTATCATTTCTTATGAGTAATATCCTGCATTTTATCCATGTACCATCAGCAGAGTAAGGTATCTTCTTGGGGAAGGTAAAAATGCAAACAGAAAAAGAATATGAACTTCATAAATATTTTTAAGGTAAATACAGGCACCAGACTTCAGAAAGTTGTTATTATTGGACTCCAACACCATATCTCTCCTTTTAAATCTGCTTTTGTATTTTTGTCCAGTGGTTCTCAGAAAGGCAAGTGAGCTAACTGCAAATCACTGGTTATTTCAATAGCTCCCCTCATAATTAACAGCCGATTTTAAGTGGTTTTATCCACAGCAAGAAAACTTATTTGAGAAATCACTTTAACACAAATTGTCACAGAATGCCATCAAACCATTTAAAGACTAAACCTCAGAGAAACTCAAAGAAAAGGAAGAGGGAGGAGTAAGAGAAATATCGACGAAACCATAAAGGTAGTAAATTGTCATGTTCTTCAAATTTTCCGTTTATCACGAGACATGCCCAAGACTAAAGTGAACTTTTAGTAAAAAACATTCCCTAAGTGAAAAATAAAGTTGTGGCAAAGGAACTCCCTATTATCTTTGATATACTTTCTGTACTATTAATAGAAAAACTGCATCCTTAAGTTCTACATAAAAAACCCTAACATACAGAAATTCTATTTTTATCAGAAAAAGATTATGAAAATGTATCATTAGAATTTTACCAAAGATCAGTTTAGGTCCATTAACTGACACAAACAAATATGGAGCATGCACACGCTCTCTTTAGTCCTACGTCAAATCAACTGACCCAATACAAGCTAGGAGAAATATAAAACAGATCAACCACTGTCTCTTCAACACCTCAACATTCACTGCAAGCTAACAAAAGCCCACCCAGCCCTCATACCACTAAAGTTCAAGCAGTGCTCTAGGAGTTTTGTAAAATGTACAGAATGTTGCAACAGTGACAAAATAAAATAATGACTTCTCCCAGAATGAAAATTGAGCTGACTGACAGTTTCTAAAATTTGAAGAGGAACAGTCAACCATTATTAAACAAAAAAAAGATCAAACTCTGCAAGAAGCTCATAAAGATTCTGTGTTAGAGTTAATAATGGTTTTTGCAAGTGTTAGGAAATAGGCAACAGTTGTTCCAAGAGCAGACAGATAAAGCACGAACCAGCAACATTCCTTAAGAGCATTAAAAAATAACATGAAAAATGTTTGTGTGACAAAGCAAACAAAAAAGCTATCCCCACAATATCACTCTCCAATGAAATAACCTGTTGCTAAGGAGAACCTGAAAGACAGAGGAATTTTAAGAAGTATCACAGCCAGAAATAAACAAGCCTTTCAAATTCACAAGTTTTCAGTCCAATCTCAGTATTTGTTAGTGGAAGAGAACGAAGATTGGAAGAGATATCCTTCGCTCCTGTCTTCTGACCACAAATGGAGCACGGAAGTTAGAAAGACAAAAAACAACAGTGGACAATTTGGTACACAAGGAAACTTCTTACTAAGACGTAGTGAAATGAGGCAATCAGGTGTTGCTAATTATGAGGTGGGAGGCGTGAGCTTGTGTTAAACCCACCTGTGCCCAGTTAGGGCTTACCCCAGCTGCGCATGAGCAGGATTGGGCCACCAATAAAAGGCCAAAAAGCTGGGGTCAGCCCTAGTTGGGCACAGGTGGGCTTAACACAAGCTCACGCCTCCCACCTTGTTAATTAGCAACACCTGATTGCCTCATTTCACTACACTAAGACATTTAAACTCCAGACCAACTACAGAAGACATCTTGCACTATTCCCACTTAACAACTACTAGTTAGAAAAGGACAGGACAACACAGCTTGGGAGAACAAGAGACTGATGGTTATCATTTTCATTATCACTTTGAACAATTTTGCAGTAGCAGGTAAGGAGAAAGTCTAACCAAAAGTGGAAGAGCAGCCATTGATAAAAAGCTTGAGTTTGTTCAAAGACATTTACAACTACCACACTGACAAATATCTATACACTGCTCTACCACTGAACCTAGCCATGGATTAACAGAGCACAACAGCACAGACCCAGCTACATAAACCACACAGGATGATCCAATAAACCACACTGCATCAGCCTCCTGTAATTTGTACTCTTGTCCTTGCTCAGGCATTTAATGCTAACCATTTGCATAAGGTATTAAAACCTCTGTAATCGAGAGAGAATGAAGCCACTTACACTGGAAGTTATCTTCCATTAAGATGTATTACTTAGAAATATTAACATAATATTTCCCCTATGAAAAAACAGTGTATTTAATAAGATAAAAGAAAATTCTTTATCCCATTCATTTTTTTCTCTTAATTCCTCCTTATTACCTGAAGTATTAGTTTATTATTATGCCTTGCCATATAGATACACTAAAACCCACTCAACAGTACTGTGTAACCTCTATCACTAGCCATCACTTTGGCACTACATAACTATTTTCTTCTTTTAGAAAGACCATGACCACATCAACTTGTACATCTGTTCCCCACCTCCCTCCCTGCATATTCAGAGAGAAACATGTTTTATCTAAAACAATTACCGTATAAACTGATACCATTGAATCCTGAATTATAAAAAGCAGTAAAAGCACAGCTTTCAGTTTTTCACGTTTCAGTTTTTCAGTTTTGGGTCTTAAGGAATATCCTAGTCCTGTCATGGGCACTGCATTACAAGAGCTTAAGTTAAGACAATGAAAAGAGCAACCAGCTGTAGTTTTAGAAATTCACTAAAAAAATTAGCAACTACGGTGAGCCAAATATCAAATCTCTCATTGGTTTAGTACAACTAGAAATTTATTTTTTAACAAATGCACTGAAGTAAAAACCACTTCAGTTTCACTTCCACTCATATTGGTTTTCTGATTTTATATTTACATCAAAATATCTGATACCGTATTCACTGCAAAAATTCACAGTAAACTCTTCTGACACAGAAACTTTGTTGCACACTTCACAGATGCAAGGTTATTGCTGTTATTTTCCAGAGGTTATTTTCCAGAATCTATTACCTCACTACTAAAACACTTTCCATGATTTCATCGTTTTTAATAGTAAGGTACACTTACTCAGTAAGCAGCTTGTCCAAATTCAGATACAGCACTTATTCAAAATGTAAAATCTACCTCTCATTTGACTCTTGAAGTATCTGTGCTGGTTAAATTAGTTAGCATTTGCCACTTCATCTGCCACTTCACACAAGCTATCTTGTTCCCCAATTAGAAAGGTTTCCATACAGTGCGACATTCTCATAAACAGTGGTGTAATGTTAACATGGGTTTTCCAATACAATTATTTATGCAGAAAATTACACCTGTGTGACAAGTGTTATAATCTAACAGAACATGCAGAAGATCACACGTCAGCCAGAGCTGAACAAAAAAAAAAATCTCTTACCACCTATGTAATACATTAAGCACAAATGTTTTAGGTGAAGACAAGCCTGGTCGATATGAACTGAATACAAAAAAAAAATTAAAACAGCAGTTAAATTAACAGCTATACATCAAATCAATCAGCTTTTAAAAGTATCTCTTGACTTTCACCAAAAAGACAGACCTTAAACTGATAGTAAAGAAGAAAAAACACACTGTATGAGAACAAATCGCACTGCATATTAAGATGTAATATCTGGTATCTAACCCAGTTCATAAAATCAGCAAGTTTCAGACCACCACAACTGACATCTTTCTCCCAGCTCAATCTTCTCTTCCCTCTTAGAATTAAAAGTCTCCTCCCCACCATGCTAGTTTCTCTAACAGAAAATGAAGTGACTGGTCAACATCCCCACTAAGCAGAGTAGCCAGTTTTAGTAAGTGCTGGCATATGCATAAAATAAACCAAGGAAAGAAAGCTCTGCTCCTTGGGATTTGCACTGGCAAGCAACACCTACAATTAGCAAAATAATGCAATTGAGCAAAATTTTGCTTCCAGCTGAGAAAAATTCAACATTAAGTGCTCTATAATATTTTACAAGGCTACATATATATTTCCTGTTCATGTTAATTATTAGCAATAGGACTTCCCAATCAGTAAAAGGAAGTAGTAAAAGGTATTACTTCAACATCCTTTGATGGAAGGACTTTTTTATTTAATGCCAACTACATATTTTCACACGCATTTCTTTACATGAAGTTTGAATTCTAACAAATATAAATTATCCAGGTAATTTATTCTATAATATGTAATTTATAGAGCAGGACCTTCTCTAATTGGAATTCTTAGGAAACCTGTAATTTTGGAAATTCTGCAGATAAGGAAGGATTGGCAGATGAAAGAAAGCAATGAAGATTTTTAAAATCAGTAGAACATTTCTAAAATTCTTAACTGGGAAAAAATGGATCTGTCCATATAACATCATCACTTTGAATACATGTATGTATTTCCTATAGAAGGCACTTTGTTTTCTTTGTATGCATACCAATTTACACTTATATTACAGAATGTTCATAGTACTGATATGTAAGAACAGTACTGTTTTAATTTTCTGAAACCCTGTGTTATAAAACTGAACACCAGACATTGAATCAGAGTACAGTTCATTTAACATTAAATCTGTTCAACTGTGGGTTATCGTCATAAAGCAAGTTGAAGATCATCCCCATTTCAGAATATTTAGAAATGAACTTGCATTCTTAGAGAAACATCAAAGCAAACAATTAATAGGCAGAACAATTGATGTGATTTAGTGCAGTCTTGCATGCAATTACTGAAATATACATTATGAAAGTATAAGTAAAGTATTTACTGTGCGTCAAATTCCAGATATTAAAAGACAATTTCTAAGTACTGAATGTTTTTAAATGCAGACTTACTTAGGAAACCAATTTAATCCAAGATGTTCTGTTTTGGAGTACAATATCCTTTCCAACATTTCATAAAGTGGTCTCCATGGTAACTCTAAGTCATCCCTGGAAAGCAGTTCTTTTTTCCTAATAAAAAACCCAAACAAACAATTAAAAAAACAAACCCACAGCACTTCAATCTTAAACAGCTACATCAATACTTTGCACATTAGAATACCTCAGATCACTGCTCTGAATTATGCTTATCACCAGCCACTTGCAGCATTTCTGTGCTAACAGAAGCTGTCAAGTCTTCAGGAAAAGTCTAAGTGAAATAAACATCAAATTGTGAGACAGTCCTAATCTCCTCTGTATTTGAGATTCAACTTTATTACTTGGCTCTCTGAGTTTCTTTTCCAAGTAAGAATATAACCCTGGCACTCCTTCATTTTTGATCCCATTCCCAAGGCTCTGAAAGGGTCAAGGTGTTTGCACGAGAACCCTTTTTAAACAACATCACCTGTACAGGGGACATCTACATGAAGTAACCTGCAACAGAATATACTAATACATTAAAACATACAACAACATTAAGCAAGCAAAGTTATCAGCTAATTAGAGATGAAAGTTTCAGAGTCAGCAGAAATCTGTACTTACTTTAGCAGGTTTATCAACAGGCGTGCAAATCCTTGCATCATGCTGATCTCCAGTTTTGGAATTGTTACCAACTCGTACAACAATTTGATAAAAAGCACATGCTCTTCTCTGCTAAATTTTCTCCCATATAATCGGATGTATCTACAAACAAAACAAGATGAGCCAGCAATATTTTTAAAGATTTTTATTTTATGTGAGAACTGAGCCTGACTTTCTCTAATTTGTTGTTTAATGAAACAAAAGTAAAATCTAATTCAATGAGTAATGAGTACAACAAGCCAGAACCTAAAGATATATAGCAAAGGGAGATCAAAAACTGAAACTACCGCAAGCAAAAGCATGAGCAAATGAAGTTTACAGTCTTTCAACATTCTACAAAATAGCTAAACTTCATCAAATCTAAACACAGCTAAACATAAACACCACAAAGATCATATTATTTCACCTCAGCTCAGAATGTACTAGCTATTGTACTATTTTCATACCCATGTATTTATTTCTCTTTAAAAAAAGAAAAAACCACTACAGCTGTCACAAGCAGCCTTATTTTGTCTGTTCTTTTCAGCTGCGGCACTTCAAGAAGGGAACAGGCCACAATCCAGGGGCTAAGAAAAAAAAAATAAAAAATAAAAATCCTAAGGTCCAAATCAGATAGTTTCCAGTAAGGCTGAACAATCAATTTAACTACTGAGCTTTGCTGGTGTTGTGTCCTGCTGCTGTACCTTATATTTATTATCTTAATAAACTGTAGATCCATTGAGGCCAACTCTGCAAGGAGTGCTTGCTGTTTTCAAGTTGAAATTGGAAAAAAAGAAGCACATTTAAAGTCTTAAAAGATACCCTGACCTAGCAAAACCTGTAAAAGGTTTTAGTGCAGCATTTCAAGTGTTACACAACTGTAAGTTACTAGTCACCTGGGAAGCACACCTTCCTTTTCTATTACTGCTCTGATTATTCTTAAAGTTTCCACCTTACCAATACACTACCCTCCAAGTAGTTGTTAGATAAGGCATAGAAGATACAAATCCCTGTAACACAATTTCTGAGAAACCTGTTCATTGTTTTTAAGGTTTAGTGGAAGTGGATTGATTTGTTGCTAAATATACCTCCCTGGAACATCTAGGTTCTCTCTGGTAATGTGAAGAATGCCAGATCTCACACTGCTTATTTGGCAGGCAGAGCAGCACACATTGCAGAATCCTACACAGGAACCACCACGTGAGAAGTCTTGGAAGGAAAACATTTCTGAAGCACTCCTACTTGACCGTAGTATAGGCTAGGGAACTTCCACGGGGCAAACGTTAGCAGTTACTGAGCTAACAACTATCTTGATGCCTCGATTTGGTTTCTGAAATTGCCTCCTCCAGCACTGTGTTCATTATACTATTCTGTCTGGTTTAGTTTCAAATGTTTCTAGCTCCTCTGTAAACTTCTATTTCTCACAAACTGCCGGCGGGAGAGCTGACTACGAGAGAACTAAAATTCAGTTCCCTTAATAAAACCTACTTACATAAAGCACACTTCACAGTGACACAACAGCACACGGGATTTGGACTCAACTGCTTGAGTAGTCCTATTCCCTACTTCCCCATATCCCTGGTTCCTCAATTTAAACCAAAATATCTCTAAACTTTCAGGACCACTCACAGCTTGTAAACAACAGGAGTTAGTTTCCTTAAATATAATAAATTCCTTAAATATAGTTGTCTTCCTCCAGTTTCCTTCCAAGGCACAGTGGGAGAGCTGCAAGGCTCCGGCAACCCAGTAATCACCAGTTCCCAGAAAAAGGGGAAAAAAACCCCAAAACAATCAAACAAATAACAAAACACCCAATAAATTTTCAGAACTTCTTTCCAGCCCTTTTTCTTCTGTTCACCGATTTCAAGGGGGGACTTTTATATTTGATGGGCAGTACTTTCACTAATGCCAATTTCAACATTTTTTACCTATTTCAAACACAGAAGAAAACAAACAAAATATAAGAAAAGCCACTCTTCTACCACAGGAACCTAAATTATCTGCATTGGCCAGAAACACTACCTATAAAATTATACCAAGAGCTGAACACCTACACTTTTCATATGCATAAAATAGACAAGGAAAAAAAAAAATACTCAGGGAAAAAAAATGGGTGCCACTTGATTTTGTGAAGGCTAAGAGAAGTATGTAACTTATACATATTTATTTTAATTGCAATATTAATTGCAACCTTCTAAAAGCATACACATGAACTGTACTGCAAGAATTTAATGTGAAAATCTACAAGCTTTTCCAAAATATATGCAGTAACAATCAGGACAACACAAAAACGTCCTAAGCTGACATAAGAGCTATCCTCGGACTCTAAAAGGAAAAGCACATGACTAAAAACCAGCAGAACAGGCAAATCAGAGACATTTTCTGCAACAATGAGAGACCAGCCTTATCACTCCTATCACCAGTCCTTATCACTCCCACTTAATTTCCCCTAGTCTTCACTTACAGTAAGACAGTGTTTGATGCAATGACCAAACTTTAGAGGAGTTTCCCTACCAGAGTGTTTGTAGCTTTCATGACAGTACACAACAGGGAAAAAAAAAACCAGCAAAGGCTCATCTCATTGGAACAGAGGGTTCCAAAATAAAGTTTAACTTTCAATGCTTTTTATTTCATTCTCCTTCAGTCACATGCACTTCTGTGTACTTCTCCATTCTCATAATACTATGCATGAGGTAATAAAGGATTCTGGTTTAATTTCTTCATGTATGAGCAAAAAAAGAAACAGCAGAAGCCTGAAAAATAAATTTAAACTACAAAGAAACACTACATAAGCAATCAAATTAATATCAGCTTATATATATATATATACACACACACACGTAAAATGTTTGGCTGGTTACCTTTCTTTACACTTGCCAACAGCAGTTCTATTATGAAAATGCTGCTTAATTAAGAAACAGAAGGACTACAGTACACAGAAAAGTACTATGCACAAAGATGTCACTAAGCCCAGGAAGCAGAACAAGATGCCCAATTGTTCCCAAATTTACAGCTTCTTTATATATGGGAAGAGGCAACTTTTAAAACCATCAACTATTTGCCTTAATCCAGCTGTGCATTAAGACAATGACAGAAAATAATTCCTTCTAGAAAGAGGTTGATCATGTTTTCCTCAAGATGAAACGAGCAAAATGTAAGTGCTAGACTTTCAGAACATCCTATCACAAAAATATTTAATATCACCATTTCTAAATAGAGGAATATAGACAGAACTTCATGAGTCCTGAATGATGCCTAGGGGCTAATCATACAAATGCTTGTTCACCATATAACCATGGCTCTTCAGTATGAAAAAACAAAAATAGGGTTATTGGGAAAAAAATTCTAGAACTAAACTGCTGCAAAACAGAAACTAAGTCTTCTTACATGAAGACAGGTAATACTACATTGATTCTTGAAAAATCTTCATTCCACTTTCCTTTTGATTCCTCCTTTAAGAAAACCATTAGACTTTTGAGCTCTTGCCCTCCTCTACCAGTGAACTGCAAAAAGTATAAATAAATTGTCCTTCATTGTGCAGGTTCACTGGGTTCTGATTTGGAGTACAGCTATGTAGAGAGAAAAAACAAAAGAGAAGGCTGACCTGTCCAACCAATCTAAAAAGGATGATTACGAAGTGAAAATATTGTTTGAAGCTCTAACCTTTCTGCACAGAAGACATGGTCCCTGGAGATGTGCAAAAAAACAAAATAAAATTTAGAACCAAAAAGCCAATTCCATATTCTGACAGTACTAGGCATCCAATTTCTCAATCCACCATGACAATAAGAGTTATTTTTAGGAAATGTACTGTGGTATCAAGTGGACATCCTAAACTGCCCTAGAAAGTTGGCTGCTCTGCTACATTTAAATGTTGCCTTTGATTGTTAAGATGAATAGAGCACTCTCCTGAATTCCTAGCTATCTATTTTAATTTAACACACAGGAGAGGATTTTAGGTGGTCTAAAACTCAGGTTTTGACAAATTCTGTAAAAAAACAACAAAAACCAACCAAAAAAACATGCTCAAGGAGACTAATTAAACTACATGTACACAATATACACACATATCCCATATGCATCCAAAAGGAAAGCATTTTCCTGATAAGAGGGAAACATTTAGTAAGATTTACATTCAATAGCAATTGAAATAATCCAGTAAAGCCCTATTGAGATTTTTTTATCCTCACTTGTAACTTTGTGTCCTGTCATTCTAATTCAAAACAGCTGAGCTGCATTTTTTCCATACCTGACTGCAAGACAATTAAATGTCATTTTGTAATATGCCCACATCTGACAAGCACATAAAATAACGCTGTAAGCAACAGAAAGTGTAGCCCTCAGCTCCAAAAACTCCTCACTTGCCTACTGAAATTACAGAAAAACATTCGCTGACTACATGTGCAGAAACTAACGTTCATATTATGTTAATATGGTAATCTACAGGCTATGCTCTAAAAAAAAAAATAAAATGCTGTGCACAAAGTTTCTATGTAAAACATGACAGCAGGAAAAAGTGAAACAGCAGCCTATTTTTATCCTAGAGACCATAAAAGACTATGACACGAAAACGTTTAAGCAAATTATTTTGATGAACCCTGTTTTCCCTCCCTCATGCCACACAAGCTATTCATTACTCGCTTTCACAACCAGATTAGTGTTTTTAAGACAGAGATTTTACCAGCCAAAGTTGGGGCAATTTTGGGCAATGGTAACAGATTTAACTGCCAGTCTTTGAAGCATGAAGCATTCTTTTTCTCACATGAGAATTTCACTGCTAGAAGTTACTCAACTAACTGCACTATTCCTGTCTTCACAAGAGAGAACGTTCTCTCACCACACTCCACATATGCATCCCAAAGAACCAGTCTGCAACACTAAATATGGTGCATAAAAGAGGCAAATCAGCTTACAACTCCAAGTTTACTTTTTTTTTTCCTCTGCTCAGTTCATGACAGCAAACAGCTGCTCTTAAGATAACTATGTGCAAGTCATGTTTTCAGCTGTTGGTAGTAAAAGAAATACAAGAGCACAGCTTCAGCTGTCAGCATGAAATAGTAACCAATACTCAATTTTTCAATAAAACAAGAAAATCTGTTTCACTTTCATATTCTACAGGGGTTTTGCAGGTTGTATGAAGTTGCAAGTACTTGTGGAGATGTAACTATATAAGTATATAACCTGCACACAATTTTTTTTTCTTTACTCATTTATACATATGTACATATTACAATGTTTGTATTAGCATTTTTATCTGTATAAGAAACAGATTTAAAACACACCAGCCACAGTTCTGACTATAAATTATTTCACAGACTATTGTGAGAAAACCAGATAATTTAGACATTTGCAACAAAGCTAAGCAGCAATTATACCATTATGAAGATTCTTTGCTCTTGCTTTTTTTTCCTCAGTATGCTATTTATTACAGGTGGCCAGCAAGGAAAAAAGGCAGCAAGTTCATTTGGAGGTGAACCGCCCACTATTAATAGGTAGCAAAACTTTTATTTTATTGTAATTATTCTATAATTTATCTTCAGTATGACATCAGAATATTGTATGGTTGGAAGTGTTTCATCTAAGCCTAAACTTCTATTAACATATTTCATCCCACAGAAGTGTTTTGTCAAGCTAAACTGAAGAGCAAAATCTCTCTCACATTAACTCCACCAGCTTATTTTTAAACCAAGCCCACTGTTTCCTTGCCTTCCTAAATCCAAACATATTCAATCTTATTGCATATCGTGTCCCACAAAGAAACCATGGAACTAACAGGCATCAGACAAGTTACAAACATACACACAACAAATTCAGACTTCAAAGGGTAGGTGGAAAACCACAAATTAGAGCCTCCTGATCTCCCAGTGATTCATAAAGTAGCAGAGCAGCAGTTCTCAATAGGCTAAATTTACTGCCCTGAAGACTAAACCGGGAACAGTAACTGCAATTTAGGGAGTGAGTAATAGCACGATTCTAATACCACCATGCATATTTTCTAACGACTTATTGTGCCACATTTAGCCTACTTACCTAATGCCGATCTTTCTTGTAATAAAAACTACTACAGTTTATTTCAGCTTGACTAGTATATTAAGTTCTACCACAAGTAGAGACAACAGGTACCACTGAAACCAGTACGAGCCTAACAGATGGCTGGAAGGGGGGAGGGAAACAGTACCAAAAAGGTTCCAAGAGATTGAACTGTCACATAATGCAAACATGTGAGTTGTTTTGCTACCATCAAGGTAATTCCATCTAAGAATGACTCCTGGCAAAGGTAGAGACACACTTCAATACATATGTATCAAACAGATTTGACAGCCCAATATACGCCAATTCCCCTTTAATATGTACATAAAAAATTACTTATGTAAAGAAGAAAATTGCAAGTGAAGATCTCAAAACTATATAAAAGGCACACATTTCATCATTTCTAGCACACAGAAAACACAGATTATGAAGGCACACAGAGCATTCACCAATTAAAAAAAAACATCATAAACGTCCACAGAAAAACGGTTTATTGATTGAAGCTAAAGGAGCCGTCATCATACGATGACGTTTTCAGTGCCAGGGTGTTCCAAATAGTGTCTTAAGAAAAAAGTGCGAAGCATACTTTGAAAAATTCACTAAGTGAAACCTATGCCCTATCTATGAAATCACCGTGTTTTTTACCTGTATTTAAAGCACCTTGCCATCGCAGACAGCACAATCAGCACCGGCATAAACTACACCGTGCCACAGCAAAGGCAAGATATAAAGGGCACCAGCGGTGTTTACACAGCATTAAGCAGAATTTAATCCTGCTAGCACTGAGCTAACAAACAGCCTGCCTCAAAAACGACTTCGTGTTCCTACAGCAAGACTTACACGGAGATGGTGCCTTGCACAACGTGCTTAAAAAGGCAAGAGGAGAAACAGGTGGCCAAGTACGTACTAAAAAACAAAACAAACGAACCTGCGAGAGCTTGACTCGTAACATTTGGGAAAGTTTCAGAGACAGGCAAGCTGTTGGACACGAAGCCACCTTTGTCCCCGTTTCCTCCGTGGAAGCATTGGCGGGCCTTGTGTAAGACCCGGGCTAACGCCTGACTACCGGCGGGGCGGCAGCTCTCGGCGGAGCTGCCCGGGCCCTGCGGACGGAGCGCAGTTCTCAGCGACCCTCAGCCGCGCCGGGAGGAGGGCACAGGGTGGTCGGTCCCTGCTGGGCTCCGAGCAAGCGGCACCGGAGGGAACCGTTATGAAGCCCGCCCGCTTCCCTGCCTCTCTCCCTCCCGCCGCGCTCCTCAGCAGCCCCTCCGGCCCCAGAGGGGGCCCCGCGGGACAGGGACGAGCCCAACACCCCCTCCCCCCGGGTCCGCACCCTATTAGCCCGCAGGCCCCTGCTCCCGAGTAGGAGCCACACCGCCGCCCCAGGGAAAGATCGTTCCGGGCACTCACGTCGAGAGCTTCCTGGTCCAGAAGAGCCCTCCGGGCCACAGCTCCTGGAGCTGCACGGCCCGGGCCAGATTTTCTTTGATCTGCCCGAGGAAGCGGGCGGACTCGGCCTCTAGGCGCTCCCCGTAGGGCAACAGCTTGTTGTAGACGATTTGCTTCTGCGGTGCCGGCGGCGCCATGGCCGGCGCCGAGTTACTTCGCGCTGCCGCCCCGGCCGGCTGCTTGTCCCTGCCCGGCCCGGCCCAGCCCAGCCCCCGGCGGTCACCCAGCGCCGCGCCGTGACGACAACCTGGGGAACGGCCGCTGTGGTAAGGAACGCCCCGCCCAGCTCCGCTCATTTCCGCCGGAAAGCGGCACCCGCCCCGCCGTGCAGGAGCGGCCCCCTCTGCTTCGCCCACCCCCGTTTCTACACACGCAGGCGGGAGGAGTTTTGCTCAAGGATTCACCCCTCGGGGCCGGGATGAGGGGAGGAGGGAGCGTAAACGGACCCGCGTCCCCGCCTCAGGCCAGCAGCGGCGCGCTGAGGCGGGGGATGAGCCGGCGGGCGCTACTCCTTCAGTCCCAGAGGTGAGGAAAGGATGTGGCGGGCAGGTCGGGAGCTCCGGATGGAGTTCAGAGTTCACCTCTGTGGTTTTGCGGTTTATTAAAAAAAAAAAAAAAAGAAAAAAAAAAAAAAGAAAAAAGGAGAAAAAGAGAAAAGAAAAAAAAACAAACCCGCAACCTTTTCGTCAATCTGCCGTCAGCCTTAACACGTAATTCAGAATTTAAAAAAAAAAAAAAAAAAATCACCTTCCAGGTGCTGGCGAGAGCGGGGCTGCTGAAGAGAACCGAAGGTTGGTCTTTACCCCCCAGAAAATGTCATCTGGCGCGGGGATGGGCGTCACGATGGAGATAATTAGCCGCGGAGTTTGATAGCGGATTGCGCGGCTGTTTTAAGAGGCTTATTTGATATAATAACGCTAGTCGTGGACGCAGAGCTCAGCGGTGCTGCTCCTGCCATTGGCCCGTGGGTGTGGGATAAAGCTCGTGATGCATGTGATAACAGTACTGATAGCTATTATCTCCAGCTGTCTCCTAAATATAATTGTTAATTGAATATCCCCTCAAGAATTACATCGTGACAGTACAACAGCTGCAAACTGATTAGATTTAAAGCTACTGACTAGCGCAAATCCCGTTTTCTGATCTTTATGCTCAAACTAGCTCTGCTTAAAATGTAAAAAAAAAAAAGCTAACTAAATGCGGAAATGTTACATGGAGGAGAAGTGCAACCGTTTAATAAGCAAAGGCCACAGTGCTTAGACATAACCATGGCATTTTCCTAAAGAGTACCTTTATACTACCTTGTTACATGCCTTCTGTATCCGGCATTATTTTTATTTCCAGTCTATCTGCATGAGCAGAGTCACACCCCTTGAATTCACAGTCACCAAAACAAGTGCTGTGGGGTTCTTCTGACTAAGAATACAAATAAATCGGCCCTATGTAAAGTAAGGTTTTCCTGGGTGCACAAAGGAGGTTCTGTGCTTCCTTACTTTCACATCAAGCCTTTTTCTTGTAATTTCTTGTGAATTTTTTGTGTTTATAATAACTTGAAACGTACCAAAACTCTTTTTCATAAAATTTCAGTAAAAGTCATTATTCAGGGTCACAACTGGATGAGACATTGGTTAAGTACTCTGCTAATATCCCTTGATTGAAGTGCTACAAAGGCCAAGCCCTTTCAAGCAGGTGTCAAGAAACAAAGGTCTGCCTTTTTTCACCTCTCTAGACCTATATATTGAACTAGAGAAGTAGAACAATTCGTTCTAGAGTTCAATACTTTTTAAATACTTTTCAATTTCTAGAACACTCACATAATCTCATAGATTATGTATATCAACTTCTGCATTATTACAAAATAGCTGGACTTTGCTCTAATTGTTACTGTGATTTGGAGGGTATTGACATCTTTCTCAGTGACTTGACAAGTACATTTTATTGCCTCGTATCTACATTATGCAAAACAATTTATACATTAATTTCTGTCCTTTCTGACCTAAATTAAAAATTAAACTTGGTTACAGTGACATACCTAAAGATCCAAAGTAAGTCTTGTTTTTTGTTTTCTGTTGGTGAAAACAACAGTAAGCAAAAGGTGTAGCCAAACACTAGGAAATTAATAGATTTATCATCAGTTCGGACAAGGATAATTTGGGTAACTGGACCAGAAGCTGTAATAAAGAAAAAAAATACTCATGTTTAATTGAAAATGTATGCACCTTGAAACTGAGAAGTCTAAAATTACTCTTTTTCTGTTACAGTAATTTCTTCTTTCCTACTTAATTGCGATGGAGGTTTGTCCAAATAGGTGTTTCCAGAGTGGGAAAGTGTTTATTAAATTTGAAGTATGCAGAGTTTGTTTGGATTGGAGGAAACAAGTATCAAAATTATAGTCCAATTTTCTAAAACTGAAGTTGGCAGATACATAAGGAATTTCAAAGCTGCATTCTGTTGCTTCATAGCTACATTATCACAAAAAAATACTCCTGCAAAAAAATACTCTTTTTGCCCTTTCTAACCCAAGTTAAAACTAAAGCTTGTTGTCTCCCACATTTCTAAGTGTTCTGCAATGTGAATAAGCACCTCTGACCTTCAGGAGCCTGTTTTATCTGAACCAGCAAGCTTCCTGGTCTGTAACCCTTGTATTTCAGACACACAAGTGTCTTCCACTAGAATTAAACACTTACCTCTTGGGGGAAAAATGTGCAAATTATGCCACTGACACCTTATGTCATGTTATTGCACTAATTTGACTTTCCTGTTCTTAGAAATGTGATTCCCATTTTTAGAATCTGAAACAAGGAAAAAGGAGATTCTGAGCCCATTATAAATTTCAACAGTATGCATATGTATAATACTTGCATTTTCAAAGTATTTTCTGCGTATTTATTAGTTTTCTAATTGTATTTATTAATTATTAAAAAAATAATCCTTTTCTCCACCAGTGTGCTGGCATGCTGCTATTTAAAAGGGGGGAAAAGTATACCTTTTGGCAAGTAAATAAAGAATAAATTTGCTCTTAAGTGTGCAGTATGTTTTGGCTGCAGCAGTGTGTAAAAGCACATTTGGTTCCCAAGTCATCTGCTGAAGGACCAGCTCTCATAACAAGGAACCCATCGGTGGTACTTGCACCAACAGCTTTTTCCTCTCTTATTAAGTAGGAGGAATATGAATTGAGAGCAACCCAAGTATGGTTGCCACCTGTAGGTTTTGGCATTAAATCTCGAGAACTGATGAATCCAAGTTGTGAAAAAAAATAAAATCTTTCCATTAATGAGAAATTTCAACACTTAGCAGAGACTGAGGTCATGTTGTGTGCTGTTTGCCTGTTCCCTCGTTGGAGGGCTTGCTGCTTTAGGTCAACTAACACCACCACTGTCATCGGTATTTAGGAAACTTGTCACTCAGCCTTAACCATGGGTTCAGCTATCTCAGCTCTCAAGCAACTACTTTTCCTATCTAGACATTTTGCTTAGTGACCCATCTGTCCCAAGTTAAAAGTTGAATAATTTTTTGAGTGACATGTATGTATTTTACAGTTTGGAAAAGAACACCCAATTAAACTGGAATTTCATATCACCTGTGTCATACCTTTCCTGGTCTGTGACCCCCCCCTCTACCCCCCCATATCTCAAAGTGCTCCATTACAAAAAGAAAGAGGAATAGCTTTCTTTCTGATGTTGGCAGTGATGAGGATCCTCAGACCTTCTCTCACCCCAGTGTTTCTAAATTGGTCAGTCAACCCAAGCAGGCACTTGGGTTGGCAAAGATTTTCAGATCAGGTGGCATAACTTACTTTCTCCAAAAAGGAGCTTCTGTGATTACTAGCTGGAAGTCTTCAGTCTAAACAAGGGCATTTTCATTGCAAGGAGCTGCTCCATCCTTTCAGAATGAGGACAGAAGAAGAGCCTGTAATTACAGCCCGCTGTGAAAGCGTTTACTCTCCTGCCTCTGGGAAACTGATTTGGTCTAAAGATTTTGTATAGTATCAGTTCCTTGTCTGGTATAAACAGTGAAGAGCAGTAATTACAGCTGTTTGGCTGCTTGGCTCCTGCCCCTAGGATCTCAACTGTGGTTATTCCTTTCTTGAGAAACAGTAGGCAAGATGGCAGTAAGATTAGTCAGTCTAACCAATCTTTTGACTTGTGGGAGTGTGATTTAAATCACTAGTTTTAAGTCAAGGAAACAAATACTTGTTTTACAAACAACATACCTATGCTGGCTTATAGCTAGAAAATCTCACTGGAGATACGTGACCTCCTTTTTCTTATTTAAAAAAATATGAGAAATACTGCACTATCTAAATATAGAGGAAATTTTCAAAGATTACAACTTACCTATTGCATAAACTTCTATTTTACAGGAAACTGGAGGATGGGGGCAAGAGTGATTACAGCATCTAAATGAGGTGCCAAGGAACTTAAGCTTCCTGTATAGTATGGGACAAAAATAGTTTCTTCTAAAGTGTGACTCAGAGTAACTAATTTTAGGTCTCTAATGTAAGGCTGTCTAAATACTTTATTACATGTTCCCAAGTTGGATGGGGAGGCAGGTTCAGTATGAGCTAAAGTACATACACTTCATTTCTATAGTGCCTGTTTAGATACATATATTCTAACAGAAGTCAAACTTTTCTCAGTTTTGCCTATATTGAAAGAAATAAAAGGGACTCGTGAAGGGGCTAAAGTGCTAATATGAACACCTATATAATTTGTGAAACATTTCTTAATAGACAAGGGTGACTGAGTATTCTCAACATCACTATCCTTCACTTTACATTCTTGATGGTTCTGTTTAAGAGTTTGGGCAGTTACATCCATCCTCAGTTATATCAATTCACAAAATAAAAATGGGCCTCTTCCCAAGCTAAAGTTAGTGGGTTACTGTTCTTACATGGATGAACAGTCACTATTTGTACAAAAACAGGACAAAAATCCTCCTTGGTAATAAATTCATAGCAAAATCGGCTTTCCCTCTCTACTTCCTATATTTGTTCTCTTTAGATGTCTTATTGCCTAAGATTTGGAAAGCAGAGTTGTCTTAAATGCACAGAAGAGAATCTGGCTTTGATGGTCTCTTTCCTCTAAATATTTGAAACTCATGATGATATCTCTAGATATCCCTGCTTTCAGGGAGAAAAAGGAATAGACTTAAGCCTCATTAGAGAAGATTACTGCTGATTTCTTTCCAAATTACTCATAGCTGTTTTAAATAAACAGTACTTCCTTGGATATGAAATAAATGCAGCTGACTTTGGGGAAAGAGACATGATTTTTTTTTCCTCTTAAGAGCACTGAGATGAATTTTCCTTTCTCACCATCTTGCCAAACAGAAACCAGCTGCAGAGGAGCATGTGATGACAGTGAAGGAACAAAGGTCAGTTCTAGGGATTCTGCTGTTCTAGGAAGTCAAGGAACCAGTCCCTTGGCAGCCTGCTGTCACTTGCACAGGAATAGCTCTTTATGGACCTTGCAGTTTCATACAGCTACTCTGTTTGCCAAAGCAGAATTGCAGCAGACTTTGCTCCATGTGCTGGAGTAGCTAATGGTATTTTTTTTTTCAGTGGCAAATGCATCTGTTGCATTTTCATCAACTCTGGTTTGTCTATTAATTTCTTTCATTTCAGTCTTCTTCCAGTTCTTAGGTTAGCAAAACTGAAACTATATATAGCTTTTCTGGGCAGGATTTATCTTTTGAAATAGGAACAAATTGTGAAATACCAACATATTTGATAGTATCCTACTTCAAATAGTCCAATTGACTTCAGTGGGGTATCACACACAACAGTGCTTCTTCATAGTAGGAAGTAAATATTTCATTTTAGAAGAGGCTTTAAAGCCATCTGTGTATCACTGATGGATGAAACCTGTGAAAAGGTACTCTTCATCCTAGTATTTCTGCAGTCTCTCCTCTTTTGAATTGGGCATTAGATGAAAATGTACGGTCTTCCATGTTGGTCTCATTAAAAGAAGAATTTGCCAATGTCTGTTTAAAGAAAAAAGTGTATGGTTTGTTTTCCCAAGCCTGGATAAATGATATAATAGCTAAAAATCTTTCTTCAGGTTTTCAGCCTTGTTTCAAGCAGCATTCAGCCCAAATAATTTCTGCATTTATCACAACCGTAGCTCAAACGGTTAGTCAGGCTTTAAATTTATGGGTAGATCATGTGTTCTCTATTTTGATATGTGGATCATGAATATTTAAATATCTATGAATTCTGTAAGAGAGGCAAGCTCACTATGTAATACTCCCTCTAGCAACCAATCCTTTCTCTTCTGCTAAATAATTATTTATTTTTTGCTTCTGGCTGTGTGGTTTTATGCACTGAATCTGCATAGTACATTTTGGCACATTTCTAAAGCTGCAGCTTCTCTCACAGGGTATTATGAAGACATCCAGCAGATTAACAAACCTTTAGGAGGATCATGTGAAACAAGCCCAGTACTGTCTAGCAGGTATTCAGTATAACATAGGGAGCTGTTCATGCTTAATCCTAGTAACATGGGGATAATAAATATAATTGAGTCAGGGGCATGATTATAGCAATGTAGGTCCCACTGGCTAAATATGGAATTCAAGGAACTGTAAACTGATGGGGTTTATTATTGTGTTAGGTGTCCTGTTAAGAAGAGTTCAAGGTGAAACAATGACTGGAAATTAACATTCTGTAACAACCTGGGAAATGTAACTGTCAAAAAGGCCATTTAGGATAGAAGGAATGTTCTAATTAAGGGACACAATAGGACTGTAAATTCAGAGAAACCCCAGGGAGAGGGAAGAGTCGCTTTTGCCACATTTGTAGATTGTAACTTAAAGGCTAAGCTCAGTGGAAAACTGAGCCATATTTAGTATAAAGCCAGAAGCTGCCCTTCTGCTGGGCAGAGTACCAAGAACTGGGTGAAAGTACTAAGAAGTTTAAAAAACGCAAGTGAGGAAGAGAATCTGTTTTGAACAAAAAGAGCAGAAAAGATAGCTTGTAATCTCAAAAGAGAGCTCAGCAGGACAATGCAGTAGGCGTTAACTGTTATTTCCTCAGACAGTGATAGCACTATCTACAATCCCCATGTGTTTTATTCTTCAGTAACATTGCAATGGATGAACACAGAGCCATATTCATGCTTTCTTGGCTTTGCCAAATGCATGCTCAAATCCTATAACCATGCAATGAATTAACCTGTTAGATGCAATGTGGTTGGAAAAATGGTTGTCCCTGGAGATTCCAGCCTTCTTTTCCTGAGAAAATGCAGTAAGGGACTGGTCAACAGCATCTAGAATGATGTTCAGCAGGAGGCCTGAAAGGATCTGAAATTAGGAGAAACAGAGTCACTGGTTATCCCCAGCAAATGAACACCTATGAAAAGCAGGGTGTTTTGAAATAGGAAGCTCGAAGGAAAAAGAGTTTGGGATGGTGTCAGGGGTACCAGAGGTGTCATCAAGTAAGGATCACTTTCTGATCCCAGAAAAGCATGGTTTGATGTGCTTTGGCTGCCAAGCACACCTCTGCATCACACCACTGTAGGCTACAAGAATGGCTGTAACAGCCAAGACCATCACCCCTGAGTATCTAATGCTATCCTACCTCTGCTCAGAATGTGGGATAGCATCCTCCAGCTCTCCAGAGGCTTTTCAGGGAAGTGGTTAGAATCAGCAGAGTTGTTCTGCTCAGTATTTCCTGGCTCCCTCACTTTTTGCTTCTTTAAAACATAGATATTCACCTCTTTTCTAATTAGATTCCTGGGCCCTATGCCTTTTCTCTCTCCAGCCCGCACAAAGATTTGTTTTTCTTCCAGGAAACTTTCAGTTTCTTTAAGGATGACCAGCCTTTGCTCAGTCAGTCTTTTCTGTGGAAATGTGCAAGAACAATTTCCTGAGACAAGACTAAAATTAAGAACTAAAGAATAACAACTGGACATGGATACAATTTAAGTGTACAATGCACACACTCCATTTTCTTCAGTTCACAGACATCCTGAGTCACGGGTTATTTTGTTGTGTTTAATAGTAATGGAATCATAGCATGTCAGGTTGGAAGGGACCTCAAGAGTCATCTGGTCTAACTCTTCTAATATTATTGATTATGTGAAATCTCTCAGCGCCCTGTTGAGCTGAGACTTAAAACTTGCAAAAGTGAGTGAAAGCTCATTTCAACACAAATTGTAATTTAAGCTTTTGAAGTTATCCAGTTCCAAGAAATGATGCAGTAATCAATTCAGTGAGACTTGACTGAAATACCTGATGACACAGGCTGCACTACTACATTTCAAGATTCTGAAATACTAATTAGGGTTTCTCTTTGTTGCTTGTGAGAAGAAATAATGGGCTAATGTAGTTAATGAATCAAATAGTTTCACAAAACTGCAAAATGTAATAGCTGTCAACCCACCTCCATTATAAACCATTCCTTTACCAACCTACACTCTTTTGTGCTCTTTTATGTCTTTTATAGAGCCCTAAATCCTCCACAAAATCTGACATCATTGTTCTAGTAGCTGTAGGAAGGGCAGTGCTTAAATTTCCCTTATTTCAATGGCAATAAAGAACACACCTCCTCCTCTTCGGCATGTTGCGTAAAAAGAGAACACGTAACCATCAGCAGCATTTCAGCCAGTATTTTCCCTAAATTTTAACATGTTTCCTGTGGATATTTGATACATCAGACATCAGATAAATCTCCTCCTGCTTTCCATCATACCCTGTAACTAAGACTTCTAATGTACTCCTTCTGGATGTAGGAGGGGTCCCCTTCTTCACACCAATCCTTCTGCACTTCCACTATCACTCTTTCCCTGTGGAGCTCACTGATATCTCTAGTAAAGCTTCAGAAAGCAAAACATTCCAAATATTTAATTAATAATAATCCAGATAAAACAGAGATATCACCAGAAGCACAGCTTTTTAAGTTCAAGGATTTTGACATTCTTCTTGCATGCAAGATAAACTTTCTCTTGAATAACGTTGTTTTTACATGTTTGCTAGTTTAGGAACTAATCTGATTTGCATAAAAATCCTAGGTCTTGGATTCACAGAATTTAAATATTGCCAAGGTTAAATTGTACCTTTCACAAATGACTTATAAAAGTCAAATTATGCTTACCTTCTGTGTTGAAATGATTCCCAGTGAATATCAAACCTTGCAGGTATTCTAATACTAACTTGATCCACCATGCCAGCACAGGACTGCCAGACTTAAGCCCAAATTGAACCCTCTGATCCTTACATGGTAGAATTCAATAGCATAGCCTTATCACTCACATTTTTGCTTGAGATGAATTCTTTAGCTATAGGATACATGAATTCAAATTCTCATGCTTTATTTAACAAATCGTTATGATTTAAGAGAACTTTGTAATGATGATACTTCATCATTCTTCAAGGCTGATGTCCTCATATTAAGGACATAACTTGCCTCATAACTAGCCACTTAGTTCCTTCTTATGTTTTTAGATTAAAATCTTCACTGCCATTACTAACTGCAACAGATTTACCTGAAGTTTCTTTCTATATATCAGTGAAAATACTTTTTAAAGCTTAATTTAGACTAAAATCACAGAATCACAGGATTATCATAGTTGGAAGGGACCTCTAGAGATCATCTAGTCCAACTTTCCCACTAAAGCAAAACCACCTAGGGCACATTACACAGGGCTGCATCCAGGTGAGTTTTGAATATTATATTCAATATAATTGAACTTCAATATAATTATATTCAATATAACTGAGGACTCCACAACATCCCTGGGCAGCCTGTTTCAGTTGCTCTCAAAGCAAAATGTTTTTTTCTTATGTTTAAATGGAACTTTCTATGTTCCAGCTTATGCCCTCGTCCTGTCACTGGGAACTACTAAGAAGAATCTGGCCCTATCTTCCTTGCACCCACCCTTTAGATACTTGTAGACATTAACAATGTCTCCCCCCAGCCTTCTCTTCTCCAGGCTAAAGAATCTCAGCTCTCTCAGCATTTCCAAAGAGAGATACTCCAATCATCTTTGTTACCCTTTGCTGGACTCTCTCCAGTAGTTCCATGTCTCTCTTTAACTGGGGAGCCCAGAACCGGATGGTTTTGTTGGTAGAGTTGTAGTGGTTTAGTGCCTTAGATTTTTATGTGAAAGAGTGTTAGGCAAATTAAAATCTTTGACATGGCAATGACAAAAAAATGTTGAAAAAAAGTTTAGTTTCATCAAATATTCATATCTATATTATATGTCACATAAGAATTATGAAGCTATGAATGGGATCACAAGCATAAGAACTTAAGGGATTACTGCTTTAACTTAAAAAATTAAAGCTCATTTCAGATAAAAATAAAGTTGATAGGTCTCCCTGCCCTAGACAGAACCAGGATGAAGTGAATTAGTGCTTTATTAAAAGAAAAAGTCTTTCATACAATTTGCTGTACAACAACATTCTGGGCTCTCAGAATAACTCTTTGAAAATGCAGAAATCCACACCATGTAGGGTAGCCATAGTAGAAGAATGGGATCACAATTTTCTTTCTGTCAACCTAAACCTTTTGTCACTTTATATAAGCAGTCCATGATTTTAGAGCATGAGAGGAACAAATTTAGGTCCCATCCACACAAATTTTGGCTGCAGTCCTGCAATCTGAGCTGTGTAGGCACGACCCTTCCTCTGCACAACACTGCACTTGCTTCACTGGGCCTCTGCACAGGTTTGAGAGTCCTCCCACACAGATCAGGTTGCCAGATTTGGATCTGCCCTTACAAATAGGTCAGGACACAAACACTGTAACCAGGTCACCTGCCTGTGCTATGTGTATAATGTAGATTCATCTATACCATACCATAATAATATAATTTCTATAATTTATAATCAGTCAACCACCAAGCAAGTATTTTAGCAATTGGTATTTCTGTCCAAATATTATTACTTCAAGAATATTCCATTTTTATTTTTTTTCCCAAGGGTAATCAAATCCTCTATTCAAAACTGAATGCAGTACTTCCTTCAACCATTCTCCATTCTGTTAAATTTTTTCTCTGGGTTACACAGTAATAGCTACAATATAAATACCCGGCTAGATCATCCTCAAAGATTTTATGAAAGTTACATGCTTTGATTTCAAGTTTTGCAGTTTTACAGTAAAAAGGAATTCTTATATTTAATGGCATCAAAACCAAAGTTTCCTCCTATGCTGTTCTATTTCAATATGAGATTTCCTTTTTGCCAAACACTACTTTGGTTTTTTGACTTATTAATTTATATCCAGAGGCTCTCTCTTAACAAGCATCCTTTTTTTCCACTTTTCTACAAAGAGCTTAGACTCTCTATGATATATTAGTATACGGTAAGGAAGGTGTATGAAGCCTAAATCCTTACTTCAGGTGTCACTTTTACACCCATTCCACTTGATTTTTAACTTATTCTATTTACGCTGACTCATGACTATTGGTTTTGGCATTAGCAAGCCCCTTACAGGCTAGAAACACTTCATTGTCTTGTCTTAAAGCTTACAGAATAAAAGTTGTTTTGTGTTTATTTCTGCATGATTGCAACATTTCTTTTTACTCATTTTGCAACAAACCACTGTTTTACATCTTCTACAGAAGACAGCAGAATCCTCCAGTCTTGTCCTTCAGGCTTACTAAATCTAATCTTTAGGCTTAAAGAAAAGACAACTACTGATAGCCTGTTATCTGTAGAAAGATGGGATGAAGTAAGACCATCTCTTATTTCACAGTTGGTCAAGATTAAGCCTTCAAAGAGCTTTTGATGTACTTAAATATGATGTAAATATGGACTGTAAAATAAATGGAACAGATCATCCTCAGTGCAATCACACAGCACCTGCAGGATGGGCAAGGGATTAGACCCAGCCAGCATGGGTTTAGAAAGGGCAGGTCATGCCTGACCAACCTGATCTCCTTTTATGATCAGGTGACCCGTCTGGTGGATGCGGGGAAGGCTGTGGATGGAGTCTGCCTGGACTTCAGCAAGGCCTTTGACACCGTCTCCCACAGCATCCTCCTGACAAAGCTGGCAGCCTGCAGCGTGGACAGGAGCACCCTGTGCTGGGTTAAGAACTGGCTGGAGGGCCGGGCCCAGAGAGTGGTGCTGAATGGGGCTGCATCCAGCTGGCAGCCAGTCACTAGTGGTGTCCCCCAGGGATCAGTGTTGGGCCCGGTTCTGTTCAATATCTTCATTGATAATTTAGATGAGGGGATTGAGTCCATCACCAGCAAATTTGCAGATGGCACTAAGATGGGGGGGAGTGTGGATCAGCTGGAAGGCAGGAGGGCTCTGCAGAGGGACCTGGACAGACTGGAGAGTTGGGCTGATTCCAATGGGATGAGGTTTAACACGGCCAAGTGCCGGGTCCTGCACTTTGGCCACAACAACCCCATGGGGAGCTCCAGGCTGGGGACAGAGTGGCTGGAGAGCAGGCAGGCAGAAAGGGACCTGGGAGTCTGGATTGACAGGAAGCTGAACATGAGCCAGCAGTGTGCCCAGGTGGCCAAGAAGGCCAAGGGCATCCTGGCCTGTATCAGGAACAGTGTGGCCAGCAGGTCCAAGGAAGTGATTCTGCCCCTGTACTCAGTGCTGGTGAGGCCACACCTCAAGTACTGTGTCCAGTTCTGGGCCCCTCAGTTCAGGAAGGATATCGAGGTCCTGGAGCAGGTCCAAAGGAGGGCAACCAGGCTGGTGAAGGGACTCGAGCACAGACCCTATGAGGAGAGGCTGAGAGAGCTGGGGCTGTTCAGCCTAAAGAAGAGGCGGCTCAGGGGAGACCTCATCACTGTCTACAACTACCTGAGAGGAGGGTGTAGCCAGGTGGGGGTTGGGCTCTTTTCCCAGACGACTTTCAACAAGACAAGAGGGCATGGTCTTAAGTTGTGCCAGGGGAAGTTTAGGTTAGATATTAGAAAGAATTTCTTTACGGAGAGAGTGATCAAGCATTGGAATGGGCTGCCCAGGGAAGTAGTGGATTCTCCATCCCTGGAGATATTTAAAAAGAGACTGGATGTGGCACTCAGTGCCATGGTCTAGCAACCGCAACGGTGGTTCAAGGGTTGTACTCGATGATCTCTGAGGTCCCTTCCAACCCAGCCAGTTCTAAACACCCTGAAGAAGCTTGTACAATTTTGAATGGAAATCTATAAAGCTGAAAATCCTATTAATTTTAATTCAGAATTCAAGTAATAAGCGTAAAGGAAATTTAGAAGAGCAAAATGTGATAAGGGAACAAGGAAAAGCAGAAGGTCACTGAAGAAGGAAGTTTATAATTTTGCTTTAAAAAGTAACCACAAAGGAAGAGTAGGATATGATTTCAAAAGCTAGAAAAGAGAAATTGACAGAAGCATTTGACAGAAAACAAGCAAAAAAGAGAAGCTAGAAAGGATAAATCAAACTTTCATAGCTTCTAACCTTCTTCCTGAGTCTTCAGTATGCCCTAGCTAGCAAAAATTACAAGGCAAGAGAAGCAGCAGCTTCTTTTATGGAGATGCTTTGATAACTTCTGGGAAACCACTCATCCAAGTTAGCTGGGGACCTTTTGCAAGTGCATCAAGTTTAGAGTTTGGTTCAGAGAAACAGTGATGAAATTAAGTTGCACAAATATTAAAAATTCTAAAGAAAAGGTATCACTAAAATTATCAGCTAGCAAGCCAATGGCTGAGAGAGAGAAATAAACTCTAAGGAAAAGTCTGGGATGTTAGTGGTTTGTAGATTTTGCAAGAAACTCTACATAAAGGTATCAGGAGAGCAGAAATGCAATCATGGACAGGCCTGAGGAGAAGCCATGTTAAATTAAAATGTTGCAGCAAAATAGCAGAATAATATGAAGTTGAAAGATGAATTAAGACAGTGAGGTGGGAAGTTATGTACCTAATAGGACATCTGCTTGAATGCCAAGGACATTTAAGGAGTGCAAAACATAAAGTAGATATAGTGGTGTGATGTGACAGCCACACAGAGAGAAATCAGGAGCAGTGGGTATTGAAAGAAAAACAGTTTTAAGGGTTTTCCAACTACTCTGTGCCATGGACCAACAAACAGCATAAATAATGAAGTTACAATGTTCAGAATAACTTCAAATTTGCAACCAAAACAAAAGCTTAATAAACAAAAAGATTCTTCTATAAGAAACTTGTTACTGGTAGTGGTCAGTGTCAAGGGCACCAATTGCTCTTGTCCTGAGCAGCCTCACCTGGGACCCAACCACACCCCTCTGCTCCTTGGTCTGGGACCTCTACTTAAACTCATGGCTGAAGATGTCCCTTTTCTCCGCAGTCATAGGCAGACTATTCTGCAGTCCTGTTTTTTTGTCTCTTTGGATCTTTGTCTCTTGGATCTGCCTTGCTTCTATGTTACAGCTGTTTCTAGTTCAGTCTTCTGATGCTCCTGACTGGATTTCTGGCTCTCCCTGCCCCACTCAGGTACTGTGGGACTGTGTCCCTTAAGTGGTAGGGCCACCCTCAGCTCCTCACATAGCCGTGTTTATGCTGTCTCCTGATGTCTGCATCAGGAGACAGTGGCACCATTGCAGCTTTTTGGTGTTGCTATATCTTTTCTTTATGCTATGATTAAGAACACTGTAGCGGGGAAAATTTGCTGCACTTAAAGTATTAGGAAGAATTTTTAAAGGTTTAATGCTCAGGGGAGAAGCAGATAATTTACAGTTAAACTAGACCTATCTGTAATAGAGGTTTCACCAACTGCAAAAAACTTGGCAAGCAAAGCACCTTACAGAATAAAGAAGCTTTTATATACAAGCTCAAGTTGTTCCTAGATGATGCTGTGTTAGGAGTGAAAGTCAATCTGTGCCTTAAAAGGGAGAACACAAAACAATGCCTCCTGAAAGAGACAGGAATAAAAGGTGGCTAGCACATACTTGAATTAACAAGGATATGCTGTAATCAGAAAAGTGAAATTAATAAAGTTAAATAGGAGATGAATCCTAGAAAAGCAACTGCACAGCAAAAGCCTGGGCAAACTGCTATCATAATGGGCACCAATGGAGTTCACTGCAGCCTGGAAACTCACCCAGATGTTAACTGTGACTGGTGCTGCTCTTACTACTAAAAAAAGGTCACCATATTGACTGAGTAACAGCCTAAATCCAGCATGTGGTTATGGCTAAACTGGCAACAGCATAAAAGACTGTATTTTATTTACAAATGTTTACATATTCTGTTCATCAAGTTCATCCTAAAGGGGACAAATATTAGTCTGTTGCAGAAAATGTTTATGATACTTAGTGTTCCTCTGCAGTATGATCAAAGAATAAATCTTATGCCTTAACAGATGCAGGTGTTTAGCATTTTTTTACAACTTGCTGCCGCTTGAGGAAGTGCAGCCACCTGATCCTTTTTAGGACAACATCAGTACCCTAGAATGAACAGCTGGAAGTGGAGGGGGAGTTTCAGAGTTTCATTAAATTCAAAGAGACTGTCTTCCTTTTCTGATAGTGCACGCTGAAGCTCTCTTGCTAATTAGGTTATAGGAATACTGTTTGATTACTGATATTGATTACTTGGAAAGTAAAATAAGGTATCATCTTCTGGAGTCCTTCAGGTTCTGCATAGTATCCCTGCTACTTGTCATGAAATAATGAGAAATTCTGACTTGTCTAGGTTAAGAGTGGTAAGATGTTCCTATGGAAAATAAATAAAAAAACCTCAGTTCCCCTCAGAAGAGAGTCACCACCTACAACTACACTTCTTTTTTTTTTTGTAGCTGGAGTTGTAACCCATCTGGTAGATGGGGGGAGAATAGGAGACCTTCCAGACAGATCTTCCTCTTGTCTGTCCTCTGCCTGATCCTCTGAGAGAGGGCCTCATACCTGTTCTTTAAGGGCACCTGGGGAGATAGTGGAGGTTGGGAGGGGATTCTTTTGCCTCTCCGATGAGGGACCTCTTTCCATTCCCTCCCATCCCCCTGGTTTGCTCCAACTGCCTGATGGCAAGAGGGGCAGGGCTTCACCGTTTCCTTCTGGACTTCTTTTGGGTTAGAAAGGGTGTGACTCCACCAGTCAATTTCCATTTCACTGTCCCTAATACTTCTTAGTCTCTCTACCTCCTCCTTGAGCTCTGCCACCAGGCATAGCAAGTCATTCACCTGCTCGCATCTCACACAGACCCCACTCACACTGTCCTCTGGTGCTAAACACGAGGCTCAGACACTCCATGCAGCCAGAGGCCTGAACAGCTGAGTCCCTCTTGCTGTCCCTCTTCAGGGGTTCCGTCTGTGTGGACACACCCTGCGTCTTAACAGCAACAGGCTTTGCTTTTTTGGAGATCGCTGCTCCTCTAAGAGAGCTGGGAGGTAGCTGTGCCCCTCCTGCTTGCCCTGCCTGTGCGAACTGCCTTACTAAACACCTCACCACACTCCTGTTTGCCTACTCCTGTTCACCGTGCTCCTCACAGCCCTTTATATCCCTCTCGGCAGTGCTGGGTGTCGCCCCCTTATCAGCTGACTGGCCTCACCTGAGGCCCCCAGCAGAAAGTTGCTGTTGCAATGCTTTAAAATGTAAATTAGCAGCTATTGTAATTTTTTTTTTTTTTTTTTTTTACCCGTCTTGCTCTTTGGCGCTGATAGGTGGCAGCAAATGACAGGTTTTTAGTCTCTACTCCATTCTGTTCTTTCAGTGAAATTCTCCTTTTTAAAAACAAAATGGCGCTGATTCCACGCCAGCAAAATGTATGACTCTGGTAAAAGGCAATGATCTGATTTAACATGCCCTATAATTAAAGCAAATGGAAAAACTATGTCCATTGTGCTCCTATTCTCTGTGAGACTAGAAGCTTTCTGATTCAAGGCAAATACTTCTGTTCTGCACTAAACTGAATGGCTGTTACTTGTTGTGTCTCAGTAAAGAAAATTATTTTCTAGTTCTTCATCTATTTTTAACTTCAGTCTTGAGATCCAAACATGTAAATGACTCAGGCTGTGCTGTCTTATAGCTAGGACATGATGTGGTGGTAGTGAAATTGCCTGTTGGAGAGACCCAATAGCATAGTAAGTATTTTGATTTTTATTGTGAAGTCACAGTTAACCTGCCACTTTATTGTTTGGCGAGTAAGAGAAAGCTCAGATCATCTACAAGGGTTGGTTGCATATTGCTATTACTGAATCCTACTTGAAGACACCTAGACTTTTTTTTTTTTTTTTTAAAGGCAAATACAGGGGAAAAACTGTAAGCAGGCACAGAATACTCCAGATTTGAAAAAATCTTTGTGGTGCTTGGAGACTCAGCCTACGAAACAATGAGTTTCTGGCCCGTATTTTTGCACATTTACCATCTGTGTACAATAAATTACATGAAACACTTCTGGAAAGTTTTACTAATGAAAATACACACACTGGTATCACTAAAGGTTGGATGGTTTGCTTGAGGTCAGCTTCTTATCTCTGAGGCCTGCTGCTCCAGGTGAGGAAAGCTTGATGGCTTTGGCATTGGCCTCAGCCCCTGGTTGCAGAGCAGAGCAATGACCTTTTTAATGCGTTGGGTGACAGCTTAAGTAATGTGGAGATGTGAGAAACGTCAGTCATGCAGCCTTGTCAGGAAGGGACGCCCATGATAAATTTGAGGTTTTTTTTTGTATGCTTTAGCTCTCAGCTACTTCCCAGCTTATCAGTGATAATTACTTCAGTTCAGCCACGTATGGCCATACTTTTTTTGTTTCAAGGATTCATGCAAATCCCTGAGGAAGGATTATGCTGGTTAGATGTCATGGGATTTAAATCTCGAATATTAGGGGGAATAATGCCTTTGTCAAGGTTTGCTAAATCCCTCACGACGCCCAGGGCGGTGAGGGCCACACCCGCTTTTCCCCAACCCCCTCAGAGCTAAGGGGCCGCGTCCCTCAGGCAGGGAGATCTCTGCGCCAAGCGGCCAGGGCCCGGTTCGGCGTGCCATATCTCCCGAGCCCGGTTCGGGGTGCCGTGTCCTCAGCCCCCGCTGTGAGGCGGCCGCTCAAGGGGGAAGCTTGAGCCTCGCGCGCTGCCGTCCGGCCCCGGCTTGGCCGCGGCCCATCGAGCAGCGCGGCTGCGGCTCTTCCTTCCCTGTCCCGGCCGCCATGTCTGCCCTGGCCAAGGCTTCCGGCGCTCTCAAATCCGTGGATTACGAAGTGTTCGGACGAGTGCAAGGTAATGCCGGACCCGTCTCTGCCGGGTGCAGGGGGGGTTGTGTGTGCGAGGGGCCCTTGGTTGAGGTGGCGGGTGTGTCGGGCCGCGCATGCGCTCGGGGGGCTGAGGCGGCGGCGTGTGAGGGAGCGGTGCGGAGCGCTCGCCTCCTTCTCTGTCCCCACGGGTAGTTGGGGTTCGGGGAAAGGTTGTAAATATGCCCTAGCTGTGAGGCTCGCCCGCTTCCCTGAGGAGGTACGGGATGTTCTGTCTAAAGCGTTTTGCCTCACCCGCGTTTGTGGTCCCGGCTTTTGCCTGCGCGGTTTTGTGGGAAGCTCCCTCCCCCCCCATTTGGGAGCAAGAAGTTAAAATAAAAATTAAGTCAAAGGCAGTTTCCGTACTGCAGTATCTTTATTATCTGCCGTGACTGCCGTAATGAAAATAACCGCTTGTGGAAGGGAAGGCTCAAGGTCAGCCTGTACCCAGATTCTGTATAATTTGCCCTGTGTTAAAAGATTTTGCAACTGCTCTCTGAAATTTCTGTAAGAAAAGAGCACAAATTACTTGTGTGCAGTTTACCTTATATTAAAATAAAGACGTTTTATTATTTCAAATTTTTTTAATGTCCTTTTCTTTTTCTTCTAGGTGTTTGTTTCAGGATGGTAAGGCAATGTCTGATTTACCAGTTCTACTTCACAGTATGGTATTACCAGTGCTAAAAATATGGCAGCAGATCTGTAGAGTATAAACACACTCGGCTGCTTTTTTGGAGTTCTAAGTTAGACGGTGAAGTATTGCAAGTGTGTCTAAAAGAAAAAAATACGTTGTATCACTGCTATATTAAAATCGATTTTTAAAAGCTTAATAATGTGTTGCCTATTTCTATAGTGTCTGTAAGTTGTGTTTGGATTACTTGTGATAAAGCAGCCACAAAAGCATTATAACATGTTAACCTTCAGAAGGGTTAAAACCGAAGTTCTTGATATTGGCTTCTGAAACAATGTGTTCCAGATTAAGTTTTTAAAATGTCAATGATATTACCAGTATTTAAAGAAGCTTATTGTTTCCTTGTAGAAGTGTACTACAACTGTACAGTCAGTGGCTCATATCCCAGCCAACCATCTCTACAAGCTCTGAACATGCAGCAGATAGTTTGGTATTTCACAGAAACCCCAGAAAAAAAGATGACACAGTTTAAGTGAGGACCCTTTTTGGTCTGAAAATAGTGAGCCAGGCTTAATATTAGACCTGAAAGGTTTTATGCATTGTTTATAAATATTGTGAAATAGGACAAAATTAAAATGGATGGCAAATTACAATATACTATGTTTTGAGTTTCATTGTTCCATAAAGTGGAAAAATGTGGTGGGCAGAAGGCTTGCTCTGCCTTGTTTTGAGCTGACCTGGTGCCACGCGAACATCCGCACAGTAGTGCAGGTAGCAGTACTGAGAAACAAGTTGTCAGCTGCATTCCTGTGGTTATAGAGAAGTTTTTATGGATAAACTGTTCACAGTCATCTTGGAAAATACGCTTCCTAGTTAGCAGCTTTTCATTGGCCAAATTTCCCAAGAACTTGTTAAACTTTTTAAAATGTAGTCCTGCTGATCTGAAGTGTGGATGTGGGTGCAGAAATAAGTGTCTAAAGAGGATGAGAATACAGAGTGTACATTTAGTATCTTTGTTACTGCATATATTCAAATGTTTGGTGGCTACCTCCTATCCAAATTTTTTTAAAACTCTCAGATATTTTAAGATGTGCAAGCTGCAAAACAGAGGCAGTAACTTTATTGTAAGTAAATTTTTTATTAATGAAGTACTGTGCATTGGCTAGTAGTGGTTTTCTAATGGATTTCTACAAAATAGCCTTTCTGTTCTCTACCATTTCAGTGTTCAGAGACAAATTATTAAAACTCCTTACATTTCCTATGTATGTGAAAAATGGAAAATGAAAGATTCTTAAAAAAAAGAAAAAAGCCACCTCAGAAAACAGGATACTTGGAAGTTCCTGATTTCATCACAAGGACTGAATAGCCATAATTTATTGTGGCATTACAAAAATGTTAGAAAACCAGTATATAATTAGATTATGACCTTTGCTCTTATTTGTTAGTAGTAATGCAGCAGCTGGAACTAGAATTTAAAGGGTGAAAGTCAGGTGGAAAGATTGAAAATGAAAGTGGAGAAAGGGAACTAGGAAGTTTGTACATGTAGCAAATCTAATGAGCTTAGACACTAATTTTTGAAGAGGCAAGTGAACAGCGACAAGTGCTATGGGAAGGGACAGGGTAGGTATAAGGGAATGGTGTTGGGATTAGAGGCCTTCACAAGCAAAGCTGTTAAAAATTCCTAAAATAAGGAGAAAAAGTCTTCAGCCTCCCTGTAAATGAAAAAAAGCCTCATACCATGAGAAGGTTTCTGTGCATATGATACAGGGAAGAAGAAGATGATTTTATGAGCAGTGTAATGTGTTGGTGGGAGCCATCATATATATGTTTTTTTGGAAAAAAACTATTAGAAGCTGTGAAAATGGAAGTGGGAATTAAGTCATACATTTACCATGTATATTTTAAATCTCATTCTTGTTCCAAGCTTGGCTGCTTCTGCTGCAACTTCAGAGCTGACAGGAATATCTTAATGCCTCAGTATAAGCATCATACAAGTATTTTTCTCTTAAGTGTATGTCTTAAAGCTATGAAAATGAAAGTGGGGTTTTAAAGTGGTATACCTGTGGATGTGCTGACACTGATTGTCCTCTCATTATTTTTCATATTAGTACACAGAAGAGGAAGCTAGGAAATTAGGAGTGGTTGGCTGGGTAAAAAATACCAGCCAAGGAACTGTAACGGGCCAAGTTCAGGGCCCAGAAGATAAAGTAGATGCAATGTAAGTATTTTTGTGGTTTTAATCTTACTAAAGTCGTTTACAGAAACATTTTTCATCCTGTATTACAACTCTGTTCATATGTTGGTAATGTAACGGTACTTCGAATCATAAGGTTTGGTTTTGAGTAGTTGAGGAGAAATTATTTTAAGCTGTAGAAGTCTTTTAAGCTTTAAAAATAGTGTGTGGCATCAGCCAGTTTTAATTTCAGATGTCACGTAGTTTGTCAGTATGTTTCCCTAACAATTTTTTATCCCATGAGATGAAGAAAAAGCCTTTATTCATACACATTGAGCACAAATCTGGGTTTTAATTCCTCAAAACATCCTTCAAAAAACTGTAAAGAAGCAGACTGAAGAATTCTTTGAAATGCATATTCAGTGTGTGCTTAGATCTGTTTAAAGGAAACTGTGTTGAAGTATGTTTTTTTCCCCTGATTTGAAAAAAATCAATGCAATAATAGATATTTCAGCAAAGTCCTGTAGCCTCTGGAAGTAAATCTTAAAAGAATTAGTATGTTTTTCTTTATTAAACTGCCAATTTCCAGATGCTTACAGCTATTACTCCAAAGAAATGATGTCTGTAAAAACATAAAGCCCAATTCAGTTGCTTCTCACTATCACTTTTATCAACTCTGTATAGGGAGATTGTTGGGACTTTCTAAATATTCTTGAGGGTTTTGTTCTCTCAAGAAAGAATGAGCAATGGTAAAACTTTCCTTTAAGCTTTGCTATGGATGGTCAGTTACTGGGGAAAATTCTGCCAACACTTTGTGATAAAGGAGTTGCTTCAAAACTGAACTTAAAGTGAGGTTGGTCTTGCAGAGGAAATAGTGTTACATTTTCTGATAAAGAGATTTATATATGATTATGTAATATGATAGAAGTATTTGTATTACTTATTTTCTTTGGTCTTGAGCTTTACATTAGATTGCTTATCCTGGGGGGCAAAACATTTGCAAAGCCAAAAAATGGTCAGTTGGTAATTTCCCAGGTCAAGGTCATGTTTTAGAAGACTTGATGCTAATATATTAGCAAATGTAGTAAATGTAGTATGGTGGTGCCACATGGCTTGTTAATTCCAAACACTGAAAATAAACAGGTGAGAAGCTAGAATTTGGTTTCTATTTATTAAGAGTGCTTTTTAATTAAAAAATTTCTAGTTAAGTGATTTATTCTCATTCAGCTGGTTCAAGTGAAAGCACAGCTTAGCTTCTGATTTTACTTGTACTTGAATGAATTGGTGTTGCTGCAGAATGCAGTGTTGTTATTCTTCCTTCTCCCTTTCCCATTATCTGTGTTGATGGGATTTAAAGCAAAGTGTGATTACCCCAATACCGGAAGGTTCAAGTGTAACAAGGGGGCCTCACGGTAGAGCTGCAAAATTAAACTTCCAAGACTAGTCTCTCAAAGATATGTTGGCATACAGACTATTCCAAAAGGAAATAAAACTTTTATTTTTCATATTCAATTTTAAGCAGAGTCAGCAAGCTGGATTGCAACAGCAACAAGAAAAAATTGAAGCTTTTCATGTACATTATGCTTGATATGCAGAGCAAATAAAATGTTTTGAGTTCTTAATTTCATGCTGGACATGCATGTTTTCCTCTGATGTGGTAATAATGTTGCAGTGCGGACGTTGAAGCATGATTTTGAAGTCTGCATTGAAATATGGATTATTAAATAGGAGATGTTTGAGTAAGATGTTGCAGGAGAAACTGTTGACTTTGCTTCCAGTGTGGAGTCTGAGGAATTGAAAAGGTAGTGAGTTTGGTTTTGGCATTAATATGGGGGACTTGTGCATGAAAAGGGAGCTATTGTATATGACCAGCTACTTTGAAAGGCCCTTACTTTTCTCTGCTGGTGCATGTTAATGGATTAACAAAATAGGTCTGAGTTTTTTCAATTTTTTCCAGAACTTGCAGCATTTTTTTTTAGTGCTCAGTCATACTTCCTAGAAATTCATAATACCATGTTTTAGCTTCAAGGTTTTATTTAAAATGCGCTTCTAAATAAGGAATGAAATGAAACGTGCTTCTCCTATGGCAAAACAATATCAACCAGTAATCCTAACTGTCCATTTGTATTCAAACTGTGATAAATTATCAAGAGGAAATTCTGGCACCAATTTCCTGTCCAAGCTCTGGTTTGTATTTTCTAGATATTCAGAACTTAAAGAGTCTGTGTGTATTATGATACTTAAGAATGTGGAGATCTCATATGTTTAAAGAAAGTGAACACTATTCAGAGGAACACAGTACATGACTTATCAGTATTTCAAGAAAGGTTCCTGGTGGGTGGTCTTTCAAGTATTGGAACAATATACTACTTGGTAGAAATCTTTTTCAAGAGTAGTTTGTGCAGTGTCTTTTGGACAGGTATTAAGTTTTTGAATTAAACTTTAGGCACAAAATAGCCTGATTTTCAAAGATGAAGTGCTTGGGCTTTTAAAAATCACATATTAATGGTAATAAAATGATTTGTCAGTTGTTTTACTAGTTCTGGTTTGCTAATGTTAATGTTAGTATTTTTTTAGGAAGAGCTGGCAAGGGTGTTTTGATCCTGTCATAAACAATGTTGATCTATTCATGATGCTAAGTTGAATCAAGAGCAGTCTACAAAGGGAGCAGGGATGCCATTAGGAAGTACAGTTCTAGATAAGGGCTTGAAAGGTTCATGAAGGTGGAGAAAGAGTAAAAAATGTGGCAAAACCTCCATGAGAGTGTTAAAGGTTACCAGAAGCATGGAGTTAGTAACAAAGGATGCCTTTGTTCTGGAGCAGTAATGTGGCAGACTTCTAACCCAGCTGTTTTCCAGCAGCAGTCCTTTGCTTCTGGTTTTCTGACCCTTTATATTCTATTTTGTATTACCACTTGTATTGTGAGGCACAGCTAGGAAATATCCAATACATCCTCCTGAAACTGTGACCTGTTTTTCTAATGCATCCTGCCAGGGAAAAGAAATGGCATTTTACCAGATCCTGGTATAGTTCTGCATTATGCTGAAGCCTGTGTTTTTTCCTAAAACCTAGAATTGTTTCCCTGTAGATGTAAAATATGATTAGAATTAATTACTTTGAAAGATAATATGCAAAGTAGAGTTTGCACTGGAGCATGTAACAACTTAGCAAGGTTATTCTGACTTGGAGACATAAATGGAAAATTACTATTTGGTTGTGGTGGGATCTTGATCATACAGAAAACTGGAAAAATTCACTGACTTCCCTGAAGCTGGAATTTCAGTCTGAATTTTGCTGAAATGCAGGAAGCTTAAGATATGAATGAACAGTTTTTGATTTTTAGGTATTTTTGTCTCAATATTTGTCTTCACGTTTTTTTTTTAGAGAGAAACTTTTAGATTCTCAATGATCAGGTGACACGTAAAAATGTATTTTGAAGCCTGCTTTTTATTTTAATTGGAATGCCTTGCAGACTGATATTGAACCAAGATGGGTTCAACATCCCTTGCTTTTTAACCTCTAGATGGAGCTGTTTGTTCTGTAGAGACTACACTGTTCATGCTTTGTTTATTTTTAGACGGATATGGTAGAATCCATCTTTTTCTTCACTGCCTTTTTCTTCTCGTTGTATCTTACAGTCCTGTTCTGTTCACTGCTACTGTTCCACAAGTATAACGCCCATTTTATAACGCCTTAGATACCACAATCTCATTTTTAGTCGTCCTACTTGTCTACAAGCCAATGAATACTGAAGTCACAAGCAAAACAAGAGCTGTACCATTTCTAAAATATAATGACATACAGCTTTATGGTAAACTAAAGGCTTTTTTGCCAGCTCACATGTAATTGAATGGAGTAGAGAAGGTAGTCCTTTGGTTTATCTATTTTTTTTTTTTTTTTTCAGAAAGACTCATAGCACAGTTTTTTCATTATAGTATCTTGTGATTTATTTTTTTTTTTCCATTTTATTCATCAAATAAGGTTGGAGCCTTAGTAGTCATTGCGGTTGTTGCCATAGCAACTTGCATTGACAGGCTAGGAATTATTTTTCTATGAAAAATTTTTGAACTTTGATAATATTAGTTATCCATTAAAAACAGAAGATAAGACTCTTTCAGATTGTCAATTTCAGAATTTATTTTAAAAAATATTTAATATCAGGCTGCCACTTGAAAATATATAATCTTAGGTCATCTTTTATACGGGATTAGTGTTAATAACAGCGTATTCTTCCTGACATAGTAGAAATGCATATTAAGTATAGATTGTTGTCTTGAATATTGTTTTAAATTAGCAACTAATGCTAATTTAATTTTAATGGTTTAATTGTTCATATCAATGTCCGTTAAGAAGCATTAATATTAAAAATAAACAACAACACAAGACTTGAAAATTACTTCAGTGTGTATCTGCATAGAAAAATCTAGATTTTTACCATCTAAAAGGGGAGAAGGGAACTCTGTGCTAGCTAATAGCACACCTGTCATTCTCACTCTGTTTCATTAGTCAGGTGTACCTAAGATTCCTCTCTGTACCAACTGGCATTGAATAAATACTTTTTTCTTCAGTATAATTTTTTAATTATTGCAGGGATTGGTTCTAGTGGCATGAAGTAGAACTACATATGGAGGGTAAAAAAACTCTCCGTATTTAGAGTGGTCCTAGGGAGAGAAGAAAAAGTCTGATCTCTGTTAGTGTGGGAGCAGAGAATAAGCTAATTGCAATGGAAGTGAAATACCAAGGGGGGCTTGAAACAAAGTTTATTGTCAAGCATGAATTTAGCAAGACAGAGCTCCTTAGACCATCGTAATATAAGAATTTATAAACCAAAGTAAGGAGGTTGAGAAACTCTTTCTGTTCCTCAAAGGTGAAAGCAAAATAGGCTCCAAATTCATAGGTATACGCTTTAGGGCTGTATTTTTTATATGGGAGTAAAAGTTTACTAATAGAATGATTTAATTACCAGCCATGTTTAATGGGCACAGTGGCTGCAGTTCTGTTGTATTTTTTATCTGACCAAGTCATCCCACATGTCTAGAAAAGCATATAGACATGAAACTGGTTTGAGGTTGATCATGCAAAGAACACTGGTCATAATATGCTTAAGTGTTACAGAAAACATTTATCAGAGTGTGAGGGCTAAGACTTTTTGCCATGCTTATTTTCTACGATTTTCTATAAAAATATATCCACTCTGATGCAGGGCACTTAATGTCTCCTGTGTCCTGTCAATGAGGCAGCTTGGTGTGCTATAATAGTATGGCTAAAATATTTCCTGGTTGTGCAGTTCTTGGGAAGCTGGCAGTAATATAGTTGGAAGGAAAAAAAGGAAAAGTAAGATTCCAGTTTTTAAGTTTTTGGTTTTTTGCTGTTAAAATGTGAAATAGTGGAGGAGGGTTCAGATGTGTTACCACAATTGTAATGAAGTAGAGTTTTTACATGAATCACTGCTGAAGATGGTTTACAGTATTCCAGTTGACTCACTAGCAAACAGATGGCAAGAAAAATGATGGAATTTTTATAGTTCAGTTTGGGTCCAACTATAACAAGCTCAGTTTCTTTGGCTTGTTTTTGTTTATTTAAAGGTAAAACTAGCCTAATAGAAAATTAAGTTGTGTTAAACTACAATCTTTGTGGCTAGTATAATGATAAATGTGACCATCTTCCTCCATACCAAATGTTTGAGGTATTAATTTCTTACCTATGATTAATCGTTTGTTGCTTAAATTAACAGGGTAAAATGAGAAGTATTAAAGTTATGCATGCTCACAGTTTGTTCCTGTAAATTAAATGCACTAAATTTTAGTGGTCAAGAGCTGGGAAAGAATGGAATTAAACCTTACTCTTTGATGCTTTAGCAGTTGAAAACTAGATAAATGAAAAACTAACTGCAGTCCATTGTAGGAATTGTACTCTACTTGCAAAGGCAAGGAGTGAGTCAGGTATGTCAGAGGATGTAGGTGTTTTCTACTGGCTTCTGAGAATAAAACCAGTAAGATATTAATGATACTGCTGTGCTGAAGGAGAGATCTGCATGCTTCTGGCACAAAACTGAAGGCCTAGTGGCTTCCCCTTGTTCTCCCCTTGCCATTTTACATTGTAAGTGCTGACTGCCCCAAGAGAAGTCCCCTCTTGTTTGTCACTTTAGGGGCACAGCCAAAGGCAGTGCTCTCCCAGTGGAACAGGAGTGGTTGAAAGGAGAGAGGTGTAGCTCTCCACTGAAGGTCACACAGCCCACCAGTGACAGAGCCAGAAATAGAAGTGGACTCCTGGCACATGTCCTGTCCTTTAGACTGTGCTGGATTGTCACTGTTCTTTACTTTGAAATGCCATAAACCACTAAAGCTTTTAACCATGGTTATGATTTTCTGGATTTGGAATAGTGCAAAAAGAATGTTTTTCATGCCCCCATTTCTTCTGCTGGAGTGTAAAGATAGCTGTATGATATGGCCTTGTAGATTTTCTTAAATATAGTAATTTTTACAGCCGCTGTGAGTTTGCAACTGTGCAGTGAAACTGGAATTCTTTATAAAGTATCTACTTCATTTTCTTATCACTGGATTGTTTGTACTAATAGATCTTTACAAGAAACAGTTTGTTCTAAATTGACATATTATACCAAGTGTAGGCTTGTAATATAAATAGTTAATTAGGATTTACTAAGTGCTGTCTTAATAGAGCTTGATCCTCATGTTTTCTTCATCTTTTGAGTAACAGATGTTTTGAAGGAGAGCAGGCTAAGTAGTTCAGTTGGTTTTGAGAATAAAACAAAAGTTCATGTTGAAGATCTCATTCACATGTTCTCTTTGACACTTAAGGTTATGAAGTTAGGGTGGTGTTTAATTCTCACAGCTATTCCTCTAAAATTTGTTACAGTTTAGTCCAATACCATAAACACAAGTTTACTGAAGTATTTTCATTTGTTGGAGGGAGGAAAGCCACCTATCAACAGCTTATGGTATTTGTTTCTTGAATTAAGTAGAGAATGTTTCTTCCTTTCAGCTCCCACTGAAGCTGCCAGAAATGTTCATTTCCTTCACTGGGAGCCTTAAGAGTCTTTTTGTTCATTAAAATTTTAAGGTATTTCACAATTTGCATGTTTGTAAGTGAAATGACAAAAAAAGTTGTGGAAGGCCTTTCATACATACCTGGTCTCCTGTTCTTGTTATTAGTGAGTATATTAATATTTGCTTACATGTTAGATTCAGAGAAGATGTAAAGCTGCATTCTTTTTATGTTTATAGAGCATCTAACAGATGTTATTCCTGTAATTAAACAGGACTCAATTTCTAGAATAAGAAGTGTTAATCTGTACAGTGTCTTGTAAAACTTTAGTATGTGATCTTGGGTGAGGTGCTTAACTGTTTTTTCGCTATGCTTCTCTGGTGACTTGTCTCTTTCAAAATGATGGTTCCAGATAGATATTGCATAAATACTTCAAAGTCCTTCAGCAGTGCTAATACACGAAGTCCTAATTTGCTACAGAATTCCAGAGTTTTATTTGCTTAGCTGATCTTGGTGGCAGTTGAAAGCAAGTGGGATTGCATGGTTGTATTGGATTGTACTATAAACACAGGTAAGTGGAACTGTCATCTGAACACTTAGTTTAGGGGTTTTCTCGCATAATTAGAAGAGCGATACAATCTTTTTACGTTCATACTTTTTGTGCTGAAGAGTGTTCTCAATATCTTAGTGCCCCAGCACATTTACAGAAACACTTACGAGTAAAAGTTCAGTTTAAGCCAGTATTTTTAAGAGGCTTTTGTACTCCATCTTATCAAGGGGAATAACTGTGTGCACACAGTTAAAAATAGACATCTGACAACGAATGGGTAATTAGCAATTTGGAAAGTGCAGGTTTTGTTTGAATGTTTGCCTGTATCAAATTGCCTAAACGTAATGATAAGAAAATTGAGAAACTTGTTATAATTTCCTATGTAGAAAAGACTGTAGAAAAAGAATTTACTCATGTGCATAGATTACACGCATACAATTAAGTCCAGTCAGTTTATATACAGATATCTTGGCTACAGCTTGAATGTGATGTTTCAAACAACTTCTGTGACTAAAAAACAACTACTATAGTTCTTAAAAGAACAACTTCAGAATTTCATCTTTTTCTGCCTTTTTTTATTCAAACACTCTTTCCTTGACCTCAGATTCTGAAGCGTTTTTTCTACTGAAATAAATTGAGGCATGTAAAAAGCTTTTGGTTGTTTTGGTTTGTCTTTTTTCTTTTTTTGTTGTTGCTTGGTTGGTTTTTGGTTTGGTTTGGTTTGGTTTGGTTTTTAACTGCATTGCTGAAGGCTAATGTGTTTTAGCAGATTAGGGACAAAGATTGTGTAGAATGGTTGCAACTTTTTTCAGCATCATTCAGGAAGCCATGACAAATATATAACATAAATACTGGTGTTATTTTTGTTGTTTTGTTTCATGTAAATTCTGATGTTTCTCCTTAGGTAGGTACTAATTAACAGTAGCATGAACCAAGGAGTAGCCAGGGGTAGTTACACTGTAGCTTTATATCATTGTGGATCTTTGCCTTCTGAAAAGAGCAAGTTTTAACAATTTACACTGCTATAAAAACTTGTAATTTGATAAAAGTAACCCACTTGATGTCCAACCTACGGAAGCTTACTGAGAAGGAAAAGAATTCAGTTTACTGGTCTTAAAATGGAGGTTAAATGTGCAGAGTGATGTTAAAAGATCATCACTGAATTTGTAAAGCCAAGCATTCAGAAGTTGGGATGGACTAGAAATTATTTGTACTACATTGCACTAAAATGTCTGCTTTGTTCTCTGATCTTTCCACTTGATGGTTGAAGGGATTTGTTTTCTGTGTGCTGATTATATTCAAAAATCAATAGCCCAGTAAGTAGAGAACAAGCCTGTTACAACCACTTTTGTATCTTAAGAGGGATGAAAGGTCTTATTCTGGGTCTAGAGGTTTATGTTTATAATCCACAGGAGAAAGCATCATTAAACTAATATTGAGGTTGCATAATGTAAGGATGAAAGGACCTCTGCAAGAGTGCTGCTGCTGTCCCCGGAACAAGTGTTATGAACGAGGCAAACAGATTAAGGATTAAGCCGGTAGTAGCCCTTTCCTCTGAGAAATCAGGAGAGAGTATTTTTCAGGTATAAGATTTTATAGTACAAATGGACTGGCTACAGGCTACCGTTAATTACAAATACTGTGTTGAGTGTATGTGATTGATTTAGTTCTGAATTCACTGGTGTAATTATGCACACATCCTATGATGTTGTGTTGGACTAATGGATCATTAGTTCCTTCTAATGATCTTATATTCTGGTGGTAAAAATGTTGACTTGGAAAATCATAATCTCTCTAGGTTTTTAGCACTTAATTAACTAGGCAAATCTAGAACTTTAAGGGGAATATTTATTAATTATGCCATGCTTCGCAGGTAGCCAGAAAGGAAGAGAAAACTTGTTAGAGCTTGTTATATGGGGAAGGAGCTCTGAAGCCTTTTTATGTTGCTGATACCTGCTTATTCTACAAATTTCTGTAGTACCAGTTCGATTAATGGGCAAGCTGTGTTCAGTTTAATTACCACATTTTTATAGAAGATGAGTATGTTTCACACTTCTATGCTGAAGATATGCCTTTTGCCAACACGAGGAAAAAAACCAAAATTGCTTCTGCTGCTGGTCTGTCTGCCACTACTAGTGCCTTGCAGAAGTAGGAAAATATGTATTGCTGGGTAACTTTGTTAGATAATATAATTCAGTTTTACCTTATTTTTTCTCAGCTCCCTCCACTCCTTTGTTTCACACTCCAGGGGAATACAGTGTTTATTTGCTTAAAGTGGTGCCTTGAGATTTCTCCCTTGAACTAGGCTGGATGCTACCAACTGTCCTTCAGAGTTAACAGCACTTTTGGTATCTTGGCATTTGTTTTATGTGGCCCCTCTGAAGGGGATACTGAAATCTTTTTACACAGAAGTAACATAAATAATCTTGGAGAAGATGCTGGGTTTGTTCTGACATCCTTTTGCTCTCTAGTTGATATTTGCTCTTTATTATTGGATTAGAAGCTTTCCTTGCAAAGCGAGTGGGTTTTGTGATGCGTTTTTCTGTAGCTGGGGTGAAACAGCTGGCTGCTTTAATCTATAATGAATACTGTGCTTGTGTACCTTAAATGCTTTCCACGATTGTTCTTACTTGTGCTCCTGTGTTGTGATGCTGTGGGCTCTTCCTGCTCACTTTCCTGCTGCTAGTGGAACAAAGAAAATCAGACTGGAAAAAATCTGGAAAGTATTCAGAATTGAATGAAAGCTTCTAAATGGGCAGCTGATGTTATGTTTAGAAAAAGATTCATTGAACTCTCAATGACCATTCTGATGGGAGAGGGGTCTGGACAAAAAGGTTTCCTTCCCTTTTTTGACTCTATAAGCCATTGAATTTTAATACATACTAGAAAACAAACCATCTGGAGCAACAAACACAATCTATTCCAGCTCATGAATCTCCCAGCAATCATTTAATGAGATTTCGGTCATCATATTTTTGGATATAAACAGGTTTGGCCTGCCATATACGAATTCACCTGAAATCCTTTTACAGTGTACAAATGCTAATCCTGAGCTTCTGGCCCTGCTCGTTGTATAATATAAGCCATTCCTTGAAATTAGATTTCAAGGTCATTACTAGGAAACTTTTCAGACAGCACAGCTATACCCCACTATCGGTCTGTGTAGTTTCAAAGTTTAGATGGCTCTGTGTTTTGCAGAGGTTTTTAAGAGCTTAGGTAAATGAGATTGTTTGGCTCTGTTCCAGGCAGGGTGGAGAAGAGCAGGTGGCTGCTGCCAGTCTGAGATCCCCCTGACCTGACCTGCTTTTGCAGATTGAGGATCCAGCTAGGAGCTGGAGGCTGGAAATGAAGATTCCTGGTCAGTCTGAGGGCTGTAAGGGACTCTGGCTCTAGGAGAGCTCCACAGAGGCTGTTGCAGAGCCAGGAGAGTTAGAAGAATTGGGCTTGAGTAAGGCTGCGTAGCACAACTATCTTGGGGCTGTCAACTTTGAAAGCTTAGGCTCCCAAGCAGCCTCACAGACAAACTGGCAATTTGCTCTGATGAAAACAACTTTGTTGGAGTGCAAATTTGGACCTTTTGGAGATGAATCTGTTTAAACTCTTTGGTCAGCTGCCTGTTATCCAGTGAATCACACCTGTTAACTCCACCCATGGTTGAGAGTCTATAAGTAGAATTTTTATTTGTCCTTCTGCAATTCACTGCCGTATGTGCTGAGCCCTACTTGGCTGGGAAACTTGAACATCAGCTTCAGTGATAGGAAACTGTTTGCTGTTCCCTGCTGTTTGTCATAGGCATCACTAGTGATGTCCACTTAGGCTCAGAAAAAAAAGACATATCTAGGATGTGACCAGCTTTGCAACAGTTCGGGCAAACAGGGCTCCCATGTTGCCTTGCAAAATTGCTGCTGCCCATTTGGCTGCTTTTCCAGATCTTTTTGTTGAAGCATGAATTGCTATATTATATAATTCTGATTCCCTCAGGAACACTCGGCAGTGATCCTCACAGTATGTTGTGTGAGACCTGCTGGGGAGAGCAAAGCTGGATGAATGCTGGCTGTCCTAGTGATGAACCCTGCTAGCAGAGATGTATTTATTTGTGTTTTCAGCTTTCCTCTGACTCTCAGTTAGGAGAAAAATATTAGCATGAGTGGAATGAGATACATATCTGCTTGGTTTTATATTGAAGTGCATTGGAATGTCAGGGTATTTTATTGGAATCTCCTGAAGATCAAGATCTCATGGGTTTCTGTGTTGTCCACTTCACAAAACACCTCAACAGTTTGGTGTGAAGTTCAGCTGTCAGGACCTATTTGTTCCCCAGCCTAGGGGGCGTTTTATGCCACTTTTGCAGTTAATTACATCATAAATACATCAGTAGCAACATAGTGTAATGTCAAAAAGAGTTCATATTTAATTTGTGCTATTGTAATCGAGCTGAAATGGATAGCCATGAAAGTCCTATGTGTGTTTGAATGAGGGCTGAGGCACAGCGTGGCAAACACTTGTTTTTTTAAGTTTCTAGCACAAATCTAAATCAAAATTGGAAACAACTCTGAGTAGCTACATATGGATTATTTCCCATACTATACATATAGAAACTAGGGCACAGAGCAGCATCAGTACTGTCTCAAACAGCAAATGTGTGGTGGAGTTAAGAGGAAGGTGGGAAGGTGTGCGGCTGTTGCTATCCCATCCTTCACTAATAATAAGAACAGAGTTTTTCCTTTTCAATTGTTGGTGTTCTGTGCCTTGGATCGGTAATATCCTAAAACCACTGAGGAACAACACCTTGCATTACGTATCAGGGTATAGCGTGCTTTTATCTAGTTTCCTGTAACCTTGTTTGCACTGTTTCAAGCTATATTGTTTCTTTACTGTGTCAGATTTTTCTGAGCTAGCTGGAGCAGTCACTTTCTGCTAGGTCCTCCCCTGATGTTAAACAGTGTATAGAACAAAACAAAACCAACAAAACAAACACAAACAAACAAAACCCCAACCAAAAAAACCCCCAACAACTTACAGGCTTTAGTCAGTCAGGACCCCATTCTGCTTTATTAGCATGTTTTAGGAGATTTCTGCTACCAAGGAACAGATCGTAAAATTAGCAATAAAGCCAGAGAATGAGAAAGTATTGATTTACAAATGGAAACCTGTAGTACAGAGATGAACTGCTTGCCAGGAATTTCACTGGAGTTTTATAGTAGACTTGGAATTAAAGTTGGTTTCTGACTCTCAGTCCAGTCCTTCACTGCTCTATTCTTTGCCCTTCTGATGCTGTAGTTTAAAATTAAACACTAAACACACTAAACAGAATTGTTTAGCTTTGTATTTTATAGCTATGAAATAAAAAAACCAATGCCTTTTGTAGTTCTTCCACAAAAGAAGTGAAGTGATTGTTATGTATGCCAGCTGGCATTTTTTTTTTAATGTTAAACACTAGCCTCAATAATAATTAATTGGATAATTACATAGAAATTTTCATTCTGGCTCATATCCATTTAGATAGTATGGGCAGAAAATTCTGAGCCATAGCAGTGTGGAGTGGAATGTACAAGCAATTAATCGTTTCAGTGAGTACTTGTAAACAAGGTCAGCTCAGCAGGCACTCAGGAAATCTCTTATGAAATGTGATGCTGTCTTCATTATCCTTTTAAAGGGTTTTGATGCAGGACCAGAACAGCAGGCAGGATTTATCTCTGCCATGCTGTTTTAGTACATACAACAGATTTCTTCAGGACTTGCATGCCCATAGATAAACATTAAAAAGCAAAACAAAACAAAAAAGCCCTGACCTGTAGTCTTTTAGTAAGACTATGTTATTGTCTTCTGAAAGCTGTTCTTCTGCCTGGGTTTAGTGATAATTCAGTGGCAATTTAAATTAAGGATAATTGAATTAAGGATAACAAAAACCTGTTCAACTTTAGTGTCTGGTTTCCTATTTTAGCTACTATGAAAAGAGATGTTCTTGTTATTCCCAACCAGAAACATGTGGAAGACTGACAACCTCAATTCTGAGTCACACATACTGTGAGAAGTGCTAAATATTTTGCTGTATTGTGTGGACAGGGATCTAATAGACTTAGCAATAATCTCAGGTTTTCTCGTTGTGAGGCAGGTAAGGTATGTCTGCTGGTGACAAATGGAAATTGTGAAGTATGGAGCACATACATGACCTGGGCATGAAGCAGCATGTTGCTGGGATAGGTGCCAGTGTTTCCCTTGCCCAGTGAGTTAAAATGACACGTTGCTGTGTGGGATTGATGTGGGAGGGGACGCTGAAGCTTGTGGGACAGAACTGTGACCTGTGCAGGGATCACTGAATAATCTTTCCCACTGGAGACCTGCCTGATGCCTTCACCCTGACAACAGTGTCCCCAAGGAAGCTGCATTGTGCTATTTGCTTTCCTCTTCCTAACTCTGCTTTAACTATCCCCCCAAATGGAGGTAAAAAAGGGAGTTAATGGCTTTAGTTGGAGTCTTGCATGGAAACTTGACTTCTCCCGAGGGGATTATGTCACTGGGAATGTGACTTCCTGTAGAAAGGCATAAAAGGTCTGTTACCATGTGGTTTGAAAATAGAACTTACTGAAATGTTTTCCCAAGCTAATGTGGGTATCAAGAGTTACAGCATAAATTCCAAGATGTAGGGCTTCTGTCCAGATATGTGTCCCAGGTGTCTTTACTGGCATTCTGTTCGTGCAAGAGTGGGTCTGGGCGTATCTCCCTGACTGCATCCTGGCACTTGTAAAGATTTGCATTGCTGTTTTGTTGCCCATTCAAAATCATGGCATATGCTTTGAGATATGGAGGACCTGGCAGAAATAGCAAATCTTTTTACTCTTTGGCAGGTGATATGTGCTGTCTAACCCAATATTTTAATGATCAAATGGAACAGTAATACCACAGCACTGAAGGCAGTAAATATATAGTCTCCTTGGTTAATGTGAATCAGTGTTCCAGGTGACAAAGTGTTTGTGTGCAGCAGTGGTATCTCCAGTAGGCAGTTGCTCTTACAAAAGAAAACTCAAAGGACAAAGTGGGAAAGGACAGAGAACTTAATAGTTGTTTCAAGAATTCATTGATGTCAATGAAGTGTATCTGGTATGTAACAAGTGTTAATTTTAAACAGCTGTCTTTAGGTAGCTGTAAGTTCTCTGATCTGCACCTCCAAAAATACAACCCAGAATGCCCGTGTTCAGCTGGTCACAAGATCAGGCAAATCTGCAGGTGAAAGTTAGCCCTGATGAAATGAATATGACCAGGGGTGACACAGACCTGCCTGAGGGTGGAACATGCAGTGCCTTTCAAGTTAATGTTGATGCCACTTGTTTAGAACATTGTGGTTGGTAACCCTTTTCTCCTCTCAAACTGCCTCCCGGCTCTTAAAGTGGATCAGTGGTGTAACATGCCAGTGGCTTTTGGAATTAATCTCAAGGTCATATCTAAATACAGGAGTACAAAATGGAAGGGCTTGTTATGTTCTTCCCCTCAGTCTTCTGTGGGCCAGAAAGAGGTACACTATTGTTATTTTACAGACACCCTGGACTTTGTAGTGAAGTTCATGTTTTTTCTTTTAAGTCGCTATATATCTGAAGAAAAAATTTTAGCCCATGGCAGTGTAACATAAGCCTTTTACCTTTATGTTTCTGTTTATGTTTAAATAATTAGCATATAGGAAAAATTTTTGCACATTTACATTAACTTGTGCATTTTTACCATTGTCCACAGTATTTCAAACAGGACATTGTGAGCCTGCTAAAAGTACAGGATTGTTGTTACAGTAAGTGAATAGACCATTTCCTTTTGCATTGCTGGGAGCAATGAGATGGAGTTCACTTAAAAGCAAGGCTTTATCTAAAAGTACTCTAAATGCTGACATAAAAGAAAATGTGAGTTCTGGTTCTATAAACCCACTCAAGGAGTAAAGAGTGAGATGGGCAAGAGAATCAAGTGCATCTAAATTACTTTTTTTGTCCTTGATTCTGTTGTTCTCCTATAAAGAAGAGCAGCCATCTTGAAGCCAGTAGACATTGAAATCTATGAGCACTTTTGCCCTCCCATTTTTGTCTGGCTCTGCTATAACTTGACAGCAAACAAGTTCCTCTTGTGGCAGTTCAGGATGAAGTTTTGGCTACTTTTATACCACTACAGTAGGACAAAGTGACTGGATGACAAAG